>NW_028186645.1:9341706-9378146 GCF_003343005.1 Rhea americana
GAAAGAAAGAAAAAAAATCACTGAACTTGGCTCAGCTGTGAATAAGCAGCAGTGGGTAAAGGCTCCCATAAGCTCATCCTTCCAATTACCCATTATTGTTCTCATATGTCAAAGAGGATGATTACATGATCTGTAAAGCATGGCTTTAATTCCRTCTGTACGGAATAGTTGCAGGTTCAGAGCATGCACCTAGAAATGCCTAGAGCATTCTGTTTGATCTCATAGTTCAAGACAAATCTGAAGAGGAAAACAGCATGGATGAAAGACTTGCTCTTTCCAAAAACAGTTGCAAAACTTCCGGTGACTTTCAGAGCCATGACTTTACTTATGATGATCGGTTCATGCAAACACATGTAAATAAATACTAATGTGCACACACAGAACTCGCTGACTCTCTCTCATCTAGACTAACTCTATATGTACTCTCATCTACTTTGCTGCACATTGTGTTTYGGTTTTCTCTATTCTAACCCCAAATCTAGAAAATAGGAGTTAAGGAAAGAGAGGGAAAGAGGACTCAATCTAAYGCCAGTGGTGGGTGCTGTTGTAAGAACTCACCGTGACAACACTGTTGGAGTTTGCAGGTACAAGGTCACGAGAGCAGAAGTGTCAGAAAAACGGTATGAAAATAGTAAGGAAAAATTACAGTCACAGATGCACTGGGAAAACACCGCCTCAAAGACCTAGGGGTGAGGTTACAGTGCTGCAAATATCAGGTCCTTAACATTACTAAGGCTGAGGCACTGAGGTACCTAGTGCACTATGAAACAACTTTCATGTGTAAAGTAACAACAAATGCTTTGCTTCTCTATTCCTGGAACCTCAGAGAAATCACTTTACCAGAGACAGAAAAGAATCAGTTTTTCAAGCTTATTGGCTCCATTTTAGACAAATCTCCCAAAGCCCAGAGAAACACAGAAGATCTGTAGATTTTCCAGCTGGATCAAAAGACACGTGGAGTGTCAACAAATGGTCCGAGAGCCGACAAAGAACATGTGTTTCTCTCTACTAAGGGAACTTGCTTATTCAGTGAAATTACAGACAAATCAGTTCTTGTACTCTCAGTGGAGGGAAAAGTTCATGTTGGTAGAATCCCAACAAATTAACCATAGAGCAAGTGCTCTGTGTTGCAATGGAGTATCTTTGCACTTCTTGACCAGCCCTGAAAACAAAGAACAGCAATTCTAATTTAATGATTTCAGACGGGAGATATTACATCTATCTTGAAACAGCTCTAGGGTCAGGATCTTCTTTTACTCATGCTATGTGCTATACTCAAGATTCAGTCGCAGATTCTCTTGCCAAGAGCATCACCTTGTTACGTCCCAGCCCTCTGAGCTTAGTCACCTCTGTCTGGAGCTAGGCAGTTCCCTAATTACCTTCCAAACCGTGTGAGTATCATGAAAAAGGACTCAGTTCTGCTATATCTGATATATCTGATACAAACCATAGATCAGTTTTATGTCTTCTTTCTTCTCCCCTATAATTCCATTTTCTTTTGCATATACACATACTTGTGTGTATGTATCCTGTAGTGGTGCCGCAGTGCAGGATAACCACTTCCTTCTGGCATTTCTGAAACCATTAGGGCAGCAGTATTTTTCCAGGGCCTACTTTATATGAAATAAATAACTGAAATGAAGATCATCATAATTTCAGTGCTATTTCCACATTTAAATGTTGAAGTCTTATACGCAAAGGATAGCCTGACAAGTAAATTTTGGGTAATATTTTTCTGTGGGTTATTGTTTTATCTGTAGAGTGAGGTAGTCATTAAGCAAATGGATGCTTTTCAAAGGTTAGAATATAATTATAGACTTGAAACAAAGTTCTACACATAAAAGAGTGACAATGGCATGCACTATCTGGCAACCTGGACAGAAGAAACAATACAACTCATGAAGAACCCTGACTTATTCTCATTTCTATTGGCCTTGATTTCTCTAACGTTTTATTCAAGATCAAGGTATCAGTGCCCTGCCACATTACCTGCTCTTTTCTCTTTGAGATAGATGCCAGCTGGGAAGTTATATAACTCTCCTTCAAGAAGTTATGCTGGAAATTTATTTTCTGGTGTGATATGAACGTTGAGCTTGAGCAGAAATTCATCTGTCTATATAAACAGAGCATAATCATTAGTTTGTCAAAAATAATTTAATTTAACCTACTGTAAATACATTTTTGTCCACTGATTAGTACAGAAAATAATCATCCTCCATTCTTAGCTTAGAAATAATGAAAATCTTTTCCTCTAGTCCTTTGAAATGTCCTCAGGCTACTGTAAAACCAGACCTTGCATATCATTCTGATTCGTGAAATGTCAGCTTCTGTGCTGTAATAACTAACAAAGGCAAATGGCTAGGCTCTTTTTTCAGGTGCAACATTTGTAAAACATATTCCACCTAGTGTGACAGGGACTCAAGAGAAACAAGAGGTGCTTARACTGTCTCAGGTAGACTGTGAACAATTCATCTGAAATTGGTTGTCACAGAAGCCTGTACTCTCATTCATCATCTACTCATCAGGAGCTAGCATGAGAGTCTCAGAAAAAGAAATAATCAACAAGGATGAKTAAAAGATGCAATTCTCTTTCTCAGTTCACGTTTTGGCACAATAAGGGTTGCTAATGGGTAAAAGTGATGTTTTCAGGATTTACGTCTTAACTGAGTTTTCTAGCAGCCAGATCCTAAKATCTTTGAGAAGCTATCTAGATTTTTTTTTTTTTTACAAAGGGTTTACTTTCACCTCTAAGTTGATATCAGACTTCTAACTAGCAAGTAGATAAGGAATCTYGAATGTAGCAAACCCCTTTTACTGTTGCTGAAGTGATATATATATATTTTATAAACAATGCAAAAATAGAAAATGTCAAAGATATTGGTCACTAAGTATCTCTGAGTATCATCAGATCTTTCAGGTTAGTTTTCAGTTCTACTTGAGATGTCTTTTGTTTCTTAAGTTTACAGAGAATATAGAATATAATTGCCTCATAAGAGGCAATATCAAAGATATGGAAAAAATCTTTATTACTGGAGATACCGCTCCATATTGAGCACTTCTATGCAATTCTTTCCATCCTGATTTTCTCTCTCTGCCCTAAAGCCCTATGAAAAAAGCAAAGTAATTTAAGAATACCTTTTTTCCTTGACAGGCTCCATAAAAAAACTCCAAAACAAAAAAAAACAAGCAAAAAAAAAAAAAAAAAAAAAGATCCTATTCATATGCTAAGCTTGAAAAAATCAGAGAAATATTAAAAAAAATATATAAATATTCATACTTGCCTTCAGAGAAAGAGAAGATTTCCCACATGACTTGTTTTCCTGTTGGAGGACTCTATTATCGTTASAGTCTGACAACTTATATCACTGTGCACCAAGTTAATCTGTCTTAATGTAAAACCAAACAATCAGAAATAGGAAAAAGTATTATGCAGCAACTAACAAATCAGACAGCAATTGGAGATTAATTTTTCTTTAGAGTTTCTCAAAGTTGGCCAATAAGAAAAGAGTAAGAAGAATGACATTCTTTTTATCATTTTTACAGAGGCCAAAAATGTCAATAAATAAGTAAATAAAATCAATACATATAATTTTTTTTATTGGTTTATAAAATGCACAAATACTTTTCTGTACTTAATTCTTATTTACCTTTTAGGAAATAGGCAAAGGGAAAGAAAAAATCAAGCAGAACGGTACTAGATACAGTTCCTCTTCTTAAGACTAGCATTGCAGCTTCTGTCCATCAAAGGATCAAGCTTAGCAATTATGCATTACCCACATGGTTTTGAAAACCTTTACATAAGTATTGTAGGAGAGAGTATTTTGTGATCAAACAGGGTTTGTTTTCTTTTGAAACATGCCTGGAGTCATTAGCAGCCTGTGGTATTAAGTTCATAGATCACATCTAGGGCCTTAATGTTATTCTCAGAGAAATTGCTTTCTGAATGCTGTTTGGCACAAACTTCAGCTCCTAATTGTCTAGGAGGAGTTCTCAATTCCATTATCCATTCATTCAGATGTCCCAAATGATAAATATGCTAATGAAGAACAAATAGGGAAAGAGAAAATAACTCATCCTTCCAGAGACTTCATATCATCACCACAAGCCTTTGTAAGGCAAGGATAATGTTGCCGTTCAAAATTAGCTTGCTTTTTTATTAAAAACTTTTTGCTTCATTTTCTTTTAGCACTTCATGAACTCCTTGCACAAAAGTTTGACTTGCCCCTACGTTTACTCRGGAGAGTTTAAAATTTTGTAGTCAGTAGCACACTTCAAGAAGGAGAAGGTGTAGATTTGAATTGCTACAGAGAATGGTAGGAATTAAACTTTTGTTTAGCTTTCTGGATAAGTGTTCCACCACCACCACCACCGCTGCTTAAGAAAGCTTACCGTCTTGCATGTTTTAGGGTACCTGACCCTGCTAGTATGTGTTCAGYGTGTTTACGGGCATCAAAGATCCTACTTCCTGATAATAGCTATGTGTATTTCTGACACTATGAAAGATAATAATGYTAAGCTAACTCTACTGATGATCATTTTGGTGAATTGTACTGYGATTGAAGGCGCTCGGTAGCTGTGATATGGTCAAAGCTGACCAAGATAATCAGCTATAAGTTCTGTTATTATAGAACATAAATACCTCAATGCACTGAGTTTTGGTGAAGTTTTGCCATGTGATCTGGGGTTGTGAGCTAGAATGCTACTAACTAAACTATCAGGAACTGGATTGCAAAAATAACCAGGTCTTCCCCTGGGAAGGTACTCAGGGAACCAAAGTTGGTTTCTGTACAAATTCTGATCTATTATCAAATTGACATATATAATCAGCTGAGCATGTCTCATATCTAAGCCCTTTTGGAGTCCTCAGCCTACTTGCCACTTGGCTAGTCTTCTCTGAGACCTCCCTCCAAATAGCTGTTGATACATAGTCATTTCTCTTATAGCTACTCGTTTGAAMTTTTCTGCATCCTGATGCTACATAAATGAAGAGACTTTTCAGTTTCCAACTAAAATTACTGAAAAGAAGAGGCTGTACATAGGGTATGCTTAGGAATTTCAGAAATCAAAATGAAAAAAGGACACTAAATCCTGGGGGGAGACTAGAGACTTCAGAGAAAAACTGAAGATCTATATGCAGCCTTGCTCTTTTGTTTCACAGAGGTCAAAGAAGAAAAAACAGTACTTCAGTGGCAGTGAAATCTTCATCTTAACTTCAGATCTTAGTACAGCCTGACAAAAAATGTCAGAAGGAATAAAATGGCGCTTGGATCATTTGGGGTAGTTATATCTAGAACCCATCAAGTAAGTTATAACAGAGATCAGATTAAATGAATGATCATTTCACTCACAGTTGTTCAGAAAAATTGTGAAGGACTCTTCKACATTCCTTAAAAAAGAATTGAGGCACTTATGAAGTAGATATGCTTTACTAAGTAAATAGCATTAATTGATGAGGAGTTCAAACGAAGTTAAAAAAGCAAGGGGCATATATAACAGTAAYTGAGTTAAGTTTGTGAATTTGGCAGTCTATTTAAAGTATTATCAAGTAATCATGTCTTCATAATTTATTCCATAAATTCCCATCACAAACTGGCATTTTTTCCCAAACGATCTTGTCAGTACAGAGTAAAAATTATTATTAGCACTAAAATGATGAACTTTCTGAATACTGATCACTGTTCAATGTCAAACAATTTTCTATAATGATTACAATTTAACAAGAGTCACAAAATCTTGTGAAAGGTCTCAGTGATCCACAAAGGTAGAAGACTTAGAAGGTCGCTGGAAACATTTTAATTATACATGATGATCCTCTTCATTCTAGCTAGACTTGAAGATAGTAGCTTCAGTAGCTAAAAAGAACCTTAGGATCTTATTGAGTTTAACATCAAAACCTCGCTGCTTTAATAAAGCCTGTCTTAAATTTAAACTTTCTTATTAATCAAACAATACACCCTGAGACAACTTTTCGACTTTGCCTTTTGAATTATATTCAATAATAGTCAAAAAATAAAAATCTCTATATTTTTATCAGTTTCTACCTTAAATGCAAAAACATAGTTAAAAATCATTTCACTTCTGTATAAAGGAGATACTAAAAATTGACATAGAATTGCTTACAGCTTACATGCTATCTTTGATCATCTGCCTAGAACCTCAGAAAAACAGATACCCGCCCTTCTAACTCTGTCTATCCCTCCCCATCCTCACACCTCCTCTGTCCTTTAGCCATCTGAGCTCCATCTATCTCACTTCTGGCTCATTTTGCTGCTGTCTCACCGGGGAGCTGATGACCTTCTGCTTCAGAGAGTGGCCCATAATAGCCATTTCAGAGGTTAAAACCATTAGAGTAGTGTGTTAGAGAGAAAAATATTCTCCCATGGAAAAGTTTTGCCTGATTTCCATACAAGAATTTTGGTGTTGTTTTGTCTAAATATTGTTGTTTCCAGACCATACTTTTCATATAYTCCTTATAGGCAGCTCCTTCTCCCTTTTCATAGAAAAAGGCCATTTACCAAGGACTCATTACAAATCCCTCCCATTACAGAAGATTTAAGCTTTGCTGCACTTGTAATGAAAAGAGTGGGAGTAAAAGCAGAGAGCATCATCCTCTTGGAGAAAGATGAGATATTTCTCCAGACAATTAGAGACATTAGAGGAGCTCTGTGAAGGAATCTTGACACAAATTTCCTCTTTCCTTCCAGACATTATCACCCAAAGAGCTCATTTCCTGTGAATTAGCATTTCATTGTGCAATTGTTCAATGTTGCTTTCATTTGACAAGTGGCATCTTTTCAACTAAATAAAACAATTTAAAAAAAGAACTGTGAGAAGCTGTTTTCCTAATATTSATGTAGAAGCTTCAAAGCTGTGTGTAAAAGTAAAGCTAAGGTAATGGAAACCATCTTAGGCAAATTAAATAAGAAGTGAAGCTGGGATTCACAATTTGAGTAGTTTTGAAGAAGTCTGTATATCATTACAGATATGCTATATGTTTATAAGTGTATTTATTTAAATTACTTCTGCTCTGATATTCATTTGACATGAGAGCAGAATAGTTGAGAGAACAAAGGTCAAATTCTGTCTTCAGATAGGCATGTTCAGTTCTTGCTTATTTAATGAGAGCTGAACTTTAAGGGCACTGCTGTTTCCCGAGTGTTGTCAATGCAGCTGAAGCCCTGAAGGATCTCAGGGGAGATTTTGTTCTCTGAAAATTTCAGATAACTTCAGCTGGGGTAATTCAGATAAACTAAAATGATTTCTAGGACAAAAATCCAAGCTCATTTTCAGGGTACTTTTTAATTTCCTAAAGAACTTTTGCACAGTAGGCCATATGTAAGGACACAGACAATACTGTTATACTATATTACTCTACTGAATTTTTTAACATAATGAAGGGCTCTACCCTTAAACTAGAAGTAAGTCATTATAGGATGGTCTATAAGGCAAGTTACAGGTAAGATTATGTTATAATTTCCATCACAAGACCCCTCTTTGTTTTGAACTTTGACAAACTTAGGAGTTATACTATCTGTGGCAGGTATGTGGAACAGGAAGAATAATATCAGCAAAAAAATGCCTTCTTAGTGTCTGAGAAACTTGTATTTCCCAAGCATGGCAACATATGGCAGTAATTTGATAGACATGTCACCTAGGTTTCAGGAATGTGCATTTTGCACCTTTATAATCTGTGTGACTGGGACAAATCTCTGAATGTGGAGTTAACAAATGCTCCATAGGAGTCCGCTAAAGTCTTGTAGGATTCTTCTCTGCAGAGYCACTCTCATGGGGCACTCTGCAGCCTCACAGAGATCCTGTGTGACAACCTGCCAGCAGGACTTYGCACTCTCCATCTCCAGGCTACAGCAAGGGGCAGTCAGTTTTGGCTGGTCTGCTTTGACGCCTGGTTTTGCCACCGTGGTTGAGAATAGAGAGCTTACTTCTTATGCACTCTGAGTAACCCTATGCTGGCAACAGACAYTTATGAAGGAAACGGCTTTTCGAGGTAGGAAAATGAGGGAGAGGAGGATAAGGATATTCTAGGGCAGACAGAATTAGGCTCTGGTGTCGTGGCTGACATGATAGGAAGTAGTAGACATCTGTCAAAAGCAGCAAAAACAAAGGACCAGAGGAGAAAAGGAAAAACACTAAGGGAAAAGGACAACACTTCTTTTTCTTCTCAAAAATAGCTGTGAAACATATAGATGTCATCAAACTGTCATGGCTATAATCATACAAGTAATTTAAGTGGAAGACAACTTTCCTGTCTATGTGATTATGAGACAAATATTTCATGGAGGGTAGTCAGGGAGGAAAAAATGTAATCATAAAGTAATGGSCTGAGTGACTGTGCCGGAACTGTGAGCATGAAGGGTCTAGGAACTATTAAATCTAATGTTTCATAACTTGTGAACATTTGTGTAACCTAAACCAGGTTATTATTTACTGCCACAAAAATGCCAGTTCTATTCTCCATGTAAGGCTGTCTTAAAAGACAGGCCTAAAAACCTGTCTTTTAAGACAGCCTTACATGGAGAATAGAATTGACATTTCACTCAACAAAAAAATTAGATGATCTCTAACAGTGAGTGCACCAAGTCAGCAGTCCTTACTGGAGGGAGGTTTACCATCCAGCCTGTCCTCATCATCTGTCTCACCGGGTCACTACATCCATGCAAAGCCTTTTCTACATCTGAATTTAGATTCAGATTGGTAAATGACTTTGGAAAAATATTTAAATTGTCTCAGCATTGTTTCACAGTAGGCCTTGCTATAATTTCAGGAAACTGTTGCTTGTTTAATTCCCTGGGTTAATGCATTCTCCTGATGACAGGTTAAGACTAGGAAATTGCAGAGAAACTATTTTGCTAAACCATTTAAAATTACAAAGGAAAATGAATGCTGGGTCTGAAAATTTCACCTCAAAGAACAGCTGCTTTAGTTCCTTCACTATACTAGCTTGATGATGCTTCAAAAGCATTTCCTTAATCTTTAAAGGCTCTATTCAAAAAAAAGCAAACATTGATCCTTGAACATTTGAAACTCTGCAGATCCTCATTTCACTTCAATAGGAAGAACTTTTACACTACATTATTTAGTAGCTCATCTTCATGAGCTTTAGGATTGCTTTCTATACAGGACAGGCAGACCTATGGGTCTACTAATTTCAGTTGTTTGAGTATGGAAAGATTTTCACATTTTCCATGTTGAAACATATTTAAGGATTTTATACACGTGCCCAAATTAGACAAAAATTTTTTAATACTCAAACTACGCTTGAAATGTAATAAATAAATAAATAAATAAATAAAGTAGTAATTGGTTGAATCAACTGAAACATGTTATATCGGTCTTTATGAATCATTTTATTTTCCTTTGATCTTTCAGTTTATTTCTTATATAATAGGTAAGTAACAACTAGTAACAATGAGAAGTAGAATGACATTATCATGTTGAACCTTAAACTTGAATAATGGTAAAAAAGGATTTTTCTGTAATTTCAAATAAGAGAAACAGCTTTTCAGTTCAGAAAATGATCAAGATCAGTGCTGTCCTAAATGAAAACGTCCAACCAATCGTAACTTGTGATATCAAAAAGGGAAGATAGCCTTTTAAAAGATGACAGCATTGTAAGCTTAACTTCAGCTTCAAATCTATCTCTACTAAAAATGGATTATTTCTGAATTTTAAAGTTCAGTCATATTCATCCCTCTCCAACTTCCGTATGTATTAGTTGTTCCCAATTTGGTTCAAGACAGGATTGGATTAGAACTTAACTCCTAAAGTGATGATACAAACAAGGTAGCAATTCAGCTTGATTCAGAATATATATTTTATATATTCTGTTTTTCATTAAACTCACTATTATTCTCAGGCTACTGATAGCAAGAATACTGATTTATCTCAATATTTCTGTTCTATTTACCACAAGGGTGAGAAAGAGCTGCAGGTAAGGCAGGATTGCAAAACTCCCCCCAAACATTAAAAGAATGAGCAGATATGGTATTCAGTAAATTCTTATGAATCAATTGATCACTACTTCTTTGTGTTTCTTCTTTTATTTTGGGTCTCATAAAATGGCTCCTTTATTTGTATCAGCTTCCTAACATTCGAAGGAAACTTTATGGAGGGTTGATGGCTTGTCATTATGTAAGCATAGTTATTTTCAATTTTCAGATGTTCTTTCCTTTCCCACAAGAAGCAGAAGAATGATATCAATGAAGGGTTTCATAGCTGCAGTTCCTAAAAAGCTGTTGGATGACAAAACTAGCTTTGCTCAAGTAAAATATGGCTATATTACCTTCACTCAAGTGTTACTGAGTACCTGCATATTAACAGCTAATTAATTCAAGCAACTTCTCCCTTCTACATGTATGGATGGCACAGCAGTCATAGAGGACTGTAAAAGCTGGAGGACAGCTGGAGCCCTAAAGCTCATGATCAAGCCTCCTAGAGAACTTGGTTAGTTCAGCAGAATGTTCTCAAAGGCTGAATATAAAAGGACAGATAGGGTCATTTGTTGAAAATGCGTCCCTCTTCTGCTTCCACTCGGCAGTTATAACATGCAAAGTAGTTGAAAACACACTTGGGCAGTATAGGTAGCTCCATGAATAGCAATAATTCAGCAGGTGGTAACAACACTAATTTGGAAAGGAACAGAATTAACCTCATCATTTTTTTCAACTGGCTTTTTTTTTTTTTTTTTTTTTTTTTTTTTTTTTTTTTTTTTTTGAGAAAGCTTCAAAGAGAATGGGAAAAAAAAGCCTACAGGACAGTTCGAGAAATATAGAATTAATTCTCTTATCACTCAGATGCAACCTTGATACCACAGAAATAAAAGCATCAGAAATACCCAGAGATTAGATTTTCTTTATGTTTTTAATCAGAGACACATAGCTGAGGTAACTTAGATCTGCAATTTTGGATTTATAAAAAACAAACAGCTTATGGTTTCAGAAGATCTCATATAAACAAAACCCAAATGAGATTTCCTTTTGGCTTTGAAATGAAAGTGGACCCAATATGGAACATTAGATCTGTGGGGAAGCACAAGTGGTGCATTTTAAATCATTTTACTACACATACAACTGCAGTTAGGTTCGTGCAGCACTTTTCCAGACGTAACAGAGGTATATCATCAAAAGGCATGAGTGCAGATTTTCTTGCAGGATTTCAATTCTGTAAATGGAACAGCATAACAAGTGTTCTTGACAAATTTATTTAATATCAAATACTCTAGTATTATTCTGGAAAATTAAATCTGTCATTTTGAGTCTGAATGCCAGTCTTTGTTTATTTGACATTTTTATAGCACTAATCACTCTGAGTGCCTCCCTGTGAATAAAGTGTCATAGCACTGAGGCACAAGGACTGTATCATTACCACCATTTTACAGACATGAAGGCCAAGCACAGGGAAGTGGACAGAATTTTTGTTGTACAGTTAGAGCTGAAAACATTATAACTATCCAGAAGACTGCTCAAAGGACCACGCTATCTGCCTGGTTTGCTGTATATCTGGACTCAAAGTTTCAATGTAAGTCTACATCCATGTAGCACTTAATTCACAGATTATAAATGCTCCCYGTGTCAACACAAACTAGTACCTGCTAACCGAGAGCCAGTTGWTCTGGATCAAGATGTATATCCGAAATGATTTGAATGTGAAATAAAAAACAGTCTCTACCTCCTTACAGTTTTAGCATTTCTGCTGACATTATGTTATGGTGACGGTAGCCAACTTGAGCTGGAAATAAACCATTATTTCCAGCTCAAGTTGGCTACCGTCACCATAACATAATTTTGATGTTATAATTTTTTCTTCAGAAATCAATGTTGCTGCCATATAAATAAACAATATCAAAAAAAAAATTACCTCAAGAAGGTATGGAAAGTCCAAGGCATTTCCTATGGTTAAGGGCAACTTGCAGACTATTCTTTACCTCGTKTTTTCCTTGACAAGTACCACATGAACGATAGGCCAGGCGAATTTCACTAACATTTGCATCTGGAAGAGTGTGGGAGGGGAGAATGTTGTCTAATGTTTTACAATAGCATATGTTTGTGGCTAATGTGTTACTCACAATCATAAATAATCAAAGAAATGGACATTGTTAGTGYAGTTTGTCTAGCACCTCTCAATTTTAAAAGCGGTGGATATGCATCAAGTTTATGGTATTGTGTAAACCTTTATTAAAACACTATAAAGGATTTACACTTTTGTAACAATATGCAAATAGATGTATTTAATTTGCTTACAGCCTGTATAAAAATAAAATTCCCAGTGGGTATCTAGGCAGCAGTAAACAAAAGTCTTTCAGGAGTTTGCTGCTGACCTTTCTATAACTGCTAGGCTTCCAGGTACTGTAGGGAATATAAAACTTGCCACAGTAGATTGCCTTCAGCAGCAGATAATGACAGATGATGTTTTGGAGGAATGTGTGAGTTATGCTTGTATTTTCCCTCTGTGTGTAATTTCAGGGTAGTATATATCAAGCCACGTGGATGAYCTTTTTGTGATGTAACTGGCCAGTGGGTTAGGAGTTATTCTGAAAATCACAAGGAACYGAGAGTCACAGGTACAGTCACAGTGATGCCCAAAAGCTCCCACTATAGTGCTCAGGTGACACAGGTTCAGGTGAACTTAAATTCCATAGATATGTTCCTATTTGGTAGGTGAAACTACCCATGGAAATAACTCTTTGTTATTGACCATATGGCATTTGGGACAACTAAACACCTGCTTCGGAGGTGACAACTATCCATTGCCTATTGCCTGCTTTTGGTTGGGAGTTAAAAAAACATACAAGCCTCACACAAGGAAAGTTGAAGCCTTTCCTGTCAGAAAAGGGAAAAAGGAAAGAAAGGGGAAAAACAAACAAACAAACAAAAAAATWGAACTGTAAAAGCTTCAGGAGGGCAATGAGATTTCTTTGCATTGTTTCTATGTTTTACTCAATGACTTTAATAATCATTTCCTTTCAGGGAAGCATTCTACCCAAAGATATGGACATGACTGCTTCCTGCGCTTATACTTTGGACTGATGTCATTTGTACTGAACAATGGGATGCTGTTAAGAGGTTACGCTGCAAATGTCCCTACTCAACAGCACTCTTGAGCTGGTTGGAGAAAAGCCAGTAGGAAGTAAGAAGTGTAACTGAATGTAGATTTAAGATAGGGATCTCCTGCATCCCAGGAGTGGTGAATCTGAGTCATTCATTTGTGAGCTGAGCACWGTTATCTGTTGCCCTGAAAGAGAAATTGAGCTGTAGAAGGGCAGGAGAATCTTTTGTCTCATGAAGAAAGTGACTCTTCTGAAAACTTATGAAGTGGATGCCCAACTCCCAAAGAGAAACGGGATTTAAAGCGATTTCCTTTCTTTTAAGCCATTTAGCATCTTGATCAGCACTGCTTGTTTTAGATTGCATTCTGAGGCACCTCAGTTGTACAGGTATTTTACTTCTATTTTTATTACTGTCTCTGCTCTAGTCAAGAATGACTTTAACTGAAATAAAATCTCCACTGAAATCATCGGAAATATCCTGGTGCTGAACTAGACAATGGTGTCTATATCACTTTTACCAAGTTCATTACTCCAAGATGATGTTCCTTCTCTAGCTAAACACCCAAATATATGTGCGAGACTGTTGTCCTAATACTTCAAGTCAAATGTATGTTTAAGTGCACTGCTGGATTGATTCCAGAGCCAGTAAATGGAAATTTCAAGATGAAAATGCTACAGAAGTGCAAAGGATTATGACTACTTCCACTGAACAAGTCAATTTCATTCCATTTGTTAATGTATTTATATGTCTGTAATTTTTAATGTGGTTTGCCCTGTTTATCTTAACCTTTAATAGAAATGCTCCTACAGTAAGGGCAGAGTTGACTAAAAATCAGCATTTTAAATATTATTTAAAAYTCATGCAGTTTGAAGCCACACATTTCAAAAAAATATATCTAATTATAATAAAACTATTCCTTAATAATGTTTGTCTGCTCCTGGTATACCCAATAACTCACCTTTGTTATTTACAATCTGTTGTTAAGATATCCATTCATCCATCACCATTTATTTTACACATTGCCATTTATTTTACAGCTACTGATTGTACATTATTTTGCACAGCTGCACACAGCTAAGTTTTACCTTCAGATTCTGTGTCTTAACTTTAACAGTCATTCATGACCTTTTTTACTATCAWACGTGAGTCTTTGCTTGTAATTACATGTATATACATATGGCAACATGAATGTTTTTTCAGTTCTTACATATTACATTAGCTTTACAAAATGTCCTCTGGTTTCTCTGCAATACAGTCATTTTATTTTCTYCTTTAAATGCAGCTGAAGCAGATTTGTAAGCAGCCCTGGAACAAAGATGTGCTGTGGAATAAGAATGGTAATAATATTTTTCATTTAGATAAAGCTAGTCGAAGTGCTCAAAGTGCCTCCCAAGCTATTTCTTGTAACRTAGTGCTGAACTGCAGCTGCCTCGAAGCTACGTGCTCAAACAACATGGCTGGCAAGCAGTGGAGGCTAATGTTACAAATGCCATAAACTTACCTAAATACCTTCAAAAATTTTTTAATACCTTCTATTGTACAGTTTCTTGGGGGAGAGGGGCTTAGTAATATTCAAATGAATTCACAAAAGGTAACCTAACAATATTTTTGTAACTTTTTTTCTCCCACTCTTTGGAAAACTTTTAATTCTCCTTTCAAAATGGAATAATTTAAAAACTAAAAGTCKACACATTGAAATATTTTCTTTTAAAAAATCTACAGACTACAGGATTAATATATATTGAGAAAATAAAAATCATAGGGAAGTGCAAATGATGTTATAGTTTRAGGAGAAAAGATATCAATCTGACGGTACTGAGAATTAAAATACTTTTTATCCCCTAATTAGGCCATGTGTTTAACAGCTTCTGATTGTCTCTTTTTATGTCTGATGTCGGAGGTCATACTTCCGGAACACTTCGTATAATAGCATTATAATGACCTTGAATGTACGTCAGGAAATTTCTTTTATAGTTGAGTCATTTGTTTTTAGGKTTTCATTTTTCTAAGGCAGTTAATCATCTCTGCGATTTTTCATGAGTTGCTTTGATCAATAGAAAAAAAACAAACAAAAAACCCAACAAACAAACAAACAAAAACTGCCTCCAGAAATGAGTTTGAACTGAGACCTTGGGTAACAACTAACAGATCCTATAAAATCATGGCCTGATTTGGATATGTCTGGATGGWTTTGGGAGAGCCGTTAGGTAAGGTAAAACTGTATGAAGTTGATAATTTGAAGAATGAATATTTATTCTATTTATTCTATAGGGAAGGGGAGAAAATATGTCATAAATAAGTGCTGGAGTTTGACTGAGATGCACACTCTCAAAATCAATGAGTGTCTTTTCTTCCAGGACTTTCCTTCCAGCTCACTCTCTAAACTACGAGAGTGGTAAGATCAACTGGGAAGCAGGTACAATAAAGGAATCATSCACCTTTAATGGAATTTAGGTGAAATTAAGGCACCTAAATCTGATCTCTAATTAAAAATTCTTCAGTCTTAACCTAAGAAGCTCCTTGGGATTCATCTTCCCAAATGTAGCGTTTTTGTCTRTATTAGTTACATAGGTTCTCTTTACAGACAGTTGAAAGAACCAGATATTTCTCGAACACAATTTATTTCATCATAAACCTGGTGGTCAATCAGGTGAATTGAAACAGGTTAATTAGGTGATCAACTTGGTGGTTGATCAGGTGTGATTGAACTCCAGAGAGGGCCATTTCTCTTCCCCGATTATAAAAGGAGCCTAAATGCCTCAGTTTAGGGGAGATGAGTTCTGTCCCTTGGGTGCTTGCAGCAAAGTGCAGTCCCACAGCTAGCTCTTGGCYAGCTGCTTTGTTTTACTGGTGCAGTTTCTAACAGTTCTGGAAACAGGGCAGTCATGTTAGTGCAGCCTCCTTAGCAGGGCTACTTAGGCACTACCCTCCTCCACTTGCTGAATTTCTGTATTTGAAGTGACTTTTTTGACACTGCCTTAGTCCTGCATGGAACTGCAATGCTAATGTGGAAAAAAACCTCCAAATTTTCCTTGCAGGCTTCCCAGATGCTGGAAGTTGTGCTGCAGTTAATGCTGGAGTTCTTTACGCTTCTGGTTTGCAGGTCAAAATCCAGAGCACTGGTGTAGGCTTTCAGGCTTCTTTTACAAGGAGACTTAGGCACCAAAGCAATTTTCATGCCAAGTATGCCAAACTTTGAATACAAAGATATAATTAAGTTTTGGGGTAAATGTTGAAAAGGAGCTCTAAAAGTTATAGAACTAGTATCTGTTAAAATACAGAACAAGTGCACAAAAGCCATTCAGGGACCTGCAGAGCACATGCCCAGAAACCATGTCAGAAGAAACACGACAATCCATCTACCACAGGACTGCAGTTGTACAGGCAACAAATGCCACTGAAAAAACTGCAGGGTCAGAAAGGAACAGCTGCACAAAAAAATGAATCAAGAAGGACATTAGCTTATTTTGGAAGTGTTGAAAATTCATAAAATGAAGGTATTTCAGATAAACTAGTCAGAACTCAAAAAATTGACATTTTCTTCCTGATGGCCCTCTGGTAAGGTTCTGATTCTTCAGCATATACAGTCTAGATCAGAATCCAACCTCCAAAATTGCCTTATTCAATTTGAAAAACATAGTAAGTTATCCATCTTTAAAGTCATTTTGTAAAACAAATGGTAAAGTCTGGGTTGGATTTTTCATTCTTTAAGTTGTTTATAAATTGAGTAATGAAATTCAGTCTACGACAGACTACTATCTAAGACTGCATTGTAGGGAAAATTCCTAATAATGCAAAAAGCCAGAACAAGGTCTTTTTAAATATATTTTCCTCCTTAATATATTTTCCTCTTAAGTCTGCTTGAAAAGTATAAGTAGAAATTTTAAGGTCATAGGTTTTGGACAGTACCTTTCACTGTTTTTTTTTTTTTTTTTTTTCCTCCTTCAAGAACATATCTTACCCTACTTTTTCAAAGTGTTTATTCAAAAACTAGTATAAAATATGTTTCCAAATTAAAAAGAGAGTTTAACACTATTACCCACCTGAGTAACTCAGGCCTGTTTTTCCAAAGTTCAGTGGGCAAATGAGCAACATGCAAAACATGACATTAACAACATGCTTTGGCCTGGAAAAAAACAACAGATATACTTGTAAGCCATTTTTAAAAATTTTCTCAGCAACAGGAAAAATCTAAAAATGTTGCACTGCAAACAGCAAWACTGTGGTTGACCAGATAATTGGGGAGGAATAAAATAAAATACAACACAGAGTCTAAGATATAATTAGTAGATGGATTCATATATAAGGAATTAAAGTTAAATCTGTTTCCCTTGGAAAAGTCTAAGTAAGTATGCAGTCATCATTTATTAATACTTACAAAATAAAGCCTGGTAAATCCACAATAGCTGTTGCAAAATCTTGTCTTTCAGGCTTGGTTTTTATAGGTTCAAATTTGCCTGCTTTTTCCAACTAGATTAGGTAGTATAATAAAACATATTACCTCTCCAAACAAATCTTGACAGTTTTAATATAAATCATTACAAGGTAGAGAGGCCGCTCTTCCTTTCTCTTTACAAATGTTTAATGTTGTCTTTGGTTTTCATTTGAATTTGTCTGATTTCATTTTATAATTACTAGTTCCTGTTAGCTTTTTCTCTCTTGGTGGAAGTACATTTTCATTGCCATTAAGTTCTCTTTTAAGATTATTTTTGAAAATTAACACCGATTTTGCCATTTATGTCTTTGGTCTTCAAAATAATTTGTGACTCTTGTACTCTGCCTTTCATTTTTGAATATTTTAAAAAAGACACTGACAGCAAATCTTTTCCAAAGTCATTAGCCACTGGTTAATTCCCAACTTCCTTATGTTTCTATATAAAAATTTCAGAAACTTTTTTGCCATAACATTTTAATTTGAGCTGATTGTCTGTTACTACCCCTAATGCCTTTTCAGGCCTCATGTAGGTATATAGAGGAACGTATCAGTGGCATGAGCTCCTTGTTAGAGGTACACAGCTTTGCAATTTTAATAACTCAGGGCTGCTTGATGATCCCACTCTGTATTACAAGCCTGTCCCTCACTGTTCTCTACCACTCTAGTCATATGTCACTCACTAATTTTTTTCAGCAGCAATTTCATATTTATTTCTGGATCAGGGATAGAACAATATTGAATACCGTCAGACGGAATGCCAGCTCCCCTGAAACCAGTCTCATTCAGTGATTATTCCTCATTGATAGCTAGTTTGGGGGATTCATCAGCTTTTAATCTACTTAATGTATATTTTATTGATATAATATAAAGCTAATTTTAAAAAAATCTGAATGTCATATGGTTCAGGTTAAAAATCGCAGAAAAAATTAAACATATTCAGTCTGCAATGGTGTCTTTAACAGCTAAACATGTAATGAGTAGCTTTAACAGCTGAGCATGTGATTCCATCAAAGAATTAAATCACGTTTGTCTGACAAGTTTATTTTCAATAAAACCATTTGGACTGGCATTAATTATATCCCTATCTTTTCAGTCTTCATTAATTTGTTACTGTATTACTTCTTCTATTATTTTTGCCCAGATGGATATCAGGCTAACCAGCCTGTAAGTGCCCTGGCTATCCTGCTTGCCCTTTCTGCATCGTGGCATCTCAGCACTGCTGCTTTATTGTTCTGGAATATTCTAAATATTCCGTGAATATTAAAAACTAGAATCACTGGGGGAGCTTTTTAGGCTGGATCTGATATTTACGCTTAGCAGCTATTTAGAAACCTCTTCAGTTTCTAGTAAGCTGGAATAAACAACATAACCCTCTTAAGGGTAAGTGCAATATCCAATTTTTTCATAAAGTGCAGCTATATTTATTAAACATATCTACCAGCTGTGCATGAAATTGTAACAATTTTACAATTTCCATTTAGTTCAGCTACAACAATGTAAGGATTTTTTTTTTCTGTTCTACTTTAAGAAAACAGTTTCTCTTAGTGGTTATCTTCAGTGACTTCTTTAGTTTTTTTCTTTTTTAATCAACTTTCTGAACTTCATAACTTCTAACATATTTTGCCTCCTTTTTTGTACTTTCACCGTTAATTTCTTATGACTGTCTTTGTAGCATCATTACATCAAGTTTAGCTTTCACCTAGAGCTTTTCTCTTTTCCTATTCAGTAAATCTCATTAGCTGTGGGCAGAGCACAGAAACACGCAGAATGTCTGATATCTGTTGCAGCTGGAACAAGATTCAGTGATGCTATTTCGTCCTCAACAAGTTTCAAAGTCAGCGTATGAACGACTGGCTCTGGAGAGTCCTCACCTTTAATATAGGCATATTGTAAATGGGCAAGAGTCTGGCCCTTTTTGTCATTGTGTTTCTTTGTCTTGAGCGTGTACAGTGTGGATCTGTAACTCTGACTATCTGCTTCTGAAATATCATTAACAAAGAGCTAAGCCCTGGACAAAGAAGTATCAAGATGTGTTCTGGAAAACATGAAGTCTCTCAAATTTTCTAACCCTGAAGTTTATTAAAAGGTTTTTGTCACTCTTGGCTGACTATGTCATAAACTTTCTTATTTGAAGTATATTATGTAAAAACAATTAAAAATCTCTTCTTAACGTGCCTAAATAGTGTAAGGATTTAATTCAAATCTGATTTTGCATCTGATTTGCATATAATTTCCTCTAAAATCTGGAATTTGAGATTCTCTGATGCTCGTGATTAAATTTTTCTCTGCCAAAGTCTTCCTCTGGGTTCAAAGGACTAGAATTTATTCTCAGAAATTTAATTTCTCTTTCATCCATTCTTTCCTGCATGATCTTGGTTTATGAATGCYTCTGGCCAAGTCAGTTGTCATTTGTCACATAAAAATAAAATAAATACAAAAACTATGTTATCAATGTTGCTAATTAAGGCGTTCCTTTATTTTCATCTCATTTTCAGAGCTTTCCTCTATATCACTCATTATATTTGAATGGCCCTAGAACTATTATCAAAGATCCACACTTTCAATAGAATGTAGGTGCTTATTATGGTAGGGAAACTGGCAAAGCTGATACAGAATTGATCTTCCTTATCTTCACTGAACAGTTTAAGTTTTGTAGACCCTGGGGTAATTTCAAGAAAGAGTTAAAATCAGTTTAAAATGAAATATCAAATGGATTGTTCATTTGAACGGGAAAACTAAATTGCAGTTTTACAGTGGAACAGCTGTGAAAAAGAAAAAGAAATGGACCTTCAAAAACCCACCAATAACTGCATCTCAGATCAGTTCATATTAAAACAGTTATTTTCCTTACTAGAAACCTCTGATTCCATTTGAAGAAAAGATATGCCGCAAACTAAATCTGTCTATTTATTTATTTATTTATTTATTCATGTTTTTTAATAATGGAAAGGCTAGAAATTGCTTCTGAACTATGACATTTTCAATTTTATACTCCTGGCACACATTATCAAGGAGAATACTTCATGCACTGAAATATTCATCTTTTTTTTCATGCTTTAAACTTTCTCACCTTTGTTTACTGCTAGTCCATTTAAGTATATTCATATGTATATACAACCGCACATATATATGCATTCTCATTTATATGTATACAGTAAAAGTATTCCAGATAGATTAAGACAATTTCTCAGGCCCTGACACATAATCTACCGGGTCATGAGTCTCTGACCTCTATAGCTTAGCTGCATTCTATTGCATCTATAATGCCATGTTACAAGCTAATTTATTTTTCTATACTGACTTAGGGACTCATCGAACATAGCAACAAATCTTTTAAATCTAAAATTCTTATTTGTAACTGTAATAATTTCCATTAACATATCCCCTTTCATTCAGGTAGATTCTAAAGCTCTTTACCAATTACATTTAGCAGAACACTCAGCCACTGGTGAGAGAAATGTTTCAGCCTTCGCCCAGCATCTGAACTCTGCAGTGAGTTAAAGTGGTGAAAATTAGTTCATCAAGCTGAAAATGCTTTTTGAACATAGATGTTTAGTTAATGAAGGAGGCATTTGGTTCAAACAGCAGCAGTTATATCCCTATGCCTTATCAAGAGTTCTGTAGAAATTCCAAATGTCCAAGAAGTCACTTGGGATAAAAACATGTCCTGTCAGATTGGCCATCTCTCATTATAAATGAGAATCTGTCCATCGGAATTGCCATCAGCTCTCATGAACGAATCTAACTTTCTTTATGTTTTCATTCATGGTCTAACCAGGTGTGATGCTGCTTGGCCTTTGCGATCTGGCGGAGRTACGGGCCAAAAAAAACTTGAAAGCATGTTTTGACTTAGTTTGTATCTTTGACAAGTTTAAAATCTTATAGATGGCATGTATTCCTACTGATGTCATGTACCAAGGGAATACCCACAAATACTTGTTTTCACCCAGGCCAAGTTCTCYAGCCTCTTCTAGAAGGTAGACTCTGGTCACTCAGATTAGATTTCCGCTATGAATCTCCCATTAGAGGGGCTAGTCCTCAGTGTAGTCTCAGGAATGCTTGCCACATTAGCTAATATATTAGCTA
This sequence comes from Rhea americana, assembly GCF_003343005.1. Classification (NCBI taxonomy): domain Eukaryota; kingdom Metazoa; phylum Chordata; class Aves; order Rheiformes; family Rheidae; genus Rhea; species Rhea americana. The sequence continues at coordinate 9,363,292 of NW_028186645.1, forward strand.
TATATATTGCCTATTATTATAAGCAAATCTATTTATGAATAAAAGGTAAGACTAATAAAGATTATCACAAAACAGAACATTTTCTTCTGCTCAGTGCTGCATCAAAATTAGCTAATAGCTTGTTATTCTATTAATTTCTGCCTTCAGAGGTAGGTTTTATAGAATATATATTATCAAATAAAAAGCTTAGTGGTCTTAGAAAAGAGAGAAATGGGGATGTAGAAAAGCACTACTGCACTATCACAGTAGGTACTAAACATGGAGAAAGGTTAATGTAGCCTTTCCCTCAGAAAATTTACTYGTCAGCATCTTGAAGTTACCAGAAAAACAACAAAATTTAGGCTTACTCAAAGTTCAGAAAAGCTAACACTGAATGACTATGGGAGAAAATAAAATAAAAGCAGTTTTTAAATGTTGTCAATCTGTAACAGGAGACCAGTTATAGAACAATGCACATGAAGAATAGGCAAGTACCTGGTCAAGGTGTACAGGACAATTCCCTCCCATGACTGGAAGCTGTACAGCCATCAGTTACTAACTGGAATTTCTTCAGTGAATGAATAAGGCAGACTTTTCCTGACTTGGATATCATAAGCCTTACCAAAAGAGAAGGTGCCTATAACTATGAGTTTTAATGATTATTTCATTAAATATCTCTGCAACATCTCTGGAAATAGAGACTGAAAGGACTTTTTATCTCCTAGTGATGGTTCCTCCAGCTCAGCATTTAGGCATTATGAAAAAGTATAAAGTTTATTTTTCAGTTCTGTCAGTAAAAGGAGATGTGGTCTTTGTGATGATGATCTTTGCATTTGTTACACCTCTAAATTTGCTACATGTGGAATAACAACCTCCCTGTCATTAACATCCATAAAAATTAGTGGGAGATAGGAAGTTAGACAAAGCGGATAGCAGAAATGAGCTTTTTGTAGAAGGAATGATGGCACAGGCTGTTTCGCACTGGAAATGCTCTGTGGAACAGATTAAGAAGTCCTGAAACAGCAAGGATAATCATATTGATTTGGAAAGAATGTCTGGTTAATTTTTCACAAGGCGTAGATTCCTCAAAAATCAATAACTTTCTGCTGTATCTTTATTCTTCAAAATAAACTGTGTCTGTCTAAGAAACTTGATTCTTAGGCTCAATTAGATTCATAAAACATTCACAGGCATACACAGCACAAAAGAAATGCAAGCTTTCCCAAGCAGTGGTGAGCATTTAACCCCAAGGTAGGACACAGTGAATTATTCTTCCTTGATATGTTGTCCTTGGACAGATGTGATTCATTTTTTTTTCTTTAGTGCTATAATTTTCTTTGTTTTCCTTGGCACTACAAAGGCATCTACTCAGAGATTCTTTTAAAGGTTTAGCTGWACCCCATGAATATTACATTTACTCTATTATATTTTACATTTTTAAAGCTTATGAGAGAAAGTATACTCTTACAAATGGTACAAGTCAGGATGCACATGGCGTTCCAGCTACAATAGCCTGGCAAATGCTTTTTGAAGAAAAGATAACACAGCTGGAAGAACAACAAAAGGAAGAAATGGAGAAAGACCAATGTAAAGTCAGTGAATTTTAACTATAGGAGACTGGGGTAGATTTCACCTTGAATCATACACCATGAAACCTAGTGAGGTTATGTTAGGTACTAAATTAATCTTTCTGAATCTGATTTATCTCCTTTGGTTACAGAGAGCCTAGGGAAAAAAAGCTCTTGATATAAGCACCTGAATTTRCATGTCTGTAACTAGACTGTGTAAATACCTTTCCTCTTTCTTAGGAAAGATGCTGGCTCTGACTACATGGCCATATTATACAACTCTTAATCTCAGTTACAATTTTCAGGTATAATAAATTGCCTCTACATCTTACAGTTTATCAGGTGATAAGCCAGCCTCCAAGCAGATTTTATGTCATGCCAGGTGGACATAAAATGTAATCAGTACTTAGATCCTGAGCAGGAGCCTCCTCAGCTCGTAGGAAAGCCTATAGCCAAGAGCTGCAAACTATGTAAGAGCCTTCTCTAATCCTATGAAAGTCAGTCAGGCAGTAGTTACTGCCATTCCTCTTCTTAAAGGCAGTGAATTAAATGACTTGTGAACGGCACTCCCCACTCCTTCTTAATCTGCCTGCCCCTTCCACTTCAGGGTCTATTACAAGCAATGAGTGAAAATTCTGGCAGATAGCACAATTTCACACCAACTAAATCCATTTTCTGCCACAATTTTTATAGTACTTTTTTTTTCTCAGAACTTGTTATTTAAATATTTGCAGATACTTGTACATGTTTGATTTCTTCTGCTTTTAAAAGCTGTCAGCAAGGTCTGTAAACAATTTGCTGTGGCAAAAGGGAGRGAAGGAGAAGAAACTAATTAGTATTAGAATAACAAACTCTCATCTGGATACTTAACAGTGTAAGAAAAGGCCAGGATGCAAACCTATGGTAGTGGGTTTGTCACCTTGAGCAATTATTGATAGTCACACCTGCACAGACACAGATGTGTTCTTTTGAGCAGATGCAAGACATGTTATAACATATTTTGGAGCTTAATAGTGAATTCAACAGTCCACGTAACTGGAGTGAACTCAGGGAATGATAAAACAATTCTAAACTTAAAACAGATATATATTTTTTTTTCATCGCAGAATCAATGAGGGAAAGGACCTGGAGGTCCTCTCAAAACTTTTTATCCTAAAATGCTTTTTGATGAAACACCTATAGCAGTGCAGTCAGGTACCTTTACTAGCAGAGACTATTGTGGTCACAGGAATTTCATTTGTTTTAGGTAAATGGCCACACTGTTGGTCACAAGGTACAAAAAATCCTGAAGGCCCAAACTATATAGTTTTATCTTCTTTTATTGATTTGGTATAGAACAATCTAAGTATTTTTTACAAAACAAATAAGGTAACACACAAGATAAAACAAAAAATGCCATTAATTTCACTTTCCCTTAATATTACTTTTTCTCTTCTGGATGTGGGTCCTTCAAATTTTACTTGAAAAATTCTAATGACTTAAAAAATTATCTGTGGAATTGAGAGTTATAGTGATAATGTTTATTGCCTTCAATATTTGCAATTATCCTACTTCAGTAATATCCCAAAGATAAACTGTAATAGGTTAGGAGCAGCAGCGTGGTWTAAGCACTGAAATGTGTCAGTATCTAACTGAAGTAACTGCAACCAGCTAGATYCTGTAAGACTGCAAAAATTACTTGAAGTCTTACAATAATATATTTTCTTATCAGCTATCTGGTATTGCCTAGATCTGATCATACTAAAGTTACATTGGGAAAAAGCCTTTTCACAATTAGGTGGTGCAGCATTTCAACTCACATTCATGCACAACACAGTAAACTGACTTTGATAGTTTGACATGCTGTCAGAGAAAAGTCTTCCCACAGAGGAACCATCCTGATACATTTTTACTTTGTGATGCAGGAGCTGAAATTCCATGACAGCTTATAATTATGATACAAATTCTAATTCTAATTGTGATACTTCTAATTCTTATACAAATGTAGATTATTGAACTGATTGCAAGAATAATCCTTTGCATTCCTACTTACTAAAGGAATAATGATGGAAACAGCTTGATATAAAGGTACCAAATTGCCTGTGTAATAACAGGAGGTCCTAGTGATCTAACTCATCCCAAACGAAAAGTCACTGACCTCACTGAATATGTACTAAGGATGAAATTATCCCTGGAAATAAAAGTGCCTCAAATCTTACTTTAAGTCTCTAAATGGAAAGAAGAGAAGGCCAGTCAGAATCTACAAAGCTTCCCAAGGTTTAATGTCAAATCCATAAGCTTTCTGTGGATTTGGGGAAAGCACATATATCAATCTGAGTTTACCTGAAAGAGAACCCACCTTTTTGCCCTTTGATGCCTTCAGCTGCATTTTATTCTTAGAGCAAAATTCATRTTACTCTAAGGTTATATTATGAAGAATTTGTAGAGATCTAGTGGGAATAATGAGTCACAGTATGGTATTTTTATTACTATGTATGTATATGTCTATACTTCTTTAAAGTATCATTTAAAATCTCTCGCTGTATGAAAGATTATGCCTCAGAATTTCAAATAAAAGAGGAAAATGTATTTTTGAACTCTAATTGTTCATAACCATTATCATTGAACAAAGACAAAGCTAGTTTTTAAACCATGTTCCTTAATAACAATAGGAACAAAATAACAAATGATGAATGCATAAGCAAAATGCCAATGACTTGAAGATTAAGGCTTTTTCTTCATGCAAAACATCTCACAGCTGGTACTTCAGTGGAAGCATGCTCAGTGTGTAGCTTTGTTGCCAAGGAAAATGTTTCATTTTAACAGCTGTTTCTCTTTATCAGGTGTTTTCTTCAGAGAATATTTTGGTTTTAACTGCATAAAAACCAAAAAAGATTCCTTTAATAGCCTTTCTCAATTCATCCTCTGCYTCCCTCAAATAAATTGCCCTTATTTTCTTTTCTGGAAGAATGTATTGGATGTAGAAAGGACATGGAAAAGATCAACTTCTGTTGCTGATGGCAAAACTCAGCAAGTATCAGCACATGCAGGACTTGGAAATCAATAGCCCCTTTCCTCCTCTTCCATCCTTCCTCCCAGTGCCTTCCCCTTCCCATCTCCATTACAAATCTGCTATAGTACTGTTGCTCTAGCTCTGATGTCTTGCTTGCCTTGCAAAAGCAAAAAGATTCATTATTTGAATGCTCTCCAAGTTGTAACTAGTGACGCTTTAGAGAGTAGTGGCTGAGGCTGGAACTTGACAAGCTTCCTCCCAAAATAATCTAGCCAGTGCTCCAGCTTTACAGCTGGGGGGACAACAGAGCTACAGTTTGCAGAGTACTCACAGTTGTATTGGCTCTATTGAGGCCAGTGCTAAAAGTTGATTATTTTTCATAGGGACACTATTTCACCCTGAGTTTATGATCATGTAATAAAGCTCTCCAAACTGTTTTTTTCTTTTTCTGCAACAGAGAAGCRATCTCTCAAGCCTTCTGAAGCTTTTTGTTTAAAAAAACCAACAGTGTTGTTCTGTGGAATTCATCATATAGGAGGTGTTCCTCCTTGCAATATATGTGATATATTACGRCTTCTGCAAGTATTTGCAGCTGGAGTTACCTAGTTAGACCCTTCTGCATGTTGACCGGCATAGCAACTCCAGATGGGAAATCACAGTAGCAGAAATTTGAACAACTCTCCCTGTTTTCCCACTATCCTCCATTCAAGCCAAAATAATGTTTTAGCTGACAGCATACACTGGACTAGAGTCAGAGAAGGACATTCAGTGCTTCGCTTACAGAGTTTTTACCAGTAGAGCTTTTCTGGAGCCCCTGAGAAATCCTTTAGGAGCAAAAAGGCCCAGCAATTACTGCCCAGTGACACTGAGCAGGTAATACACCACAGGCAGTATTACAATGCTGCTCTTGTTGCCAGCTTTGGGTTTTAACTTTTTTGTTGCTTGTAGCTGCAAGCAATGTCAAAGGGTCTCCTAGGCAACATGGTACCAGTGACATCTGAGGGACCAGCTTAGAGGCGGCTGCTTTAAAGCATTCAGACACTGGAAATTCCTATAGTTACATTAATAAATGGATTAACTCTATCATTTAGAAGATCCCAGATGCTGTGAGAATTAATGTGGTTGTAAAGGACAACACTATGAATGAATATCTGAAGAACAATAGAAACAACCCATGAGGGTAAAGGAACTAGTACCAGATGATTAAACTTGAACTAAATGCCAAAACAGAACAAAGGAAAAATATCCTCAAAAAACACTTTGTGACTTATAAGGCACTGATCAAGAATACTTCCCTAAAAATACTTGGCATTATTGCTTGTGATAAATCAAGCTGGTCCTCATGTTCATGAGCCTCAGCTTTACAAAGCTTCCCCAACAAATACTGAAAGAATTCCACAACTGTATTAGTGCAATATTATTATTGCAATATTTCTAAAATGTGGCTCACTCTCATTTTTATTACACTTCTAGATCAGGACGAGTGAAAAGTACAGTCTTTGAATGATTTGCAGCACCCAGCTTTGTAGGAGATAAGCTATCATGGGCTCCTGATGTTCAGATATACATTAATTTATTATATGTAATAACTATACCGATGAAAATGGTGTTCATGAAGTTAAGGTTTGAATATTAGCTTTATTGTGCAAACAGAGGTCATACAGAGTTCTCAATAGCCCCTTTCAGTGCACCTTAAGCTGTACTTAATCCCCTGGCTATTATAGGCCTACAATCTTCACACATTGCTCTGCCAACATGCATCAATCCTGGTCTGTGAAGTGTCCATTGTTATTCTTGTTCCACTTCTCTCTTTAGTAGGAAAATGGCTGTCATTCTTAACGGTATAGTGAAATCTGTAATGCGAATAAACTGCACATTAGGGATCAGATTGAACCCATTTAAACAATTTTCACTATGGGTCCTAATGTAGGATTTGAGCACTAATCTCCTGAGATAAAGGGCATACAGCCGATTTACCACTTAAATCCCCATTTTTTAGCTTTGATTTCATTATTTATTTTCTCTGTAACTTCCATCTGTTTCCCAAACCCCTAAGCATAGAGTGTCTTGGCAGCATAACTGTATTCAAAGGCACTGTGTCTGGCTGATAGCTCTGAACTGTTCAGCCCATACCTCTTTAACTGACTGGACTGGAATTAATCTACCATTTGTGGCAMAGATTATGTTGATATGAAATAGACTATTATACAGTAGGAACATAGAATTAAAAACCTTGTGTAAAGGGCACAATGCTCACTAGCTTTCTCTTGATTTTTTTCAAGCAGGAATTATGATCAAGAGCTAATTTCAAGCTGAGTTAAGTTTCACTGAGATTGAATAAAACTTTCTATTAGTTCAATTACTAAACACCAAAGAGTAAGATGACATTCAAAGAATGGCAATTTGTTTGGAGTAATTTKTAGATCACTGAGGTTCTTATTAAAACAGTTGGTGAGACTTACTGATATACAGTCAAGAAAACTGAGCCTTGTGCCCCACTTTACAATGATCCRTTTGCTACTTAAAGCTGAGAGCTTTGATTTTCATTACTTCTCATTAATAGGATGGATGGAAGAATATAGATATTATGTGTGAGGTTTTCGCATCACCATATTCTTTTGTCTGTGTATGAATTAGAAGATTTTAAATATTTGGAATATCTAAATTAGAGAGGTAATTAAAAGAGATTTTTTTATTCTTTCTTTTTTCTTTCTTTTTTTTTATATAAATAGTTGAAGTCTAACTAATATAGTCAATGAAGTCAATGACTTCACTATATCCTTAAGGGATACTAAGTGTGAAGAGCAAACACCTCTGGAGACAGGTTGTGAAATATTACGTAAACTATGGTCTCCTGAAACAGTGGACATAAACTATTTTGATGGTTCACTGAAAAATGTTTCAGTGGCTATTTGGTATAAGAAATACTATTTTCCTCCCTTATATTTGTCTTGGATGGAACATGTRAGGACTGGGAAATTAATTAGTGGGTTGGGATATATTGTGAGAAGAAAGTAAAGAGGAGAAAAAGGTATAGCAAGGGAATTGCAGTTTCTCTCTGTGTCAAGAGACAAGATATGATCCATTTAGATTTGACATKTTACCATCAAATCTTTCCAGAGGCCCGCAACAGTATTGTCTCATTGTCAACGAAGATCAGAATTGATATAAAATATAGCATACAGTTACAGGGAAAAATAACATGTAATTGCTAGACTGAGTTGATCTTTCTTCTTCTGAGGTATAGGTAACATAATTAGAATTTTGATTCTTACTGTAAACAAAGCAACTGATAGTCAAAAGTTGCTAATCTTTCATCAATAGTACTTTAATCACTTTCATACTTTCACAGGTTGCAACAAACCACAACTCCTTCCAATCATTAGATGAATTAAGAAGCAAAGATGCTACTAGATAAAAATGAATATATTATGTACATCTAAATCCTTATTGTGAAAAAGCTCATACTCTTAGTTATGGATCTGCTGGAGAGATGCTCCTAATATATTCATATTTATTTATATATTTAAAATATTTCTGTATTTCTACAGGATATTTCTAAATATTTGATTTCTATGAATGCTATTTCTCATGAATATAATTGTTAGAAGCCCTCTAGTTTATTTAGCTACATAAACATTAAAGACACAAGAGGCAGCAAGGTAAGCTTCTTTATATTGCCTGCCATACAACTCACTCTTCCCCAGGATACATCTGTACATCTTAGAGGAATCCCATGGGTTAAGGTCCTAGAAGGAAGGGGGGTCCAAGAGAGCTGGCTCATATTCAAGCATCACTTCCTCCAAGCTCAAGAGCAGCGCATCCCAAGGAGAAAGAAGTAAAGGGGGCAGGAGACCYGCATGGATGAACAAGGAGCTCCTGGAAAAACTCAAACAGAGTGAGAAAGTACACAGATTTGGGAAGAGGGTACAGGCCACTTGGGAACAATATAAAAATGTTGCCATAGTATGCAGGGATGCAACGAAGAAGGTTAAGGCCCATTTGGAATTAAATCAGGCAAGAGATGTCAAGGACAACAAGAAGGGCTTCTTCAAATACATCAGTAGGAAGAGGAAGACTAGGGAAAATGTAAGCCTGCTGCAGAATGGGGTGGGGGCCTTGGTGACAAAGAATACAGAGAAGGTAGTGTTACTGAATGCCTTCTTTGCTTCAGTCCTCACTGATAAAAGCAGCCGTAAGGAATCCCAGACCCTGGAGGTAAGACAAAAAGTCTGGGGAAAGGAAGACTTTCCTTTGGTTGGGAAGGATTAGGTGAGAGATCTTTTAGGTAAATCTGACCTCCACAAATCCATGCACCCATGAGTACTGAGAGAACTAGTGAATGTTGTTGCTAGGCCACTCTCCATCATCTTTGAAAGGTCATGGAAAACCGGAGAGGTGCCTGAGGACTGGAAGAAAGCCAACATCACTCCTGTCTTCAAAAAGGGCAAGAAGGAGGACCCAGGCAACTACAGGACAGTCAGCTTCACCTCCATCCCTGGAAAGGTGATGGAACAGCTCATTCTGGATGTCATCTCCAAGCATATGGAGGAAGAGAAAGTGATTAGAAATATGCAGCAAGGATTCTTGAGGGGGAAATCCTGCTTAACCAATCTGATAGACTTCTGTGATGGAATGACTGGCTGGGGAGATGAGGGGAGGGCAGTGGATGTTGTGTACCTTGACTTCAGCAAGGCTTTGGACACTGCCTCCCGTAACATCCTCCTAGGTAAGTTCAGAAAGTGCAGGCTAGATGAGTGGACAGTGAGGTGGATTGAGAACTGGCTGAAAGGCAGAGCTCAGAGCATTGTCATCAGTGATGCAGAGTCTAGCTCGAGGTCTGTGGCTAGTGGAATTCCCCAGAGCTCTGTACTGGCTTCAGTCTTGTTCAATTTCTTCATCAATGACCTGGATGAAGGGACCGGGTGCTTCCTCAGCAAGTTTCCTGATGATACCAAGGTGGGAGGAGTGGCTGATACACCTGAGGGCTGCGCTGTCATTCAGAGAGACCTGGTCAGGCTGGAGAGCTGGGCAGAGAGGAACTCCTGAGGTTCAACAAGGGCAAGTGCAGAGTCCTGCACCTAGGGAGGAATAACTCCATGCCTGTGTTAAGGGGATGCGGCCAAACTCTTTTCAGTTTTGYGATATGACAGGACAAGAGGCAACAGGCACAAATTGAGACATAGGAAGTTCCACCTGAATATACAGAAGAACTTCTTGGCTGTAGAGTGACAGAACACTGGAACAGGTTGCCCAAAGAGGTTGTGGAGTCTCCTTCTCTGGAGGTATTCAAAACTCACCTGGATGCAGTCCTGTCTATGTGATGATCTCCAGAGGTCCCTTCCAAACTCTACCATTCTGTGATTCTGTGATTCTGTGACCTTTTTTATGGAAAGTCAATGAATGAGAGCAGACCAAGAGTAATAATGAGAGTCTCAGAAAGATAGAAAACAGCAAATAAAAAATTATAAAGTCCTTAGGCAGGAATAGATGCAAGGGAAGATCCAAGAGAGAGGCCTAGACACAAGTCTAGAATTAATTCTGAGAAGATACCATTCTTAAAAATACACATCAGAATTTAGGGAGTGAGAAACATTTGTAGACTGAAAATGCRAATAGATTATTTGAGATAGCTGGAAAGGCTTTAACTCTGAAGTTATTATCGTAACTGTGTTATATCAAGGCTTCATTCTGGACAATCACTGCAACTGAGTTGATTAAYGGGAAAAGGGAAAACTGTAGAAGGGACAATTGCAGAATCTAAACTACCTGTACACCAAATATGCAATTTACATCGATATTTTTTGGCACAGATTCTTATGTACTGTTTACTGAACTGATGCAAAGTAGGGTAACTCTGAGGACCAGGAATTTTTAGGAGGAACTGAAGTTAATGAATTTAGGATAGTAGTTAGAAGTGGTTTCCAGTCACAAGAGAAAGAAAGCTCCTAACAGTCTTCCAATAAGAATCTGAAGTGAGAACAAACCTTCCCCCAAACCATCTGTAAGCAGTGCAATATGGCATTATGAATTACATGTATAAAGTCTTAAGAAATAATTGCCTGCTTTTATGGGAATTAGATTCACTGATATTGGAAGTTCTTTCTAGTCTTAGATTCCATGTCTGCCCTTTTAATCACAACGTCGGGAAAGGTGCTCACATTCTCCATCCTTCTCCTCTGAGACTACAACTAAACATATCTTCATTATGTGATCATCTGACCCCTATCTATTGGACTGGGTTTTTATGTGTTTATCTTTTTATTTGTGCATTGGTAGTGGTCTTCTTGTGAATTCCATTTTTCACATATGGTTTCTATGTTTTTCACCCCAAAGTAGAATTTAAATTTAATTAGGAATTTAATTAATTTAGCTTAGGATCMAGCTTCTAAGTATACATATACTGAGTAGATTCAGAATTAAACATAAGAAATTTTTTCATCCTTATTTTAACATAAGGTATTATGACATCAAGGTGGCACACGGCTAATCTAGAAACTTTATTGTACAGCTAGGTGTATTTTAACCAACTCTGAAACACGTAAGTAATTTGATGCGATAGAATGGTTGCGTGTAGTAGCACTGGTATGTCATGTTGGTAGAACAGTAGCAGCTAAGTAAATATGAATACTTAATGGAGTATACTGCTAGAGCATTGTATATCAAATTAATGGCCCTATTTATAACTTGCCTTAAATTTTCCATTGTTTTGTTTTAAGACTAGAGGCTTTTTTTCAAGTTGATATGAAGTGTTCCTTTTTTTTTCACCTTCCTACATCAGTCCTGAGTTTAAGCACCACATTTTGAACTAGTATAAATTGGTATTGCCCTACTGAATGCAAGAAAGCAATTCCTATTTACGCTACCTGAAGATCTGTCCAAACAGAATGAAGAACCAGATCCCTAAAGAATAGTAGATASTTAGCTTCTCTGGCTACAGTGATAGCTGGGCATCTGAGAACATTTTAGGATTTAGGAAGAGATGGCTGATTTATACAACTAATTTCTGTAAGCAGTGGTGAAATCTTATTAGGCAAATATATCCTTGTAGAATCATACATAGGTTGTGAGGGTGAAAAAGACAGGGGGTTAGCAATTATAAATCAGTTGCTTTTATATATTGACTATAAAAAGAAAAAGAAAATCCTTCAGTTTAAAGAAGAATGTTTATGCTTAGTATTCTTATTCTGAATTTAAATAGTCATGTCTAGCAGCAGTACAATTTAGTACTTCATTGTATTATACTATTAAGGCACTGTTTTCTCCTATTTACAAAGGTCTAGGTATCAGCATTGGAAACAATATCACACGATATAATAATGACTAAGAACATTTCACAAATAATAAAAAGCATACAAAGAAGACAGTTTGGGGCACTTACTTGACTTCAGATAGTTTCTTATTTCAGATGACAAATTTACTGAATAATCAAAACTAGGTTACAGGCACTTAATGACGGACTGCAGCCCCAGGGTCATTTATCCATAATCAAACAATGTGACCTTTGCATAAACTTGAAATTTGACAGCCGCAATGACTGCAGATCAGCTTACTGCATCACTGTACCACAGTGACAGATGTTTGCAATTGTACTTGTTCCACCACCTCTCTCTAATGAGGTGGAATTGTCTTGAGGGAGAAGCAAAAAGCCAACTTAATTTAAGGATAGAAAAAGTGTTTGTTTGAACGAATTAAGAGAAGATAGACAAAGCAGACCATATGAGATCTCTAAATAAGGCAAACCTCTAGGGATGATTCAGCTTGACTCTGTCTTTCACAAAGCTTACAARAAAAACAGAGCTGCCAAAAATACATAATAATATGAATTAGTATATCTATTGATGTTTTGGCTGTTTCATCTCAATCAATATTAACTTAATATTAAGTCAATGTAAATCTAACTGTTATTCTCAAATGTGTTTCAGAGCCACCCCCCTGCAATGAAGGATGCTTTCATTTTACGCTTCACATAGCACAAAGGGATGCATTTGCATTATACCTTCCTCATTTCACCTCACCTCCCAATGTTGTTATCATTTTGATGACTTTTTCCCCTGCTCCCAGTGATACAAAGCCCGTAATTGTGCTAACACACCCGAAGGGGGGAAATACATCAAGTTAACAGCAAGTTTGTTACTGATTTTTAAGAAAGGAAAAGAGTGGGTAAAAAGAAATGGAAAAGGGAAAAAAAAGAAGGAAAACCTTCTTAAAATAATTCCATTAACATTTTTTTTTATTTTACAGTTCTGAAAAGGTTGTTTAATCAAAAAATGATATGCTGCATGGTGTAGTAAAATATCTGTTTATAGAGTTGCATTCTAATACAATTTAACTGCAGTGCTTTAGTTTTATATTTCTTTTTCCCCCCTTACTGGTAGCTCTCCTCCAATAGTCTCTGTTAATGTTTTAGGGCTAACTGAGAACCAGATTCATTACTGTATGTATCTTCTTACTTAGATTTCTTACCAAGCTGTAAACCCGGTTTTCATTTTTATGGATGTTAAAAAAAAAATAACACAATGATTTCTTAGTTTGAAAAACACAGAACAGCAGCAGCAACAAAGGCATCTAAGATAACTGGACTCCAAAAACAAGCCAAGTGTTTTTCCAAGCCTTCAAAGTCTAATAGCCTTTCCTAGTCAAGACTTTTTGTTTGCTAAAGAGCATAACCCTGCAAGGTGAATTTAGTGGGTGCCTTAAATTCCATGCAGTAGCATTTCACATAAGCAGATCTCTGAGGACTAGAAATTCCATGTGAAGCTTTTCTGTACTCAGAAAATGGAATTTTCTGTATGGAAAAAATGGAATTTTTCTGTACTCCTGCAATTTCCGTGTGGGAATTTGTTGATGGCATTTTTTTAAAGAATATCAAAAATCAAACCTACTTTTGGGAAAGAGCAGGTATTGATAACTGTTTTAAGTCAAAAAACTGTTGACATTCTTTTGGAACTTTTTGTCTAAGTTTGGAATGCCCTTTCACCAAAAGGTCTGTATAACTCCTTCTTACCTGTAAAAGCACATCTATTTAAAATATACACATACACACAAACACTTACAAATCTATAATGTCGCAGTTAACTTGCTTCAGGTTTCCTTTATATTTGGTATTCTGATACTTACTTAMGATAGAAAAAGTTACAAAATATAAGATCTAATGGCTAAGATCTTCTGAACCCTGGATTAGTATTAACAGTCGCAGGCTACCATGTGAAAGCTGTAGCACTAAGAACGTACCCTCTGTGTCTCCTCCACCTCTTCACAATGACAAAAACTCTCCTTGAAACTTCATACTCTTGTATACTGACTATCTTTAATATACGGGAGCAAAGAATTAAAAGTTTAATATGCCTCAGAAAATAACACTGTTGTAGCCTTCTGAAACAGCAAAGACACTAATTTAAATTGCCATAATTATCCTAGGCAGTAGACTTTACCTCCTTTTACAAAGAAAGGCAAAGAGGATCCAATTTCACTGCCWGAGGGAAGAGGGTGGGATAGAACATTTTCCTGACTACAAATCAAGAAATGGGTCTAAAACTAACACAACATTAGTTTAACATAAGTGAGTTTAATKGTAATATAATCCTAACATAGTAAGCAAAGTGTACCAGTCAATCTAGCTGAGACTTCTCAGATACATAGAATTATCTTATCTATGGACAAATTGGGATTTCTGAAGCATCTGTAAGTTTTGTGAGAAAGGAAAAACATTTCTTGCACTTCTCTAGCTCATTCACAAAAAATAGCCTTCTCAAAGAACAAGAAGTCATCAAGAACATCAGTTCCTTCTTTTAGTGTCAAAACAGACTCTTTCTTCCAGTAACTCATAATTCAATGCATTGATGAAACAGTTCCAATGCTTTTGATTTGATATGTTTGTCAAGCTTTAACCGATCACTTATAAACCAAAGCTATGATTGTTAAAAAAAAAAATGCATTCCCATCTGTCTTTAAATTGTTTGAATGTTACCGTGCTCAGCTTAAGAATAATATAGCAGTTCTACACAACATGCATTAAACTACCAGCCTATAATAATATATAAATACAAGTTTGACTCGTTTGGTCTCTTTGAAGATATGTTCAGCAAGACAGATCAAAGGATGAAACTTTTCCTGAAGTTTACAACTCTAATTTCAATTGAACTACTTGAGGCAACTATGATCCAATGACAACAGTAAGCAGAGAAGGTCCCACAGCCACATAGAATACTGTTATTCTTGAGGAGAGTTTTAACTTTCTTCAAATTTGAGGGCAACAAGTCACTCAAAGTCCATATTCTTTCTCAGCAGCTTGATCTAATCTCAGCACTTTAGAC
>NW_028186645.1:9378192-9407129 GCF_003343005.1 Rhea americana
TCTCTTGGCTCAAGGTGCTCATCAGCCATCTGGAACTGCTTCCTGAGTCTCATCCATTACGTAAATGACATGTAGTATTCGTTCTGTTTCATCTGCTGGTACTAATACATTAATGTGGATGGTGCAGCTTGAGCCCCTAGGAAGGAATTGGCCTCACATCACTCACTGGCTTGTAATCACATCCCATTACTTTTAATGGCCCAGTGGCATTTAAGGTCACTTGATCCTTAATACACCAGATTTCTGTGATGTCAGTAAAATGGTAGCTACCCCTCCTCATTTCCCTATCTTCCTTTTTCTATCCCCTAGAAATTACTATGTTTCAGGCCATTGGATACCTCATTTGTTCTGTGAAACTAATTCCTTCTTTTACCTTCATACCTTTTTACTGTTTGGGAGTACAATAGCTGTGAAGTTCTTTCTCTAGCCTAAAGCTAATCAGGAGCAAAGTAAGATTTAAAATATCAGGGAATTTCTTAACTGAATTAGTAAAGATACTTAGGCAGGAGCTGAAAAACAATTCTGTTCGATGTTTCATCCGTCTTTGATTTTTGGTGTGTCATGTGAGACAAACTCAGCCTGATAGTATCATAATAAACAAATTGTAAATAATTCTTATTCACTGAAGTGAGCAAGTTGAAATCAACGTGTAAATAAACATGGCTTTGACCTTGAAATGTGTAGTTTGAAAGTGCTACAAACCCAGTCAGTCAGATTTATAACTGCAAAGTATCACACAGGTTTGAGCCCTGTCAAAACAGGATATCAGATTTTATTCACAATAGTGAATATTCCAGTCCAGTTCTCTTTACCTTTTAAATGAAAACTCACTACATTTCAAGCATTTAAAATGCTTGCTCAATATTACAAATCACCTATCATGTAAAAGAGGAAAGAAAAGTACAAAGCTCAAATAAAATCTTCAATTTAGCATGGACAGTTTAAATATGATCTTCCCGTATTAAAAAAGTGCTTGCCAAATTTAGAGCGGAAATGAAATTTAAATGCAATGTAAGTTTTGAGCAAGTTTTATACAACAAACTATCTGAACTAGAAAATGTAACCAAATTGGTTTTGTCAGTTATGGAAATGCATTGCAATCAATCAAGAAGAKTAAAACATGCAGCAGTATAGAATGAGATAAACATGCATGTAAATAAGAAATAATCACATAACACTGTTTAATTTTGATCCTGCAAATTTTTCTTGCTCAAGTAATCCTTGACTTCTTGAACCATCCCAGGAACAGGGAGAATTACTTAAAAGAGATAGGGACAGCAGGATGGTGTTCCAACAGGTATCCATTGGTATGGTGATGGTATCCAGRTGGTAGGCTGGATTAAATAGAACATCTCAATTCATAATTTTAACATTATATGAGGCTGTAGAATAACACATTTTTAATAAAAATAAACATGATAATTTAAAAAGTGAAGGAACTAACTGGATCTAGTCCATGCTGAGGCTGATTCATCATAGTTTAACTGCAAATGATCAGATAATACGTGCAATCTAGGATTAGGACAAGCATAGACTTTATATTTACCCCTTTGGGGCTGTTCTTCCATTTTTATGCTATATAGCTGTGTTTTACAACTCGAAATAAAACATAATGTTTTGTCTCAAACTAAAATGGAGACAAAGTAATTTTTGCATTTTCCATTTTCTCTTAACATTAAAAATATTAAAAGATTCATTCACCTTTTTCAATTCATGCTCAAAAAGAGAATGATAGATAGAAATTTATGCAAGAAATGCTCTCTTATAACATCCTAGAGGAATAAATTATTTTCACTGATATCCGCAGCTGTAAATGAACTATGGGATGAGATTACCCTTTAGTACTTGCTCTCATATACGCTATAGTTGATTAAAGGATGGATTTGATTCTGGCATTTTTTACATATCCAGCACATCCATTTTTTTTATTATATCAATCTTTAGTTTGGCAGRAAGAGAGAGATGTTATCAAACAATATTTATTGTTGCTTGGCAAAGAGCTTTTTTGGATTTTGACTCTGTTATTGCTTATCTGCTTTTTTCACATTATTGTTGTTCACCATTATTKTCATGCTCTCTGAATTCCATTGCAGGGTTAGCATTTAACTTCATGACTAAACTATCAAATTCAGTATTGTTCTTTAGTCAGCATAACCTATTTAGGGTTTGTTTAAGCGGCAGTATGTGATATGCACTTACTACCTGCAGTAATATCTAATTACAAACATAGCTTTCGCCCACAGAGTGCTGAAGACTTTTGAAGAAATTATACTTTAACACTGACATCAAATGAGCTTGCAAAATTTAAAACAGAATTGGTTTCAGAGAGATGCAAGGGAAAATAATGGTGTTTTTATTACTGCTGTTTACTGTGTTGTTATTTACTGATGCTAAATGTCAGGTATTAAGAGTCTCCCGTACCAATTAACAGTTTAATTAGAATTGCAAAGATATCATGTAATTTTGTCTCTGACACCAGTCAGCTTCAAAAGTCTACTACAGACCTAAATGGAGTAAAAAATAAAGTAAAAGAAGCTATTGCAAATACATTCTTCAAAGCAGTCATATTAAAGTAAAAAAAATGCTGATTATTTTTTGATTAGGACATTTTATACAATAACATACATAGAAATACAAGATTACAAAATATCATAGCRCAGCTGGAAAGAAACAGGCTCATATGACACGGTTTCAAAATGGGTTAACTTGATGAGAACTAAGCCAATAGCTTTGTACTCTTGCAGCAACTGCAGTTTGCAAAGTCACTAAATTCAGACTTGTATTGTATTTATTCAGGAAAAAAATCATTAATTCATAGTCAAAGTTGTAAATCCAGGATATGAAAAGACTATTAGTATGCTGCAGTTACAAACAAAATCCAAATATTTGAGACCCACGGCATTACTCCATTTTTGCAAAAGGACTTAGCTTTCTGTTTTGCAGTATTCTGTGAAATAGTTTTTCACCTCTGCCAATAATTATAGCGAGCACAGGAAGAAAAAAGCTCATTTTGTGTATGCCACTTGTGTACCCACTGTCTTCCATCTGCTCAGAGTGCAGGATGGTCTCTGTCTTGGCCTGTATTAGAAGGGGAAAGCACCCTCTGAATCTCCAGCATTCCTTGTGCCCTATCTGAAGTCTTTGGCCAAAATATGGGCCTATCTCCAAGCAGTGTGGATGTTGAATATATCCAGGTTTGAGAACGGGCTGTGATCTATGCTTGAAAACCATGTAGATGTAGTCAGAAGCAGGTTGGTCTGGTTTCTCAGGTAAGGGTACTTGGTGGGTTGGACTAGATGATCTCCAGAGATCCCTTCCAACCTTACTGATTCTGTGATTCTATATTATGCATTTTTATTTGTTCTGTGAAGTCAGAATGAGTAAATTGTAATAAGGATATGAACCATAGTGGGAGGTATTACAATATATTTTCCTCAGACTTTATAGTATGATTTAATTTATCATCTGTGTCAAATGATTTGAGTTAAAATGGACTGATGTGGAAATTCAGCTGTTTTTCAACTCTAGTTACAGATAAGAGCTTTATATCTATTTATGAAGGATTAGAGAAAGATGACTTTGTAGCATTGGGTAATCTGAAGACAGGCTTATAATTTTATAAAAATCCAACTATTGTTTCTACATATGCAATTATGATATAACTTAGTAAACAAAAACAAAAGGTAGGAATCTGCAAGAACTCACAAGAATCAGTCAGATCACTGATTCTGTCTATAGATAGAAAAGATGGGAAAACAGTTTGTGAAAGAAGCAAATCCTGAAACAGATCCTAACCCTTGCTTGCAGGCTGAGAAGTCAGATCAATGAAAGAAGGCTATAAAGCAACTTAGGGGTATAATTTGAAAAACTGCCAGATAATATGGTTTGCACTGAAGAAATTTCCCTGAAATCATTCTTGAGGAATGGGATAAGGCAGATTCTATATTTTCACACCTGTCAGTCTGCTCAGGATATCGCTAGGCCCTGGCTGTTGTAAATGCATTGCTATTACGTGAGAAAGTGTCTCTACCCTCTGAGAAAATGGATCTCTAATCTGAGTTTGGCCCTCATCTTGTTTTTCTAACTTAAGTACAGATTCCTAATGAGGTTGACATATGTTGTAATTGGTGCATTTGCTACTAGTAACACTCCCTAAATCTATCTGGTCTTCTTCCAATAACCAAATTTTAAAGAAACTACTGCTGAAACAGCTCATGGCTCATGGAGCATAACTTCTGTGGCGGGAAGGACAGGGTTTGCTTCTCTTTCCAGTGAAAACAGCCTTTCAAAGTCATTTGTCCAAGAGTCATCTGGGAGCTGTAAGTCTCTTACTACAAAAACACAGATGTTGAGACTGGAAATTAATTTTGTGGCTTTGTTTGTAACCTTCTGGAAAGGAATTAAACTAGTGCCCCAAAGACTGCTTTCTGTAAAGACTAGGCTGTTTTCTTGTTTACTGGTTTGTTCTTCCCTCATCAGCATCCAGATAGTGTGAAAATGAGACATAACCTCCTGGCTTCGGTAGCACTGAAATCTATTGGTGATTCTGCTTTTCATAGAGTGGGAGGAGGCGAATACCAGGGTGTGCATAGAAACCTCTGGCAGGCATCCTAGTTCCTCTTTACTTGTTGTTACTTTTGTTCAAACAAAGCCATGTATACAATACAGAGGCAATTTCAAATGTCTGCATTCTGTTAATCGACATCAGTATGCATCACAGCAGTTTAAGCAAATGGTTTTTCAGTACAGGACATATTGCTGCAGGTGAGCAATGCATGCTAATGCCAGTCAGAACTGCCATTAGAATCAGAGCTGCAGAGAACGCCCCTACTTTGAAAACACTTCATTCGCATTCCCTTTCTCTGCAAACAGTAGTAAATTGCAGATTATTAGCTGCATAAAATCCAGGCAGGGAGTTTCAAGCTGCTGACATTGTGGCATTGAATATACAGAGCTCAGCAGCAAGACGCCAGCAGCAATCTGAAACAACCTTCAGTAGACTCCCCATCTAACAACTACAGATTCAGAGCATCATTGGATGTGCAACCTCCCAAGGTTACTGAATAACAATCCTATTTCTGCTAATAGTAGACATTCCTTGTTCACTTATAATTAGTCACCATGGAGTTTTTATAAAGGTTATTGGTTTGAAAGTTAATGCTGTGATTTGTTTTAAGGGGGAAGAAAAACACACATGCATGCACACACACATTGAGCAGAGGAAATTATCCTTCTACCATTCATTAGCAATAGTCGCATTTACCTCCGGCATTTTGTGTATACATTGCAGTTCTTTTATGCTCTGCATCCTCTGAGTGATTATTGTTCTGGGAAAGGCTGGGACCTGAACATCTGTAGCTCCCCTAAAGCCACAAAGTCACTTCACTCTGCTGCTTGAGCAGCAAYGGCACCTGACTCAAACAGAGCAGATATTCCTGGGTCTAGTGCTGAGAACATTAAATCCTTCCTCCAGCAGACAGCACGACTGCACTTCCTGCTGCAGGTCACTGAGCCTGTCTTCTCTACATGGTAAACCGCAAATGGCTGGAGAGAGCAGAGGTCCTCCTTAATCAGTGATGATGTTTCTCATTTATTTGGTTTTAAATAAAAGTTGCACAACTTTGCCTGGTGGCTCAGCAGTGGTGTGGTCAGCAAGCTAATGTGACATCATACTGATGCCGTCTGTTTTAGACTTCCCCCTAAAGGTCGGAAGAATGAGGCATAAAAGGGAAAACAGACTTATCAATAATATTTTCTTTTATTTTCCAGCCTGATGAGCTGTAATTCAGATTGTTAGCACACTGTGATGTGTGGATGCAGGCAGGTTTTAATACCCATAAAAGCAGCTGTATCTGCAACATGGGAAGTTTAAAATTTATTTTAAATATTTAGAGGACAAATACTGAAATTACAGATCTGATGGTTCTTCAGTTTTGGTACCAGAATAAGTGGTAAAAGCCATAATTAGAAAAGCACAGACCGGATTTAGATCCCAGTTGGTCTGTCCTTTCACTACAGAAGAAAAGCAAAGCTCAGTTGTGGCACTTCACAGAAATCWAGCAGGGAAGTGTTGGATGGGGGACACATGCCATGCCACAATAGTTAGAGCACTTTGCTMAGCCGCAGAGACGTGTGCTTGCTCTGAAAGCTTGGGTGCATGTGAACGCACCAGCGCCAGGTTGCCACTGCCTGGGCCTTCAACGACGACGGCATCGCTCACATTGTAATGTGGAGATCCTCTGCAGAGTTTGACTGRATACCCTGGCTTGTGCAAACGATTGATGTGCAAAATCAAAAGGAAATGTGCAAAATCCATTATCAGCAAGATTTTGTCTCTTTACCGCAGAAATTAAAATGTTAATACATAATGCAAAATTGCTTCTCAGGTCATGTTCACTAAACTAAACAAATATATTTGTATTTATTTCTCAAATGGAAAGCTGCTTAAAGCTACTTTTAGCAGAGTATATACTTCTGCYGTTTGAGACACAGATTCCTTTTCTCCTTGCTTAAATCTACATTTTCACTTCTAACCCTGCTGCTTTACATTCAGTTCCAGCATGCCCAGTTATTGTTTCCCCTATCGCATTGTTATCAGATGTTCTGCAGGTTGACAGTTATTACCGTGTGCCAAGAGAAAATGAAGGCAGCACAGCTCTGTGTGTTTATTCTGTGGCCAGTATGCATGATATCATCCTAATCAGTGTGTTATTCAATAATCTTCTCCTCCGATTGCCAGGCTTGATTTCAGGTACATTGCAAATGTAAGAAATCAGTGGGCGTGACATTCTGTTTTTTATCTATTCCAGTTAAAAGTTATATATTGCTGAAGCTGCTTGTGATTCATTMAACTAATGTTCTGCTCCAGACAAATGACCTGTGTCCAGTTCCCATAAAAAGATGTAAAAAGTAGAAAGAAGCTACACTTGTGGGTTTTGTTGTTGTTCTTGTTTTAAGTGACACTAGAAAGATGAAATTTGTGTATGAAACCTGGGGAAAATTTACTGCTGGCATGCAATACTGCTGTAGTATTCCAGATATGAAAGAAAACATTTTCTCTTTGTATTCCATCATCTCAGACTAAATCTCTAGATTTTCTTGTCCTTCCTTCATTTTCCTGATTAATTAGTTTTTTTCTTTCACTAGTGAGACATTGTAGTGTTCTGATGTGTTAGTATGTCCACAATCCTTCTATGGGAAGTATTTGCAAATTTGTTCATCTTTATACATACACGATATCTTCTTAACCACATAACTATATATTTTACATCAGAAATTGTGCATGCTATCTTTTGAATTTTAAATGTTATTGTAGATTTTGTATTTCTACTTTAATTTATAGATATATATTGTGGTTTTGAAACCAGCATATTTTCAGTTTCTCAGCTTTTCTTCACTGTCTGTGTGGTTAGAAACTCAATATGAATTTTTAAAATGAAAATATATGTTATATACTTGCACGGAAGTTAGGAGGCATTCTGAAAACATTAGTTTAAAACCCAAAATAGAGCTATGTGTTGTCAGTAATGAAAGTCATGAGACATTTTTTCCATCGAAATACAAGATTTCTCAAAACAAAAATCCGGTATAAGGGGGGAAAAAAAGACTCAATCTTTCACCAAAACAAGGGGAAAAAAATATCAGTTTTGAGAAATTTGTAAGAAGAATACATATCTGCTCAGTGAAGTTCTGATACATCTCCCATACAAATTAACCAAACGTTGAGCTATTAGGAATATTGAGTCGCTTTATGATTTGTTAAATTCAGAAGACTACTTAGATTTCAAAAAAGCTTGTTAAGCGTATGTCTAGAAATCAGTTGAAGAAATACTCAGAAGCTTGAGAATCCTTTCATATTAGGGATCATATCACATGTTTAGTATACTTAGAGACACAATATAAATTGCTAGACTACTTGTAGGGCTACACTTACACTTAAGCTATAACTAAATCTACATCTTAGTGGAATGATAAAAGCTGCACAAATTAAATATATATATTTCTGATTCTGAAATGGAGCATTTAGAATTTTAAATGATGACTTAGAATCTTAAGATAGTGTACATTTTGCCCCAATTCTTTTGTCCAGACATTTAACAACCTTATTTCTCTAACTATGTTTATCTCTTGTAGAGTGTGTAGAGTGATCTGCAATTAAATATACGTAAGAATAAAAATAAACTTTTAGCTTCAACTAAAAGYAAAGAAACAAAATATGTTTTTCTGTAGTTAAAAAGATACAATACTATACTATCATTTTTTATTCTAACATCTCTTAATAGTAAGAAACATTAATTAGAAAGGTATTWGGAAAAAAAAGCAAATAACAACCATGTAAAAACCTCAGAATTTGGTACTAAAATGTAATAGATCTTCTTATCAATAGCCTTTCTTCTGCAGAAAATAGAACTCCTTAATGAAGAAAAATGTCTAGCTCCTCAATTCAGGAAAGAGTAGGAAAGTAAGGGGGTTTTACATTATTATTTATGTTAGAGCTCATTTGATCTGGCCTCCATTTCAAAGGTCCAAATGACCTACTGACCCATTGAAATACTCTTCTTCTGATAATATATTAAATTTTCTTTTAGTTCCACCTAGATGATAGAAGATTGTATTATAATATGAGAAGAATTTCAGGACCTATTTTTCTCTTTTCTTTTTCCTACAAGTTAAATCATAGTGAAAAATCTCACCAGCCAAAGCATTTCCAAGCAAAGGCCGATCACAACTTTAAAGTGGATATTAATAGGCAARTGTTGGCTAGAAGACAGACAGAAGGACCTCCTTTTCCCCCCTTAATGCTTCCAAGGCCCATAGGGCATCCCCAGGTCCCCCACATGCCCTGTGCCTGGGGCTTTGCTTCATCTTCAGATGATGCTGCACAGGTCTGGCTCAGGAGAGAGTAAGGCCACAGCTCATTCCTAGGGTCTAGGGTGGGTGAGAGRATGTGGGCTGGGGCAGAGCAAGAATGGCAGAAATCATTAGCTGCTTGAGCATGAATTGTGTCCTTTGTCCTCAGCTGCRGAGCATAGGCTCCAGCCTGTTTTATTTATTAGTGTAATGTTAGCCTGAGACACCTCAGGGACTATTTCTTTTGGGCAATGTACAGAGTAAATAGTGCTGAGTATGTGAAAGCCAGATGATTGTCAATAGCGCTAGATGACTTTCAAGACAATGGTGAAAATCCTCAGAAACCTTGAGTCTGAGCCCTCTCTTATGGGCCAGAGTATCAGTCTAAAGAAAGGAAAGAAACACCGCTTGCTGTTGTTTAGAATTCATTATGCATGCATAGTTTTCCTGACATGTTTTTGGCATAGAAATGAAAATGCTACTATGTAGTCCTATACATAGACTTCAGWTTGCAGTGCTGGTGGTACTGATTGCAGGAGTCAAAAAGTATCACCGACCTTTGCTTTGCCATGGTGCTGGTTGTATTGATTGCAGGAATCGAAGACATTACTGACCTTTGTTTTGCCATGGTTTTTGTCCACCAGAAACATTAGTGAAGAGCCCTTGGCTAGCTATGGGAAAGAGAAGCCAAAAGAATTAAAAAATAATTCTATCATTCAGTAGTTACTCAAATTAAATGTGCTCCTGAAGTTTGAACAGTGATGAAGTTCTGTTGGGATGTTTCTTGTGGAAAAGTTCAGCAATATCTGTAGCTTGCATGTTTTAGAGTAATGGCTCCTGCACAAAGTGCAGCATTTTAGGAGCTCCTCTATTACACAGTTAGCTGCTTGTAACCATTCTCCAACAAAAACAATTMTTTCTCTAATGAGTATAAGATGGAAAAGCTTGTTTTTGACAATACAGTACCTCAAACATGTAAAAGCTGGCATGAACATTGCTGCATAATAATACTTATCAGTACGATTTATTGAACTATAATGATGCATTTTCTGAGAATTARTTCCAAAGTGTGTGATGTTTGATACAGTTCTAATCCTATAGCAATCCATGTGGTATGACAGTATTTACTTGCATTATGTCTTAGCACACTTTGTCAATATGTTCCAAAATATGACTGCTGTATCTGGGGGAAGGAGGAGAGAAGGAGAATGCCTGTGTGATAATTTTTTTGATTAGTTCATTTCTTTAATATGAGCAACCTTCTCACTTAAGCTAGACTCATATTTCAGACACAGAAATAAGACATTGGAATTAGTGTAAATTGCATTTTTATATACTTTTCAATTATAATTATGCTAAAATCGGGGCCTGCAGATGTCAAATCAAACATTTAAGAAATTCTGACTCTATTTTCTATCATTCATCTGGCAGACACTAGTTATAAATGGTGAAAGACCAAAAAACCAAGAAGTTTAACCTTTTCACAGAGCAGTATATTCTTGAAAATAAAAATGTTATATTTGGGATAATAAATCAAATTTTTAAGACTTCTCAACAAAGGTTTGAGTTTTTTTAATAGTGGAATTTTTGTTTTGAGAGCATAGTTTCATGGCCCCGAGACCAAGATGAATCCCGTCAAACATTAAATATTTTGCTATAATGTTTAACTTAAGAGTCAAATGATTAGATTCCTACTATTAATAYAGAAAAAGATAGACAACTCTAGTGTTTTAATCAACCTTTGGGGTCACTTTGCATTTGACAGCAAGAATCCATGGTACTTTCTTTCCTTGCTGCTGAAGGTGTGTCAGATACATAAAGTGAGGTACATTGGATTGCTAGCCATAGCTGAGAATCTTTCTTGATAGTAGTAGGCTAGTAGGCTACTTTTCTTAACCTTCTAGAATGTCTGTATTTATACAGGTCTAAAAACTCCTTTTAAGCACTCATTTTCATAGTACTTTTCCTAATTTCTTTGTTCATGAAAGAATTCCAAAACCAAGATTTGCTGCGTAGTAATCTGAGCTTCACATCAAATGATACAAGAYTATTCTCACTTCCTTTCTTAACCTCAAATATGAGTTAAAGAATATTTCACCCATACATATTGTCTTTCACTCACRATTCATGAAACATCTTGTAAATGCCATTCAGTTATTTATACAATTATTTAGCACTGATTCTGTCTTACATTCTTGCTAAGGTAATGATCCATATCAGTATGCTAAGCTGAGGACCTTCACAGTGCCTCGCTATTCAGGTTTAGGTTGAGGGAAACTTCTTCGTAAGCTTTAACAGAACCTGCTGCTTCTGAGTCTCTAAATCTGTAAACTATTGTTCAATTGCTGTCTTTCTTTTCTAGGAAAGTGAATTACTTCTGAGATTTACGCTATTCAGTACCTTCTTAAAAGTATCAGACACTAGCCAAACTACTGCTAATGAAGAACTATGTAAATGGTATTTTAGGAAGACTGTCTTCTTTCAAAGGTAAGCAATGMGAATTAGACTGGCATGTGAAAATACGTAGTGCAACCTACAGCTAAAGGAAACCAAAAATAGAGGAAAATGTAGCTAGGTATATATGACTGAACCAAATTCTCTCCCTGTTTTAGTTTTACAGCAAATCCAAAAATAAAGGTAAATATAGTAATACAGGTTACACAGGTGAGGTGATTAAAGTGAGCATCTTTCCTTCACTCTCCCATCACAATCAGTAGCACCAGGGAATGAATCCCAGGGTGCTGATCCTTTCTGCCTTCCTGTAAATCACACTGGGGGAACTCATCTCATTGCACTTCAGACTARCTGCCTAACTCTTCAAGGCAGAGCCAGTCACTCAGACACCTTTGATAATCAGGAGAGAAGTCAACACGTTCAAAAGCAATTACTCCCATTCAAAGGTAGGTGTGTAATGCTGTAGCTTCACAATCCATTTAAACCAGATTAAGTTGGCAGTGCTATAGAGAGAAGTGGTCCCCTCGTTCTTCTGCTGCTCTATTTCTCCCTTGTGTTAGTACAAGCATTTACCTTCCAGCTAAAACTACTCAGCTGGGGATTTTGCCACATTAGCTTTAACCAAGATGGGTTCTTTGACCTAGTCCACTCTACAGCTGTACAAAGCTTCCCCAAGAGATAGGAGACGGTAGAGAGATGAAAGGGGAATGACAGAAGCACTTCCTTCGGCGTCAGTGCCAGATGCTGCTGCTGCAAATTGATTGTGAAACTTCGGTGGAAGATGTAATAGGTTGCCTGCCCCTGTTGATTGCAGATGGAGGCTAGCCTAGCCTATAGGGGAGATGAATCCCCACTACAGATGTCTGTCTAGTGTAGTTCAAAATAATTGATTCAAAATGTTATACTTTTTCATGTTGAAATAGACTTAATGACAAGGAAAAAAATATAAATACATAGGGATTTTTTCCTGCTTAGAAACGCATTGCATTCRTGGAGCTAAAGAGGGCAGATTTTTAATACTTTTCAGTCAAACAAAAAGAATCCATTTCAGAACACTAAATAGATACATATTGTACTTATTTTTTAGTTTTAACTATGCACTAGGGAACTAAATACACAGACTAAGTCATACAGAAATATAGGAGAACCAGATCCATAATACGTCTTGTCTACAGTTTCTTACAGAGGTTGGAGTCCTTTGGGATTCATATGGATTGATACAAAAAATTAAAAAGGAAAAAAGTAATAAACTGTAATGGAAACCATGTTTCTGTGCTTTTGCCAGAAGGCATTATAATATTCTGAKTATTATATACCTCTCTGAATGAAAAGTGGGCACAAGGAAGGGGGAATGAAAAGCAGCAGGATGGTAAACAAACTTACATTTGTTTTTATGTCTTACAGTCATAATGATTCAAAGGGATTCATTTGGTATGAAAAATAGGCCTTTCATCTTTTAGCCTACCAAGCAGGGAAAACTGCAGACAACTGGCACAGCATTTTTAGAAAAGATAAAGGGGAAAAGGAGAATCTCCTAACAAATTGAAATCCTCTAAATTAATTTAGAAACAGGTCATTCGGTTGCATTTTTCTGGAGAAACAGAATATTATTTGGGAAATTGGTTTGTTTCTCTGTCCTCTAAAGACTTTTCCATAAATTTACTGTGCTCATGATAAATGCATCATTACAGAGGGGCTGATCCAGTTCCAGAGGCAAAATTCCTCCTACACTTAAGGAATCAACTATCAAGTTATACTGGAGACTCAGGCCTCAGCAGTCATTTGTGTTGCTGTGTTTTATTATTATTTGTAGTGGCTAATTTAACTGCAACTTAAGGGTTACATCAGCTCTGAAGAAAATTGGTCCCAAGGATAGAATTATGGTTTCCATGGAGATTTGCCTTCAGCATGCTAGAACACTAGCGAAATTCAAAAACTTGCCACACATTACGTAAAGAGCAAAACTTACTGAAGTTAACTTTCCCTTATATCCTAAATACATATATACCTTGTCCAGAAGTGTTTGATAAAGCTGGGAAGCAAGTCTGACTAGCAGAAAACTACTGGAAGATATAACAATATAAAGTTTATTGTGTTTTAGATTAAAACTTGATTTTTAGATTATTCTCAATCATGAACTTTAGCTAGTAATTACGTGTGAAGTTGGTTGAATTCATCTGGATAAGATCTGAACTAATTTGTTGTCTGCAGTCACTTTGCTGTGTGTGATAATACATCCTTTTCTGGTTGTATGTATGAACATTACTCATAACTTTTGAAATATACCACTCCCAACCAATATCATCAGCTAGACTCAGTCAAGAAAATAAGAAATTCTGTAGATAAAAATTTCTTCCAAAAATGTTTAGAAACTGTGATTGCCTAGAATAACGGCTATGCTGGAGCTCAGTTTTTGGTTCTATACCTAGGACTGAAGGAAGCCAAAATCCCAAATTTGATCCAAATTTTTCAAACTTTACCTCTCAATGCAGAATACCATCACTGTTTATCCAAATTCTAGTCATTSCAGTGAATATAATCTCCTCAATTTCAGCTGTTTTGAAATCTGACTCAATGTGGAATTTATATTTTCCTCTTGAAACAACCACCTTCGCTTTTTGTAAGATTTCTAAAAGCTTTTAAGCAAAGACTCCTGCTAGCCATAATGGGAAAATTGGTCTTGCATACTCCTTCAGATCATGTCATACCTTTCTTCATATTAAGGTCCACTCATTTTTATATCAAATTCAAGAGCGTTTGCTTAGAAGTACTCACCTTCTTATGGTCTTCTGCAATGTGTTGTATATGCATTCAGTTCTYTTTTGTCTAAATCAAAAATATTTTTACTCTGAGCCCTGATACTCTTATTTTAAAATACACAGAGCTATTGGGAATTTATGCCGGCTAAAAACTGAATATGACTCTCATGATTATCTTTAAAAACTATTAGTTTCATAAACTTTGGGAATCTCAGCTTTTGCCTGTAAATTCTTAACTATTTTATGTCATTTCTCAACCTTCAGCAATATAACAGAAAAGTTAATTCCTGCTACTTTCCATACTCCCCTAATTTTCATTAAACAAGATAGATACTATACAGTATATTCTACACACAATTATCAGAAAATAAAGGACATCAAATAGCGCTTCAAAGTCATATTTGATGAGCTATGATTATTGTGATTATAAAAATGATAAATTACGCAGAAATGCAGAGAGATTCCTTCTYTTTCACTTTTTTAAAAAAGTAGCTTGAATCAAGGCTGAAGAAAGAGATAATATGCACACAGTTTCTGAAATGTGATACTTCAGTTAAATTATTCACAAGAGGAAGAAAACAAATATTATCATGATAAGAGAAGTTATTATTCAGCGAGAAATGATACCAAATATTGAAAGTAAATTTCTAAATCTAAATCTTACTGAGCAACAGAAGCTTCAGGAAAAAGAAAAACTGAAAAAAGCTTTTGTGTGGTCTCTGGTATAAAAATAAAACAAAATCTGGAATGAATTATAGTTGATATAAACAGTAGAATCAGAAGTTTGTCTGACATCATTTGTAGAATTTTAATTAATATAGAGACTGGTGAAGCTGTAAGACTGCAGAGACAGAGGTAGGAAATTAAGAATGCAAAAATAAATTGTGTACAACTCCATTTTATGTAATCTGTTTTGAATGCTGTTTCTTTCCTTTATATGTTAAAACAAAACTATAAAATTAAGCTTTGCTTGCCTCCATCGGTAGTTTATCTTCTCATAGAGCTATTTCAGCTTCTTGAAAATTTATTTAGAATGAAACTCATTTAACACACTGATGGCACCAACAAATTTCATGATAGTATTTTTAAAATGTATAATTGTCTGATCTTTATAGACATGAAGTTTTATCATTAGTGTGAAGTGATATTAAGCCATTGTATAAAGCCATTTGTTTTCATCCTAAAGAAAACTTTAAACTCATAGGGATTTTACATGTCTTGAAGAAGATAGCACTCAGAACACTGAAAAACAGATCGAGAATAATTCAAAAAGCCAAATCTTGCTCTATGTTAATGTGAATTGAGCTTACACTGAAACAACTAGGAGGGATAAAAAGAGAAAGAAGAAGGGAAAGAGATCAAACGTTAGCATAAGATGAAGTCACTAACCAAATCAAATACTAAAATTGAGGGTGAGTGTTCAGCCTGTGTAGTATCTGAGCATTTCAGACAGAAATAGTACTTGCTATTACAATGTATTCGTATCAGTGCTATCTCCTTTTCAAARATGAGGAACTAGGTAACATCTTCTTGAGGGGTTAAGGGTTGAGCCTGGAAGTAAATACAGATCTTCAGAGGTCATCCTCAGTAAGCTGRCAGCTTGAGAGAAAAGGTGATCTGTTTCTCCATCAAACTAGACTGATTTCTGGCAACAGAGAATCTATGYTTATTCATATATCTTCAGGGAATGTATACACTCATTCTTGACATGATATTATTTTCAGTTAATCTGACTGGGAATATGTCAATAATATTTCATTACAATTAAGACTGTTGCTGYTTGTTTAATAAAAAACAGATATGCCTTATTTGCTCTTTATCTAATTCTCTAGTACCAAAGCAAAAGAGGAGGGATACAATAGACAATTTTGTATTATAGAATGATAAATTAATTTTGTTTTCTGTCTTATGAATCTATGAAACGTAGGGCAAAGCACTTACATTCTACTGTGGTGTAAACAGTCTCTAAAGTAAAATAAGGGTAAACAAGCAAAATGAATCAAAATTGACTAAGTTAACTAGCTGAATATTTGGCTGGTGTAAGAAAGTTAAAGATTGTATGACAGCTGAAAAAAAAAGTAGAAATTTGAGGTTTACCTCCAAAAGAATTCATTACCTAGGCTGCAGGGATTGAGATGGAGAAGAAGGTCATGTCATATCTTTAAGATGTAAAAATAAAGAACAAAAAAAATATAAATCAAAAGAGTGTGGGAATTTCCCAGATGAAAATCCAAAGGCAGAAACATAAAACCTACAATGGATGGATACAATCAGGGAAAAATAAACTAAAGATTTGAGCCAAGTGGAAATAGGTTCCTGAAATTGGAGCCATGTGTGACAAAAGGATGGAATAAATGTAACTTAAAGAAACAGTTTGTTTTCTAAGATAAGGGCTATATGGGAAACTGGTTCTTATTGCTTTGAAAAAAGTAGGCAGAGGGGAGTGAAACAGAAGAGCAAGAAGAGTGACTATAGATGTTAAAGTGCATGAGTACTAGTTTTGGTCAGTTTACATCAATGATGTGTGGTGTTAGACCATAACGGACTAGAATGACATTCACTGTCGCACGCAACTGGGTTAATCAGTCCCAAAAGAGGGGCAGGATTTTCCAAGTTGCACAGTTTGAGGGGTTCTGCAGATGGAGCTAAAAGCCAGCTAAGAAGAATAATGGACAAGAAAAATTATGTTCAGGTCTTTTCAGTATCCATTGCATCTCTCATGAGTGGCAAACAGAGGAATAATATGTAGAGGAGAAGGGCTTCTAGAGCTTAGGTGGCAAGTGGCTTTCTGAAAATAGTTCTTTTTGTCTAGCCCTATGCAATGAGCAGGACAGCTGAAGGGTGATTTGAAACAGATAAATGACCACAGACACAAGCAAAAGGTGAATGAATGTGGCACTGTGATGGAGAACTAAAATAGGTAAATTTAATAAATACAATTCAGCAAATTAGCAGAACTCTGGAACTACAAATAAGCAAAAAAATGGAACTCATCAGAGCCTTTCCCACTGATTCTAGATACTGTCAGCATTTAGCTCAGAAAGATCCATTTTTCCATAAAAGACAAAGCTAAAGAAGAAAATGTTTAGACTGCTGAGCTAGATAAAAGTAATGGAAAGTGTCACAGTAGAATAGAAATGGACAAGATTAAGTGACTTGAGTAAACACAGAAAGAACAACCCAAATTCAAAATATATAACAATAAAAAGCATTTCACAGAACTTCTCAGGTTAGATCATGACAATCAAGACAGTTTAAATACAGAAAAGTGATGTAATATGCACATAAATGGCACTCACAATCCACAAGATAGAGGGCAGAAGGAGATGTTCTAACAGGTAAAGGAGCATATTAGGAGTTCAGAAAGACACCTTGAAATGAACCATGCCAAAACCAATGAAAATATGTCAGGTCTGATTTGTTTTTCTTCTCCAATATGATGGCAAAATGAAAAGCTTATGCTTTCAGAGACTAGAGAGCAGTAAGGATCGTTAGGATGATAATGTCTCTTAGAAAATCCTTGTTTCTTCCATTTCTTGCTTCTACTTTACATGCAGTATGTATATGAATGCTTATTCATATTATGTAAAYGAATGCTTAATAATAGCTATTCAGAAGACATGATCAGCTTAGGAGGCAAGACTCTATTCATATCCACATAATTTCTTTATTTCTGCAACAGGTACTTGCTATTGTTTTTGATAACACAAGTGAAGTTATCAGGGAGCATTGACTCAGTTCATTAGCAGACTTACTGCAGCTGAGAAGTGAGTGGACCACAGAGGCAAACTACCTTTTCCAGACGCAGAAGAACAGGAATGTAAGAAAGGACTAAAGCACATAAAGCTAGCAAAGTTTATATTATCACTGCTGTATGATCATACCTGCACTGTTTACATTATTCAAGCCAGAACTGAAGACATGCTTGCAGATAATGCCAGGAATTGAGTGGCATTAAAAAGGGTGGGGAAAGTCATAGTATCATATCAGACTTGGCTGGAGATCATCTCATTCACTATCTTCATCAGGCTGAAGTAAATTGCAATGCACTATTCTTGTTCATTTACAAGAAAAAACAAAGTAGATATTTGTTGGTATATAATCAGGTTATACGTATTTCTTGCTTGATTTGACATGACCTATTGCAAATCCTCTCTCTTTTGTGTCTTGAACCACATTTTCTGGCAAAGAATTTTTGTGCTTTAACACCACTGGGCAGTTATTTTCATAATAGAAATAAGTCTCTAATTTCATAATAGTCTTCCATATGTAGTTCCTTCTATTAATGTCCAGGAGACAGAGAAATTAAAATCTGATTTTCTTCAATAATTACCTATTTAGTCTTACAGTATGAAAAAGGATCATATGATTTTGACATGTCTTYTTTTTATGTTAGTCAGACTGTAAATATTATTTTGACTGGGTAGAGTATGAATTGGTATTACCACCTATGTCACATTCAGCTGAAGTGAAAAAGCATCCTGTAGGGTTTATTTTTCCAAAACCATAAAGACTAGAGAAAGAATAATTTTATTTATCCAGCAAATCTCTTGGTGACACAGAAGTTAGAATTGAATCCAGCTTGCCTTTCAGCAGAGGTTGTGTGTGCCTTCATGCTGACAGGAGAAAGCCTTTTAAGTTGGAGGTAAACTGAAAAATCAAGAATGGATGTAGTAGAGGTGCAATAAGAAGAAACTGCTCTAGAATACTTTTATACATAAATACATTTCATTAATATATAAGGATAAATTAATCACCTAAGTATTATATCACCTATACACCTATATCACATATTCTTAGAGCTAACATAATTCCACAATGAGTGACACAAAACTGAGAAGCTTAACTTAAACTAGAGCCTACTTTGTGCCAACAACTTCCAAGATTAGCTTATACTACAGCTCACATGTCTGTGTTTTAACATTGACTGGTAAAAATATAGAAATATGTCTTTAAAAAATAGACATAGAAACAAAAATTAGAGGGTTYCTAGCTCTAATAGAAATGACATGTGCTATAAAAAGAACAAACTATGGTCTAGGAAACAGACGGGGCTGTTGAACACTGTCATGCTAAGAAGCTATTTTTTTTTATTGACATATAGTTCTCTTAGTGCATGATCTTACAAAATGCACAGTTCTTCTATATAATCTTGCAGAATGCTGATGTTTTCAGCATTTACTATAGGCACAGGGAGACATATTTCATTATCCTGATTCTATAAAACCCATCAGGCATTTATAATCCATGATTTAATATGTTAAGGTAATTCATGATTTGTATTTTGATAGCTGTTAAAAAGAATAATTCCCTAAGGTTTATTCTCTGTTCCGTTAGAGGCAAAATGGTTAGGCATGGATTTATCACAAGGCACTTAAATGGATACATAATTTGAATCCTAGTTATGTTACCATCCTTAGTCAATGAAGAGAAGAAGGCCTCTCTAGTTGTTTTAAGGAGCACAGTAGGGAAATAAATATGCACCTTATTAAAATGGTCGTTATTTAAAATTAAAACTGCAACAAGAAATTTTTCAAATGCAACTCTAAAGAGTTAAATCTCTCTCTAAAGATCACTAGGGATTCTAAGAGCCTATCCACACATTGAAAGTAGCTAATACTAAGTTTCTGTTTAGGAAAAAAAAAAAAAAACAATCAAACCTTCTTGTTTTGGCCTACAGGACTGTAGGGTCTTATATACTGGTTCATTAGAGGAACCATTAGGTGACAGTGTAGATTGATAAATGTACAGATTAATTATCAGATCTATAAAAACTTATTCGTATTGCTTATTCTTCAGCTGCTGCATTTCTTTGCTTGTTTTCCAGGATATGGATTAAATGGCTATGATGTAATCACAGTTTACAAAAACTTGGTATAAAAATGGTGAGGTGTCATTTAAGAGAAATAGACACACCTAGCTACTGTCACAGCTAGATGGAAACAAAAAAATAGAACAAAAACATGAACAAAAGGCAGCTCCAAATTGTTCATTTGTGCAACAGCATCTAGAGCAGACATCCTGCTTCTCAAGTGGCTTTCTGGTCACATTTCTTTATCTTACTATAGTAGTATCTTAGCTGCTTTCATTCAAGCTTATATCATCCTACCAGGCTTTAAGAAAAGACCAGCACGTATTACATTAAGATATATTGGATAACATTAATGGATTAACATTCCTACACACAAAGATCCTAAGAATATAAGGAAGACTAGAACAGGACAAACAAATGTGGCATTTATTATGCATTCTCTCTCAACCTCTGACCATTTTCACCTTAGATTTCCAGAGCCTTGTTCAGGTTTATCTATTTAGTAACTCACACAGGATAATCTCTTCCTTGTGCTTGTCCAGGTACTTTCCCAAGTAACACCGTCTTATCTTTAACCTGCAACTATATTGCACTGTTTCATACATGGCTAAGCTCAGCCGATATATGACAAAAATTAAATCTGTGATTGTCTCCATCAGTCAAGTATCAAAAACTATCAAAAACTACTTACTTGTAGTACTGTGCCTAGAATTATGTAAGCATGTACTATTAATAAGATCATCATTCCCTTTTCTAGGAAACATAGCATGAATATGTGAAGAATCAACTCTAAGTTTGTTGGATAAAATGTGTAAAACGTTGACTTTCAATAGAAAAGTGATTTTTTATCTCTTTTGCATATTTTAATTCAGCTTTACAAGAACTGTGAAAGCACCAATCTCTTCACATTGTAAGTAATATGAGAGAGGCTGCTTAATTTCAGAATTATTCCTTACATTCTGATTCTTGGCTTGAAAAGATATCACTTATTTTATCATAATCTGAGCAAAAATAGATAATCCAATTTTAAATCTGCTTTAATCTTTAAATCTGCTTAATATTTCAATCTGTTTGTAAGTATGTAAAACTTTCTCCATGGAAATGATGTGTTTTACACAAAGTGAATGAGACTTACCATGACTATACATCATTTATCTTTTCAGATTCAATTCCTATTTTAAAATACTATTCAGTCCCACTTCAAGATTTTGAATATAAGTAAAGAATATTCTGTGAAAGTTTTTAATCTTAGTATACTTTGCAGCAGAACTTCAATAACTGGAAAATACCATACTAGTGCTTTATGAGGTCTGAAGATTTTTCATAATTATCCATAGCTCTTTACAGTTCTAATGATTTAATCAATGTAAGACATTGCATTAAGGATCTAAAACCAATTGTTTCACCTGTTGAACCTCAATGACATTTCAAAACAATGATTTTGGATGCTTAAATGAACATTTTTGAACTTTCTTCCTGACAATCAATATATTTAGCCTTGCATTCTCTTCTGAGACTGTTATATGCTACATTTTCCCACTTTACAGATGAGGAGATGCAGCATTAAGATCAAATGACTTGTCCAAGATCAGACAGACATGCTGTGGCAAAGCTATGATCTTTAAATCCGAGGCTAGCATTGTAGTCATTGGACCACTCTTATTTTTATTTATTTATTTATTTATTTATTACATTTTTATGCAACTGTCCTCTCTATCAAATACCAACTTTAAACTTGTTAACTTTTGAAATTACTTGTCACTTGGAAATGACAAAGATGCATGAAATGCTTTATAATATTTGGAAAATTGGTTGTTATTCAATTTTCATCAAGTGAAATGAAAGCCCTGACATATGAAAATGACAGCATTTCCMCCTAGTGGCTTTCCCAATATTTCATAGTGTTCATAAGACTCATTTTTCCCACTTCAGCTTCTATTCTATTTTCACCTCAACCTATTCTTTTCATACATTTTTTTTCTCATATTGACTTCCTCAGTTTTAAAATTTCTCCCAAATAAATCTTGCTTCTTATAGCATTATTTTATTAAAAAAGCTGAGAGTAAAATAGAAGAAAAATGTTATCAATCCTTTTTTAACTCAAGCGCATTCATTTCCATCCCGCACACAGTTTTCAARATGATGCTACAGAGTAGAGCTTGAACACCACTTCTTTCTGTACCTCATCTGGATGTCTGAACATCCTTAAAACACTTTAAATTTCAATAAACACCCATAATTAACAAGATTTAGCTTCTTCAGGTGCCTGAAGTTGTAGAAACAAAGAAAAAGAAATAGAGAATGTAAATCCTTATGCATTGTTAATTTATGTCTTCATCTTTTGCCTTAGGAAACAGGAAAAACATCAGTGAAGATGTAAAGATTTTCTACTAAAACATGAATATGATTAGATATAGTTTTGTTTTTAACTTCTGGATGTGACTCTCTGCCAGTAATTGAGTGGGAAAAGAAAGCATTAAAAATAGATGATCCTGAAAGTTTGGCTGTTGCTGATGGGAATGAAAGGTTGCAGTGCTATTTAACACTTCTGAGAGAATTCAAAATGCATTGCTTTTCTAACAGTATGAAACTGATAAGTATTAGCAGACAGGTATGAGTGAAATAAAGATGATGCATGAAATTCTTCCAGGACCTTCAGCCACCAGTATTATTAGTAAATCAACAGATCACTAATGCGTCAGATGGTTTCCCTCTAAATGCATAACAATCTTTTCTTATGCAGATAAACCACTTACCAGTAGTCTTTTACTGTTATGTTTCAATATAGAGAGGAGAGCTGAACTGACTTCAGAATAACTTTGATGCATCAATGGACTCTGTGTACCTGTCTACTGTAATGCAAGCATTTCTTCTTTATGCTATTTAGTCTATATACAGTGTGCTATTAGAGAGTTTTATTATGGCCCTGAACTTGGCTAGGTTTAGGGATCAATTTGGATAGGGTTGACAGAAATGTCAGCAGCTTCAGAAGCATAAGATAAACAGTCAAATTTTTCTCCAGAAACCTCTAAGCAATCATGGCTACTGTGTATAGCTTTTATGAATACCTCCTCTAGGGAGAGAATACATATTTAGCACCTTTCAAAGCAGGTAGGGGGAAGGGAATTAAGTCTATTTAAAATATAAGGAGCTTTCTAGTTTGACTTCTAAAATTTACAAAGAGGAGGAAAAAAGGAATCGGTTCCATAATGATTCCATGAGAAATCACTTGGTACTAACCATGTATATTCAAATTTAGCTGACTGGTTGGAGGAGAATCTGGCTTCCATTTAATGTTATTTCTTAACAGCAATATTCTCAGGAATATTAAAGCATCTACCATCGAGTTCATACAACATGCAATGTATCCTGAGAAAAGTCAGATACAGTGAGCAAGTGAACAATCTGAACGGGTATACCACAGAGAACAAATCACAACAATTAACTGTTCAGCAAATACAAGTAATTTTTATACAGTTCCCTTTATATCACAACACAGACTGGTATGCAAAGTTCCTTCAAATCAGACCTCATTGCAAAAGGCACCTGAAAAATGATTGAAATAGAACATATTTGTTATGAATCAAAGTTACATAGAAT
This sequence comes from Rhea americana, assembly GCF_003343005.1. Taxonomy (NCBI): domain Eukaryota; kingdom Metazoa; phylum Chordata; class Aves; order Rheiformes; family Rheidae; genus Rhea; species Rhea americana. Next base: position 9,401,668 of record NW_028186645.1, read on the forward strand.
GTTTATGGAGAACAGTGTTTTAAAGATAACTAGGTAGCTTTCTGTCTTTTATTTTCTAGGTAAAGCACCATCTAAGATATTATGGATAATGGCAGCTCGATTATTTCTAACGAGCTACTCCATGGAGTAGTTACTTGAACACTTTTTTTTTTTTTCAAAACTAGTTCCATTTTGATTAAGATGAAGCTTTTATTCTAGATGCCCCAAAACCTTTAAGGTTATACAAGCGAAAAACTTGGAACCATCATTAATTCTGACACTTAATTGCATTTCACATTATTTCTTACTTTCTAGCCTTGAATGATTTATAATTTTGGGCTCCTGTTTGAAGGGAGAATACATAATTCTTTTTGAGGCTGTTGTTTCAAACAGCCTCTGGTGATAGTTCCAAATTTAAAAGGTGTTTGTTCATTTTCAGAGGATTTGCTCCTGCTGCCTAAAGAAAAATGGAGAAAGACAGGATGAGATAAGGATGCCTGCAGTTATTGAAGCCTCCTGTTGGCTTGTTTGACAAGATCTTACCGAAGTAGATGGGAAATATTCCACTGCAGAGATGGATATTAGTACAAGAACTAAAGCAAAAATGCATCTCATACTGGGACTGGTCTAAGATCAAGAATATAGGTATAAAACAAGAATAGCCTTTAAAAAAAATGCCACTCTGGTTTTTACAAAACGTACAGAAAAAAGAAAGATTTCTCATACTGGGCCTGATGTAAGATAAAGAATGCGAATACAAAACAAGAATTGCCTAACAAAGTTATATGTATCAAGACAGTCTGGACTTTACCAAAGAATAAAAGACACATAAAGGGATTTTTATCAAGTTCTTTTGGGTCAAGATTTGTACTTCACCAAAAATGATGAAGAAAGAGAGGAAAAAAGGAAGTAAAATAAAGTTTTTGAAAGGATTATCTTTGTTTTTATTCAAAGTAAATAGACAAAATAATTACAAAATGGTGAGTCATGACCACCTTGAGAATTTAGTAAAACTCTTTATTAAGTAATCTGTTGCACTGCTATTCTGATTCCACAAAGTCCACTTTCTTACAATCTGTATCTTAGACTCCATTTCCTTCTATACTGATGTGCTAAAAATATTTTATATCAGCTCTTGGAGAGAAAGGAAAAAATCTTTAAGTTTTCAGTAGGTTCATAGGGAAAAAGAGAACCTGAAGATCTCTTAACAGTAATGAAATTCTGGAAAAACTGGTCAGTACAGAAAGCAGTTTAGAAAGTGAATTGAAATAMTTTTGAAGAAAGTCCTAACCCTCTGTCCTTTAACGGTGTAATTATTATTACCTATGATCTGAAATRTATCAATTATATGCTTATTAGTCTGTCAATTTTTTGGTAAGAGACAGCAAGTTATTTTCAAAGTGCATGGTTCTTCATGGGAGTTCTTGGTTAAATTTTTTATTAACTTCTCTCTTTTCTGTTTTCCTGTCATATACTTATTAATTGTTGAAGTCACCYTTATGACCTGTAGTCCATACCTCTAACTTCTTTCCTAAAAGTGAACAGGCTTCTTTTTTACTGAACTATTTAAAAGTGCAGCAATTTTGGCCTTTATAGGAACTTTTAATGAAGATGAGCAGATCAGCTGAAAAGTGATTATTTTCAAGAACTTCCTAAATTCTTTTCAGCAGGCTGCTTTCTCTGTGAATGAGAGAAGTTGAATTTTGGTAGGCATACATATCAGATTTTTTTCCATAACTGATATGAAGACCCTCTCTCTAGTAAATTTGTGAGATATATAAATCTACAATTATTAAACAATCCCTTAGTTTTGTTCTACTAACATTCTTTCCATTCCATTTTCCATTTATTAAAAACTACTCTTGCTTTGACAATTTTCCATGAACAATGCCAAGCAGCAAAGCATTCAAGCATCCTTGGATGCTGAGCATCCTTTGGGGAGTAGTGCTAAGGGTTTCCAAGATCTACTGTTTCATTTTAATAGCAGAGTGATGAATAAAGATCTGTTTTTTCTCTCTGCAAGCAACACATAAACATATTGAGATAGCTAGGCARCGATGAGGGCTAAGCTAACTTGAACTACTTTGCCTTTATCAGAGGGAAAGAGTATATATAAAAACAGTAATTTCAAATCAAGTTAAATCCTCATTTCTGTTTCCTTATGTTAATATTTGATTTTATTCTTAATGTTTATAAATACCGCAAAAAATAGTCACTGCTCAATGAAACTCTGATGTCTATCAGTTATTTTATTTATATGGTACTCTAATGGTTTTCAGAACTTGAAAATCACAGTAATTATCATTAACAATTAACAACCTAACACTTAAAGTTTTTTAATTTAAATAAAGCTATATTAAATAAGTATTTGAAATTTGTTAATTAATAGTAACAGAATTATAACTAGTATTAGATTAAGTAAGCACAGTGAACACTTTTCTATCTGATAATACAACAGAATGTGTTAGTAATTCTTAAAAAAATGAAAAATAGTTTATGCATCTATGCCTATATCTRTATGTATCAAAGTTCAGAGGAAAAAGAATCTCTAAATCCATTTGTACACATAGCTAAGGCTGACCGAACATGGAATAATGCATTAAATTCTGGAAGACTTTTCACCAGAAAAGTTGGATATTAATTAAGATCCTAGAAAAATACATTGTTAAAAGTGATAAAATGATAGCAATCTAATTTTAACATTTAGTTATTGTTCATCATAGTGTCTCTGTAAGCGGTGAACTTGGAAGATATTATTAAGTGATAGAATAACTACGGCTGCTGAGAAGCCATGAGAAGTTTTTCTGAGAAGTTTACAAAGAAGGAATCTCCCACACATTGCTTACARTTAGAGTACCCACAGTAAAGATCTTGAGAGTGTAAAGAAAGAACCTGTTCTGCCCTAACAGTGATATGGGCTACGTAGGAATGATAGTAGGCAATTTCACGCCTGAAAGTGAGAGATTTGTACATACCTTAGAAAAAGATCTAAACAGCAGTGTTCCCACCACAGAAGGAAAGTTACATTTCCCTTGTTGCTTGTCTACAAATAATTCATGCTTTTTCACAYACTTTGTAACACTTTCCTTCATTGTTTTTGTGTATGTTAGATTTAAGTTGGAACCACTAACTTAATTCACCCACTTTCATTTTTTCCCAAAAGTGACACAGTTTCAAAACACACTCAGACTCTGCAGTTGTAAAATGGGCCTTGATTTTCTTAGTATCTAGGAAGCAAGCTTTCAGACAAAATAAAATCTGCTTGGTCCTAAACAATTTGCCAAATCCTTATGTAATTACAAAGYGTAAGCGAGAAGCAATAACAAGTAATATAAAGCATCTGGGTATTGTGGAAAAAAAGAAGAAATTGAGGAAAGCAATTAAGACAAAAGCTAGTTTCTCTTTAAGAATAAATTTGTTCATTTACAGACACACACATATACAGAAGATTTGAAGGAAAGAGGATAAAAGTCATTCTCAGATTTGGACTATTTCTAGCCGAGAAAWGTCAGAAATCAAAAAATAATTTGCCCCAAGTGAAAACAAGTAAACAAAAGCTTCCACAACTCTATACAGAATGAATTATATCCAGTTCCAGAAAGAAAAATATGTAAAGAATGATGTGTTTTGGTTCAGCACAATGCAGTTGGGGGAATGGTTAAGGGGCTTTTTTTATTAAAAAAAAACCAAAAACAAACAAACAAAAAAAAAACCCTCACAGCTTTCCTTAGGATTTCCTTAGGTTCAGCAGTCAGGAAAAGATTCCTGTACTTGMTCTTTGTACCTGTATCACTGAACAATTCTAGTCTCTTGTTCAGCATTTTTAATTAATGTCAGTGGCTAAGAGCAAAGTAAGCACAGCTATGTTTACAACAAGCAGCCCATAGCCTCTGTGCACAAATGTGAGAGCTAGGTTGATTCCACTTTTAGCTCTTTGACGTTAAATCATTTCATAAGCCACTACATTTTGAAATTATGCATTGAAATTGTGATAGATTGCATCATTTTATATCCAGGGAAGCGACAAAGAGAAAGCTTACATATGCCTCTCAATAATGCAGACTCTCCAAAGATTATGCCACAATGGTAATAGGAAGACTATCCCTTATGGGGTTTTTGATACTTAAAGACCATTAGAGCTTGACAGCGTGCTATGCACTGGTAAACATTATTGTTTGAATGATGAGTCCATTTTTCTGAGAAAGTGACCACAGTACTATGAAATCAAGTAATAAAGAGTTCAGGCACTACACATTTGCACTTAACTGCAGTTTATAATATTCCAGAAATGGCTCAATAGGGATGAAAAGTTATGGTATAATTCAAGTACTTCCCATCTGAGTGCACACCTACTGCTACAAACAGTCACTTCCCTTTTCATAGAAACAGATAAAAACAAACAAACAAAATGTTGGAAGGGACCTCTGATGATTGATTGGCTTCAAAGTTAGCCCAGGCTGCTCGTGACCTTCCTCAGCTGAGTTTTGAAGATCTCCAGGCATGAAGATTTTGTAACCTCTCTGGGCTATCCTTTCCAGCACTTAAACTGTCTCACTGTGAACACTATTACCCTTATGTTTAATTGGAGTTAAACATAAGGTTATCTGACTTAAGGCTAGTCAAATTAAACACAAAGACCCAGTGAGGATCAGAGGAACAGTGACAGGTGGAGGAGCCCAAGTAACATTATCAGTGAAAATGAAGCACACTAAGTCTGCTGTTCTTAAAACCATCACAGAAAAAAATGAGTGAATCATCATTGTCCCTCATGTTAAACCCACCAAGGTGAGTCAAGGAAAAAAACTTGCCCCCCAGAATGCCATCTAAACTAAGGAGATAATTGCTTAGGAATTATTATGGGATACAGGAGAAAAAGAATTTAGAGAAGGAACAGATAGAATTGTTTTTGATTGTGTAAAATCAATCATGGCACGCTTTAATAAGATTGTGGGAATGAGTAAAACTTTACGTTTAGGGGAAGGACTAAAGGCATGAAAAGGGAGAGATCAAAGAGGATAGGGGAAGAACAGGTGCTGGAGAGATAGAAGATAGGGAATAAAGGAGGCTAGTTGTGTATAAGTACTGATTAGTACATTTGCCTGATGGAGCACTCCCTGCACTTAATCACTGCTGTCTATTCTATATTCTTATTAAATCCTATTTTGAGCTATCTCTTATCTCTTATCTCTACCRTAAGCTTTACAAGCAAACTTCAAGCTGGACTCGCCATGGGTAGGAAGAGATCAGCACCTGCAAAGACACAAGGTCTGAGTTGGTGACTGGGTAAGGGGACTAGTATCTGCGGATGGATATTGCATAGACTTAAAATCAGTGCTAATATCTGAGGGATCAGTGAATGTAAGTTATGAATTAAAGGAGAGAGGGTCAGTATGCTCCACTAGCAAACTCAGCCCTTATTAGCCAGAGAGAAGGAGCAGGATCTGTGATTTTTATGTGACTGCTGTTTTTCTTTTTCTTTCTTT
>NW_028186645.1:9407155-9449954 GCF_003343005.1 Rhea americana
ATGTGGGTATCAGCAGAGGCACTGATCTCTGTCTGTGTTGATCAGTATGGCTAGCTGTTTGTGTACTGTGCATTGCATGTGTGCATGTTGGGAATACACCCTCAGTGCTGCCACTGGCAGGAACACAGAAACGCAGCAACCTCACATCTACCGACTGGAATGAGACAACCAGAGCACACCTTCCACTGGTGAGGCTGGTGCTGCCAACAGCTACAGCCTCAGGGAAGAGCGTGAGCTATGAAATCAAATTGCTGCTGAGTAGCCAAATAATCACAGCTTAACTAGATTATTCTCCCCCTGATGCAACCCATTTAACTATTAAGTCCTTTTTTAAAAGTATATTAAGGTGCACCACTTGTAGGAAATCATTACAGTATGAATGCACCAGTGAACTAAGAGTAAAGAGATATTCCCTGCTCTGCTGCTTCATTGCCAGGCATATACACAGGCACATACACAGGCATATATTTCCTCTTCAACACACGGAAGCTGCTGGGGATTGTTTTTTTACTGTTTCTCTGTACAGTGTCTAGCACTCTGGACTTTTCTCTCTTAGTTTGGAACTTCAAGGTGTGACTGCCTGAAGTAATGAAACTGTTGTGATCACCGGCCAGCTTRCTTTAACCTTTMGCTGATGCATCTTTGATTATGYTTCCCATTAAGGTGAATCTCTAAATGAAGATCTGCACCATGTCATTATTGGTGAAGGAAAAGGCAGCAGCTGCATTTAATTAAAAATGTGTAGTAGCTTTGATTACAAGCATTCGCTGTTTCACTTGGTTGTATGTTTTTTCCTCAGGGCTCCTGACCAAACCCAAATTTATTTGGAAAGATTGAATGCAAGTGGTTCAACCATTTTTGGACATGATCAGGATAAAATTGTACCATTTTTTTTTGTAGTAAAAATATTACTCTGTTATAAAAATAATTTCTTGAACAGCTTTATAGCTGGAAAGGCTGCTAATAGAAAGTTGAGATTTCATTTGGCATTCAAACAGTTTATGCTCAGGAGATATGGCTGTCTGTGTTCTAGAGAGTTTAAGCTTTATTTATGTTGAATTAGCACTGACGAACTGAATTCTGTATGTAAACATCCATTCCTCACAAACCATTTCATCTACATTTATCAAAAGTCTTGTATGAGGAGAGATTCTGTCTTATATCCAGGTATAACTTAACTTGAAAAAGGGAAATCATACACAGAGGTGAATAAAGTCTTGTTGCTTGGTATATGGAAACCTCAAGAAACAGGACCTTTTGGCTCCATGATAGTCCATCATTACAGACCCAAAAAGCTAACTTCCCGGAGAACAAGCTTCTATGACTAATTTACTTTGTAAAAGATTTACAAAATTTAATATGTAGTTAAATAAAGTACTCAACAGGCAGAAATTGCTGTTGTTACCGGTGCACACATAATTTGTTAATAAGTTTTGTATACTGCTCTTCACTCCAGAGAGAGGACTCAACACAAGGTCCTTCACATCTTTTTGTTAAGACTGTTCCAGCCTTAGGTAAATTAATTTTATCCTTGGAAACATCCTCTGTCTCCTCAGGAAAACAGACACAGAGGCACTCAGAGAAAAACCTTCCTCCCTTTTCATTTGTGGAGTGCTTTTTTCCCCCTAAAACTGCTTGTAAGTTGTGCTCACCAGACATGACTCTCCAGAAAACAATATTATATGATATTCAGAATAACCTTTAATGTCCTTCTATGTACCATTTATTTAATCCATCTGAAAAATGGCAGAAAAAAACATGGTAGAGAAAATACATATAAATTTAGTGCCTCATGTTATCAGTATACATATACATCTCTTCTTTACCAYCTTCTGAGTCCTCCTTGTTCGTTGCTTGATAACATTTGCAGCTTGTTAGAGGGAAGTCTAATTTGGACAGAATGTGCAATAAAAGTAAAATAAATTTATGTTAACAAAACTCAGTAAATCTGAGGAGACAAGTCMAGTTCCAGATCTCAGATTGAGTGTTTACTATACATACTCTTGCACAGTGTGAATATAACCCTCAGCAACACTTAAAAGAAATCATTTCTCATTCAAAATTCATTATATTGTAACTACAGATTTAGTAACATACTGGCAGTTTCTATTGATTAACTCAGGGATGTTGTGGAAACTTGAAACATACTGAAAGTGCCTTTAAAAGGAGATACTGATTTCGGCTAGGGAGTATGGTATACAAGCCTGCTAAAAAGATGTGAACAGTAAAATTCTTTTAGAGTAGTAAGAGCTGATGAGCCCTAGCTATGTTACCAAATATACGCTCTTCTATGAAAACAATTTATATTTTGAAGGCAATCATTTAACTCCCTTATAATCATGCTTAAAACTGTCRTTTGCGTTGATAGGAATTAAAAAGAAAAAATTGCTTTTGACTGGACAACTAGAACTTGATAACAACTCAGTAAATTTAGGAATAAGACAATTACTAATTAAAGTACTGTTGARTATACACTACTTATCACTTGTGTCCACATGATTCCTCCTAGCTGCTGAGTCTTTAAAATATACATATACATATTTAAACATTTTTTTTTTAAAAAAAACAGGTTGTGACTCTTCTAGGTGTAYGAACGTTGTTGAAATATCTGTTACTTTCCAAGGTAATCTGATACAACTGARTCTGTGTGCTCGGGAGTTCTCAAAGAAGATCTCAGGAACTTCCTCAACTTTCCTTACTTAATTTTTCATCAACTTTGCTATTATTCCCTACAATGTTATTAAAGTTGCCACRTGAAGAAAATTTCCAGAATGATTTCACCATAGGAATTCTCTTTTTTGCAACTTTTTATTTTTTTCCTGTCTCATTTTCTACTTTGCCTCAGTACAAATTTTCTTGAAATTACTGAAAACAAGAAATTTCAGAGTCATCGTACAGAATAAGGACTAGCAGCATCATGACTTGATACATTATCTTCATGTAGTTTATTGCAAGATCCATCTCTGCTTTTTTATGGAATTGAAATTTCCACAAATTTTCAGAAATACCCTCATTTCAGTTAATGAGAATATTGCCCATGAATCTTGGAGGGCAAAGACTGATACAGATGTTGCACATATTTGAAATCCACTGTCTTTGGCAATGTTATCTATGTCATTAGTAAAATCAATGACCTTATATCATCAGAGAATTTGCAGTTATTTACATCTACAGTGTTTAAAAAACTCAACAGAAATTTTCTTTTTAAAATAAGCATGTCCTTGACTGTTTAAGATAATGACTCAAATTTCTGGCCTGGCTGGCATTATTTAACTAGTTTCCTCCTTCTTTGTCTCCCCTACTGTATTTTTAAATGTGATTTGCTAATTTCATGCCTCTAGAATGTCAGTAGAAATAATAAAATAGCAATTTAAGAGCACATTAAAAGCTGTTCTAAATGGCACCATTTTTCTGAAGCTATTAAAAACAGAACTTGTAAGTTCTCATATTGTTCTGAGGCTCTGAAACTTTCCTGCTTGAAAAGAATCGTTATTTTGGCTCAGGGGATATTCTATAAGGTAAGGGGCCAATTCACAAAGTACTATCTTCCCAGCAAAGGACATAGTTTGTCTTTTTACTTTCTTCTGAAGAATATCCTTCTTTTTACTACTCTTCCAGCTATCCTGATTTTGTATAGCACAGCTGTTTACATATTTTACAATTAAGAAGTAAGCATTTTTACTAYAGTAGGAGAAATCCTGAACAGTTGAGAGACTGGGCATAACATCCAAAAGCACAAGCACAGATTTCAGCTTTTTGGATCTATCTATTTTCCCCATCTTGCAAGACTAATATATTGTTTCTTAATACCTGTAAGGGGAAGTGAAATGATGGAGAGGGAAAAGTGGGAGAATGAAGGTCATAATTAGAAACTTTCTTTAGTAAGAACCAGTAAGAACAAAAAAATGAAGGGAGAAATTAATTAATTAAAATGTCTCACTTATATCACTTCTGGGTCCTCAGCTGACAACACTGCGAGTGCACTTACACTAGCATTCAGAGAACTAGAGAGGTGCCTGTGGACTGGAAGAAAGCCAGTATCACTTCTGTCTTTAAAAAGGGCAAGGAGGAGGACCCAGGCAACTACAGGCCAGTCAGCCTCACCTCCATCCCTGGAAAGCTGATAGAACAGCTCATCCTGGATGTCATCTCTAAGCATGTGGAGGAAAAGAAGGTGATTAGGAGTAGTCAGCATGGAAATCATGCTTAACCAATCTGATAGCCTTCTATGAAGGAATGATTGACTGAGGAGCTGAGGGGAGAGCAGTGGAYGTTGTGTCCCTTGACTTCAGCAAGGCTTTGAACACCATCTCCCATAACATCCTCCTAGGCAAGCTCAAGTAGTGCAGGCTAGATGAGCAGACAGTGAGGTGGATTGGGGACTGGCTGAAAGGCAGAGCTCAGAGGGTTGTCATCAGTGGCACGGAGTCTAGTTGGAGGYCTGTGGCTAGTGGCGTCCCCCAGGGCTCARTACTGGGTYCCATCCTGTTCAACTTCTTCATCAATGATGYGGATGAGGGGACTGAGTGCCTCCTCAGCAAGTTTGCWGATGATACCAAGGTGGGAGGAGTGGCTGATACACCTGAGGGCTGTGCTGCCATTCAGAGAGAACTGGTCAGGCTGGAGAGYTGGACAGRGAGGAACCTCATGAAATTCAATAAACGCCAAGTGCAGGGTCCTGCACGTAGGGAGAAATAACCCTATGCACATATACCACAATGATGGACTTCACTGTTCCGATTTAGAAGGGTTGAAGAACTGAATGTGGCTAGTTCCTGACAACTTTGCCACATTACTGATAAGATTACAAAGAAATCTTTTTTTTTTTTTTTTCCTGAATATTTTGGTGAAATATTATTTCTCTGAATAAAAGAAATTTCACCACTGAAAATTATACTTTCATAAGGTTGTGGAGATTCACTGGTCATATCTGTAAAATCTTTGGCACTAACTTTAGAATGTACTGAGAGAAATTAGTTTCTAACAAGGTTTTACTCAGGAGGTCTTTGGGATCACTGTCGTCTTTAGAAGGACGTAGCACTTTTTGTCTTGCCACAATCAAGTATCTTGCATATTCTATAAAGACTGTTCTGCCTAGTGCTCAGTGCCTCCATCCTTGCTCTATAAACAGATTTCTTTTTCCTGCTGCTATCAGTAGCAATGCCAGAAAAATCCAAAACAAGGAAGCCATTTCAGAGTCAGCTATAATAATAGCATTAAATAGTTGAGGAAAAAAAAATGCTTGAGTTCCTGAACTTTTCCTTCTTTCAAGATTTAGAGGGTATTTTGACTATTCCTTAACCTTCCCTCATGACAGCAGCCTAGGCTTCAGAGAACTCTATCTTTACTCYGTCAGTGATTTTGGAGGAGAGACTATTGCTCATTAATGATACTGTGTCATTATCTTCTCTGAGGATGACCAGCTATTTCACATGAGGAAAGCCACATTCAAGATCTTTCATGAGGATCTGGCATCCATCTCATACTTTCTTTAAAGTCTCTGCCACACGATTAAAGGCAGAGTCTAAAAAAAGTCTAAAAGCAAGTCTAAAAAAGTTTCAGTTTTTAGGAAGGTATATATACAGAAAGGTACCAGATGACTGTTTAAAAGCAATGGTGAAAACAGTTTTGAAGAATGAAGACATCAGCAATTTAAATGAGAGGGTGTCTTTTTTGTGGGGAGGGGGGTTGAAAGTACAGAGTCAATGTCAAACACAATGAAGAGAATTTTAGATGAGTAACTTCACTGCTTCAGATCAGTTTGAAGTGGCCTTGATCAAATACCCAGAGTCAAGGGAGAAACAAGTTTATTAAAAAAAATATAGTTTCCATTGACTTAGATACATTTGTAGGGGAATTTTATGGAAAGAAATAAAAGCATGCAATTTAACATTTAAGATAATTGCAGAAAAAATTTTCTCTATTGTAAGAATTTGAGGAAAATTGAATTTTATCTCAAGTCTAGGCTTTGTGTAAGTAAAGAGATTAAGATTTTGCCATCCTTTAATTACTTGCTTAAATCCAAATGTTCATTAACTATGTGACAGGATGAAAGAGTTTAATTCCTTAGTTTATACAAATAACATCACGCACATTTCAATTGCAATGATGCTCCTTCTAGAAACCTGTTGGCTAACTTGGACTGACAAATATATGATAACAGGAAGTTGTTAAATTAGGAAAAAGGGTAACAGATAAAATGTTAAAATGTAGCAGTGGTGAAGTAATCAAATAGATTCTTATGTTTCTAGAAAATAGATCAGAACTGACAGCACTTTCAAGATGGGAGTTGAAAGGAGATGTGTCTTCAACACAGACACAGATATTGATAAAATTCTGGATTAAAAAAAAATACACGTTGCTATTAAGTAGAAACTCCTAAAACTACTGTAGCATTACTGTTGTGGATTGGAAACATTTGTATTAAATGAGAGAGTTATCAGCAGTCTGGAAGCAATAGAAACATGAGTTTGAAAGATGTCAAATTGTTTTAAGACAAATGAAAAAGTTATAATGAGAGTCAAATATTCAATCTGAGTATAACATTGCCTACAACTGAAAGAATTGAAGTAGTGGGGCATAGTGGAAGAAAGGTATAAAAAGTTACCAAAGTTAAATAGCATGCTCAGTCAGTCTCTTTCTGAATAAAGGTATATATGTTGAAAATACCAGAGAAATCGTTTCTATACATTAAATATGTATTATATGAAAAAAATATATCTTTTGTTGAAAGCCTGATATTTCAAAGTTCTGATTTTATGGAAAAAGATGCTAAATATTCCCTTTCAGACTATTCATGATTTTTATGGGTCTGCTGTATTTCTCTCAATTATTAGTCTGAAACCTAACTAGTTTGATTTATTCTTCAATCATTCCATTGCTCTTCTCTACATTTATTCTATATGCTTTTCTGGAATGATTTGAATGGAGTGCACACAATATTTAGGATGTGTATGCTATGGATTCGTACAAGGATACTCTGTAGTTTGCTTTCATTTCAGTTCTAAGGATTTTCAATGTTCTATTTGCCTTTCTGTTTATGCAACAAAACTGTCCACAATGGTTTTAAGATTTTTTTTTTTTTGAATGAAATAACTGGTTTAGATGTCTGTGGAAATCTATTTTATTCCATGTATTTATCAACATTAACTGTGATAAAATGAAGAGATAAAAAATACTCAAAATTGAGAGAATATTCTGGAAATGTTCCATCAATTACATTTTTAGCTACTCCAAAAAAATTTTTGTCAATAGCAAACCTTGTCATTTCACTATCCAGATGGTTTAAGAATTCAGTAACATAGACTGCTGCAGTGTACATTGATCTCCTTCTTGTGTGAAAACCATGCAATTGTGTCTATTACTTATTTTGATGTTTTAGGTAGACAAGTCCAAGAAGACATTTGCTCTTATTTCATGATATCTCCATTTCTTGAAGAGCCCTTTACAACAGATATGGAGGATATATTCAGTAAATAATATAAAAATAATGATGTATACACTCTAGATCTCCTAATACATCATATGGACTACTATGGTAGACTACTGTGGTTAAAGACTAGTTAAAAGGAAACCAGGGAAGCAAAAAACAAGAAATGAGCTTGCCAGCTTAAAGAAGAAAGATTGAAGTGAATGATAACAGTCTTCAACCACTTAAGAAGGCTGTTGAAAAGTGAAAGGATGTGTTACCCAAACGCTGTCACACAGGATAAGTAGTGGATTTACAACTAAAAGAAGGAAGAGGTAGGTTCACTTTCCTAAAGACAGGTGTACTAAAACATGGGGAGAATGTGAAATGTCTCAGGAATACCACCATTTTGTCCTTCTTTGTGACAGGCAAAGACTAAATGATCTCTCATAATGCTTCTTCAGTTCTGTAACTCTCCAGTTCCTTTTGAAGTGCTTATAGCTGCAGACAGGAACTACAGCTACAGTAGTGTTACTAGTAGTAGCAATAGTATTCACTATAGTAAAGTACATCTTAGAAACAATTATTCTGGCTGAACACACCTATGGTAGCAGGATTTACTTGCCCTCCTCCTGCCAAGTTTTACTGAAATCCTCATATAACAAGAATATCAGTTCAAACCCAGATATATTGTCTCTGCTATTTATACTAAAAACAGTGCCACTATGATTTCTTCACTATTGGGTTATGCATGCCAGACACATTAGAGCTAACACGGCATACTTACACTTTATAATTACATTTTAAATTTGCTAAGATGAATATTCCTAGTGTTGTTATTCAGTGAATCTCCTTGCAAGAAAACTCACCTTCTCCTTGATCATTTTCTATTTGAGTAGGTAAATATTACTTCTCATCTACTGATGAAATTGTGCCAGTCCTCTTAAGCAGAATACCTCAGGGGGAATATCATGTGCCTTTATTTTAGAAAGCAGTACTAAAATAAATACTTTAACTTTCACTTCTTGGATTTCTTTTGCATTATTTGTCTTCGGAGCTGCTTGGTATTTTAGCTGATCAATAAAGGGATTCAGGAATTTATCATTTCCCCTATATGTGGCCACTCGGGTTTCAAGGGGAATGTGTTAATGGCAAGGTTAGTAAGAAGGATGTCATTAAAAGTTGTAGCCCTGTGAGCCAATATAAGTCAGGCACTACTGAGAAAGGAAGGATGATGTTGAATGAGGACAGCAGATCTTAAAAAGAGGAAGGTCACTAYTGAGTAGATAATCACTGTTACCTAAACAGCTCATTTTCTCATTATTTTCCTTACTATTCAAGTATATCTTTCCTCTCTTCTGCATTCAATTCAATATCATTTTTCCTTAGTTTCTTTTTTCTTATGTTCTCTCCTGAAACAATCCTCCTTTTAATGATCTAGAATGCCAAACTCAAACAAAATAGTTCCAGCTTATATAGGCTCAGGTCCCTCCACTCACAGCCACCTTTGGGAAGATTAATTGGAGCAATAAGAATGAGAGAGGAGAAATAAAGGGGCTCAAGTTGCTGGGAAGTCTCTTTCCATCTCCCCTTAAATTGCACTCCTGGCCTCACACTAAAGCTAGATGGGATGGTGAAGRGGTGGTAACAGTCAGGGCTTTTAGAATTAAACCCTTCACCAAGGTCTTGAAGGTGTCTCTTCCCTCTTGGAAAGTTACAAGAGAAAGATCCTGGGGGAGGATATTGGCTCCACCTGCTTCCAGTTAGAGTTTGTTTGCATTGCAATGAGACATTCAGGATGATAAGAGAAACTCAGTTTCTTAGGTGGGGTCTGGCCTTCCCTTTTAGCAGTGTATCAATGCTGATTAAATTAAGACATTTTATAGATACAATGCTGCAAATAAGGAAATCAAGAAGGAGAGAAAAATGAGGATAATTGGCTTAAGGACCCTATGGAGTCTACCATGTCYTTCTTGAGAGACGTGAATAAATGGCAGTTTTGGGCTCCACTTGCTACCAGCGGCCTGGACTTATGGGCAACTGCATCTGCTGCCTACACCTTGAAATGGATCTGCGAGCTTGTCTAGGAAAAAATCTGTAGCTTGCCTGAAGAAGTTTAGAGATGTTTTAGAAATTATTTGAATATATTTGAAATATTTGAAAATAATTGATAAAAGTTAATAATGTTGGGTATTTATCCTCTTTGGAGCATTACTCTCTTCAAAGCTGTTTCTTGCTTTCTCCTGAATTCTTTTAAATGTTGGTTTGTATCTCACAGAGCATTTCTATTTAATGGAAACTTGAATATGAACACAATTTAGCATTAGAATACCTATACCAAATGACATCAGTAAGTATAAAATACATATTCTACCAAAGCTCTACTGGAATTTTTTAATAAACTTAATTAAAGAAATACTTTAAAGCATTTCAGAGATGCATCTTCTAGTAGTTTTAGTAGGCATATAGTAGTAGAGATTTAATGTTAAGATAAAATTATGTATGTAATATATGAAAAAGTTCAGAAATGCATGGCACATGACCATTCTTTTAAAGCTTTTTAATTCTGACTTTTTAGTTTAAGTGTCTTAATTGTTTTTTATCAGTCTTTCCTCAAGTTCTAGCTCTTTCTTTCTCTCTATAAAAATATCTCTTGCTGCTTCTCAGCTGGCAAAACTCCATCAGAATGAGGAAACATAGCATGGCTCAGTGCTGGAGAAGGCAAAGCAAGATGTGATTATTTTCAAGCATGCATGAGCATACAGAAGAMGACTGCCAGATCTTAGCAGAAAGAAGAACGTATACCAAACCCAGCACCTGTTGAATGGCAAACCATTCTTTATCTTCCAGTTTAGCAACTGACATCAATATATTATTTATTTTAATGATGAAAATAGTTCTTAGGAAAGTCAATTACCTCTTTAAAGATAAGCATGTTTGAGTATCTTACTGTTCAGGGACTGAAGCAGGAATAAATGTCTGTGTGAAGGCTCTCTGGTTACCAGAGRACAAATAGTGTGAACTGGAGTTACCAACAGCCTTAGTGACTTCTCTATTAATTAAAGGATTTAGGCAGCCAGAACAGGAGGTAGGGCATCTAAATCAAAATATAAAATCTGATACTTCAAATTCTGCTTATATTCAATCATCGGAGCTCCTCAGCTGCTTAGGAAATATCTTACACGGTGCTTGTCAGGGATGAGACGAGACCATTTCTTACCTGACCATTTCTGTGCAGCTCACAGGGAATTTCTGCACACCACAAGTCTTAGTAACACGATACCGTGTTCATGCCTAAATTTAATCAGTGTTGGTAAACTCCCTTGCTTCATCCATCTACAGACCTTAACTCGGTGCATTCACCTGTGCTTATTCTTTACTGACAGACAATGATGCTCACAAAATAAAAAAAGTACTGTTGCAGCCGTTATCCATGTGCACAGGTATGTAGGGGAGGCAGGAAAAGAAGAGGCCTCTCTTCCTCTACTTACCTTGTCCAGAAAGATATGCAAAACTATCATCTCCCAAAAGAAAAAAAAAGGGAATGTGATTGCAGCCTACCAGCTTGGGAGAAAGTGAGCTTGGCGGTACCGTAGGGGCACCGTGACCTTGCCCTGGCGAGAGCTGTGTAACTGAGCAGAGTGCACCACAGCTGACAGATGGGATAAGGCAAACAAGAGCCTACGGTACTCGCTATGGGTCAGCAGCTGATGGAGGACAACACCTGACACTGTCAGAAAGATGATTACGTGATATCATTGTGCACTGGTTTGACTGGCAGCCTGAGCAGAGGTCGGGCTATAAAATGCCCTACAGAAAATAGCAGGTAACAGAGATTGGGAGTGTTGCAGGGAGAGAGCTGTTAGGCAGATGTCCAGCCACACACAGCCCAGTCCGAGACTTCAAAGTGTCGTATGTCCCTAGACTGGGCTGTGCCAGCTTTGAGTGGTGTTTGAGGCTGGTGTCAGTTAACTGTACCCGTAAGTGCATGCATGTCCCCTCACTTGGGCTGCTTGCTGCATGGCACCGTGCAGCTCCACRCCCTGACTGCTCCTGCCTCAGTGGCAGGTGCTGGTGCCCAATCCTGGCACCATCTTTGCAGCTGAGCATAGCCGCTGCTGAACTTAGCCATTGCTGAATGTGGGCACACATTTTCCTCCATTTCTGACCTTGCAGACTGCCAGCTGCTACACCATCAGATGCTACCTGCCCAAATCCCTCCTTCCYAAAGTTCTTGGGCACTAAAGCTTTTTCTTTCTCACTTGAGATCATTGTCTTTGAAGCTAATGATCTATATTCTCAGTTATCAGCTGTAATTACACGCTGTCTAACATGTCATCATGAATTTGGCAATATTATGTATTCTGGAATGAAAACTAATCATCCCATTTAGTTTAATATATTGGCTTATTGTTGACCATAGCTCCAGAAACGTTTCCTTCTTCTAACTTATTTGCTTTCTTCAAAGCATCTGCAATTTTGGCTGAATCCTTTAGAGGCATTTGGGCAATATTTCTGAAATCTGTTTTGGGGTCATTATGCTTCAGCACTTTTTCTATTTAGCAGCTACTCATTTTATTACTTGCTCCAGACACATTATTTTACTTTACTGAGCTGCATTTGGCATCTATTAACACGGGTACTTCAAACTATGAACATAAACAAAACAACAGTTATGGTCTTGTGACAGTGCTCCAGAAAAGGCCCTCATGGCAAACCTTTGTAGGCCGGTATGGACCGTATAAAGGCTCCTGTTCCCAGGTGATGATCACAAGTATAGGTAAGCTGTTCAGCGATTCTTCAGTTTTTAACATTGTGTTAAAACACACATTTTAACACACATACGTATGTGCATCGCCTTTGCAAATTTCTGGCCTTTTTTCTGAATATAGAGCCAAGAGGATCCCATTCTCCTGGATAAACACTCCATATAAAAATAAGKCCTAATTAAGATACAAATCCTTCTTTCATGTTCTGTATTGACTGTTTCTGAATTTAATCATTCCTTTGCTTCAAATATCGAAAAATCTTCTTAACGATCATCTGTGACCTACCTACTCTTTTATTTCTTGGTATCATGGTATATTACTCTAACAGCAGATATCTATTTCTTTTACTAGCAATTTTTAATTAGGAAAAAAGAATCCAAGATTCAATTATTTTCTTAAGTGGATATAGCTCTTTTACAATTTACATTTTTAAGTATACATAGTTTAAGGTATTTTCAATTACTAAATCAGTGTTCTTTCAAGGACGTCTTCCTTTTTCCTGTCTGTGATACTGTACCATTAACTGTCCACAGGAAGTGCTATAAATCTGCAAGAATATAAGGGGTAGAGATATGCATAATGTTTAAAAAATAAACGAAGTTTTTGCTCAAAGAAYTTATAGCTTAAGTTAAACAAAAAACAGATATACAATACAGAATAGTCATAGTTATGCACAATTTCAGCTCCTCTATTCCCTAGTTAATATAAAAATATCTGATTTAAAGACTAACTTTTTTATTATTACTGGTTTTACTCTTTACTGAATTCTGCTCCAGTAACTGACATAAGTAAAAAAAAAAAAAAAAAATTATCAGTAGCAAGAATTTTAACAGCTGATTTTTATTATCATTGAGAGGAAACAGAGAAAATAAGCAAAAGATAATCTATAAGCAATGAGTGAAGAAAAGCAACTTATACTACTTCTTGATGCAAAGTAATGTCTCATCAAGACAAGGTGTGGTCACCCAAGTGCATTCATTCTGTATAATTCTTCCAGAACATGTAAAGGTATTGCCTTAGCCTAGTCTCAGGAGCACCCCTGCCAAAGAAGACAACCTGTTGTAGTCAATACCTCAGTACAGTTCTAAGCTCCTGTTTGCAGAGTCTGAACAGAGAGAGTACTCACAGGGCTTYCCTGAAATAAAATTGAGGCAAAATAATAGAAAATCTGATGTAAAGAAGAATAACATAATTAATAACAATCAACGTGCTTTTTGAAGAATTAGTGTATTTAGATAGACCTGATTTCATGCTGTCCTGGGGTAATTAGTAATAAAAGCAATTAGTTGTACTAGAATTTTCAAACTTGATTTAGTGTAGCATTTTTATTAAAATTTTACTCTGATACTCTATGACTAGAACTCATGGTCAACTATTTAAATACATGCTATCTGAAAYGATGAACAATGAGAGAAAGTAAATCATATTGAATAATACAGATAATGCAGTAACTTAAAGACTGTCAGACAGATCATGTCAATACAGCTGAAGCATAATCATATCGCAAAGAACTAAAAATTCAGGCAATTACTATGTCATGGAGCTTTCTATTCTGGGAAGAAGTCACTCTGAACAAATTCTGTGCTGTATTAGACAAGAGAGCAATTCCCAGAAAATACAATAATTTAAAAATACTAATGTGTACCTTATATAAATTAGTGTGTGTGTGTGTGTGTGTGTGTGAATACGACAGTGATTTAATTCTGTATACAGAATTATATGAAATCCAAAGTGCAATATTGCATCTAATTCTGGTTCTCAAGTTTTAAAAGGATACTGAATGCTTACAGATGGTGCAGGAAAAAATGTAAAAATTAATCAAAGTCTAGAGCAAATTATTTATAATGAAATTCTGTAAAGGAATAAGTAACTTAGTTCATCATAAAATGAACCTACTTACCTTCATGGGAAGAAAATATTAAAGCTATTTTCCTATGTCTAGAAAACAAAGCCACATCAATTCAAAATAAAAATATTTTCACATTAAGGGTGTAAAAGTGCTACTATGCACTACCAGAAGCACAGAATCTTCATCTCTTGTCCTCCAAACATAATGTGCTCTTGATCAAGACAGATTATGCTTTAAACAAAGGCATTTTTTCATTTCTAGTTCTACATATTCTGAATCTGTTAATGTCACAATGTGTGGTTTATTTTAGTATGGAATATTATAATGTATCTTATCATAATAAATATTTGATAAATTAGTGATTTTTGCAAAATTTGAACATGAAGGTTAATGGAAATGGAAAAAAATACAAGAAAATATTCAGAGAAGCTACAGATAGATTAATTTTAATATTTATTTTTTCAGCTTATTTGTATTGTTTTTGCACAAGAGCATCTATTTTTTGGAATAAGAAATGTCTTAAATAAAGAGACCATGTTATTAAAATAAAGATTTTTTCTATTACTGAGGATTTCATACTAAAGGGAGTAAAAAATTAGAAATAAGGAACTCAAGCAGAAGAAGATAACTAAGACTGTAAATTCATTTCTAAGTTTCACTTAAGTTTTCACACAGTGCAGAATTCCTGTTGCTAGTCCTCTTTTCAGGAACACAGYTTGTATTTAAAGGACTGTATATAACATGGGCAAGGACTTGAAAATACTAATGTCCTGCAAGTTGATATCAGTTCTTCAGTGCACTCTCAAGAGGACCTAACATGCTCAGGCTTCGAAAGAATTAAGCCTATAGAAAATGGACATCAGTTTTCAGCAAGTCTGAGGAGTTAGGGTGTACTTTTAAAAATAAATAACATAGTAAGTTTACATAACCAGGAAGAGATAAAGAGAAATAAGTAAAATAAGATACAGGAAATGTCATTTTCACCTTATAACACCTAATATAGATACAAAAAGAGGCCAGCAGATGATAGAAGTTGTAATAATTGAGGAGGAGACTTTGAGCAGTGTATTGTTAAGTAACAGTAAATACTGCTGGGTTATGAGGATCATGACTTTCTTATCCTTATCATATCACTCTACTGCCTGTTCCAGCAAAAAAGCAGGAAGCAGAATACTTCCCTGCAAATCAGAGTTCCAGTGACAAGTCTGACAAGCAAGGTTTTTTATGGACTGTCGTGAATAGATTGGATTTAGTAATGGAATTACTGATGTATTATGAAAAAAATCAAAACAGAATAAAAATTAAGGATGAATGAGGTACAAAATTCTGTTTTTGACATTTGTTTCTCATTGTATTACCTGTCAGAGAAGTTAGACAACATCTTCAGTAGCTTTCAATATGGGTTTCAAAAATTCATTATATTTAGCATCAAAAGACCGAGGATAAACATGAAAAAAAGACAAAAGACAGATATATTTTAGAGAAAAAAACATTAAAACTTGGACATCCTTTCTGGAATTCCTTGGTTTGGAATACGGAACCAAAGAATTTATGAGAATAATATTTAACAAAACAGATATCTGATTCTTTTTGCATTTGACTGGCATAAAGTAATGATAATAAATTGGTTTTATTCTGTATCAAAAGATCTATTTTTGGTTGTAGCAGAGACCAAGACAAGAGAGAAAAAAATTCTAGTAATGAGGAAGAATGTTAAATGAGAGTCATAACTGCTTGAGGTCAAGCAATGTACAAGGAACTAGACTAACTCTAATGCCCAAGCTCGCTATCTTTTACCAACTAAACAGAAAAAACAAAACAAAATAAAACAAAACAAGCTATAAATGAGGTGATATGGTTCTTCCTATATTTTCAGACATAGCTCAATGAAAAATTCTATTACATCTATTATCTGAAAATATATTTTCGCATTGTTTTGAATAGTTGAACATCCAGTCAAAATTCCTCCTGCATTTTTTGATAAAATAGCTCCTTACTATCCTTGAAAGAAATTAATAAAGTATGATAAAATTATAGCAAATATCTACACAAAGTGATTTTGTGCCTATTTAAATGTGACAAGAGGTTATTTATTTGTTAGTTAGTTAGTTAGTTAGCAGAAACTAAGAGAACTTTATTTTTTTAGTGTTGAAATGACTCTTATGCACTAAAGAAATTCACTTGAAAAGGAGGCCAGCAACAGTTCAAATCAAGGAAAGACAAATAATCTCTTGGATCTTTGATAAAACAATTAAGTCAATGAAGAAAATAGCAAGCTTCACTTCATTAGATAGTGGGCCACGCGGGTTAATTACTGACAGCTAATACAGAGATAGAATAACCAAAGGAGGATTTATTTCAATGAAGATATTTTTTCCAGATGAAAAAAAGTAAAGCAGGGTGCAAAGCTGGAAATCAAAGTTCAAGAATTAAAAGCACAATAGCTTTAATTTTTTTAAAAAAATAGAGACCTCTGAAATACTTTGTCAGAAAGAAACATAGGACTTGAAAAAYAGAGCATTTGGGAACCCATCAGCTYCTGTCTGCACTTGGAAACTATATTCAGGACTTGGAAAGTTTTCTTAGGTTCATAGACTATTAAAACAGGATTACCTCCATTATAGAGTTGTCAGAAGATTTTTATTTGCTCTATTTCCATGAAGTCCATCCACATCAGGTAGATAACTGACTTTGCCTCTCCTAAGGAAGGGAAAAAAATGTAAAACATCCAGTAATGCTTATTTGAAGGTCTTCTGAGTGAACTGACAATAAAAAGCTTCAGTTAATTAGATGAACTGGGAAATGGGATTGTGAGAGTAGTAGAACTCATCAGAAACCAAAAATTCCATTTCACAACAAGCAGAGTTTTTGAATTGATGGTACTGGTATGAAACAGTCAGCAGCATTAGTTAGTACCTCACCTAGGTACAGCGAGGTGAGATCCAGAGCTTCACTCTGTCTAGGAACCATGCTTTAACTACCAAGATACTGACTATTAACAAATGTCTCTTTCTATCAGGAAAGATCCATCCTACATCTAAGAACCATTTATTTTACTTATTTGTTTAAAACTGATACCTTTCCAGGGGAAATGAAAAACTCTTTTTTTTTTTTTTTAAATATGATTTTATCATAGATGAATATTTGAGGGAAACATTTCCTAGCAGCTCTATCAGACACCTCAATTGGTGAGACAGCTATTGGAAAATGGTAGTAGCTGCAACCAAGAAATTTGGTGTTCTAGGATCAAAAAGACTGAGATGCTGAATCTCATCAACAGATTTGATTTTTGACAGCCAGAAACAGTGGTTATCTCACATATGGGAAATGGAAATCTGATGGCAATGACATGTATAAAAAGCCAAACATTAACACAGATCTGCAGTTGGCATGCATGTCTAAATAAATACATTTAATCTTTCGTTGTGTACAGCATTCTCCTTCAAATAGTCTAAAGACTTTATTAAAGAAGGCTTAAATCAAAGTCATCCAAAGGTAAATTGTGACTCTGAGTGGAAGAGTGGGGAGCCTTCTCTTCTGTTTGCTGCAGAGCTGTCTCTGGGTAGGGTGAGAGGTGCTGCTGAACTACTGCCTCTGAGCTACAGCTGCTGAATATGGACAGAAGTGAAACAGTCCAGCAACTTTGTGCTAGTTCTGGATGGACATGAGGAGAAATGTTTCAGCCCTTAGATCTGAGAATACTTATTTCTCTTTGAAGTTGAGGTAAATCCATGCAGCCACAAGGCCAGAAAGCAGCAGTGATGCTTCTGTTGCAGTGGACAGAGTACGTTATATTGATGCCAGCACCAAAGACAGATGGGCAAGGAGGTGCAGACAAACCTTTTCCTTGACTGCCCCTTTCGTAACTTAGATTAAGATACAGAAATTTCATCTGCTTTGTGGGTGACACTAACTGCATCCCATCCATAGAGAAGGGTTAGGCGATGAGGTGAATGAGGGGACTACACTAGACATAACTTAGGTAGAATGGGTATTCTGCTTTTCTGGGCACGGCAGTGGCCACCACTGCATCTTGCTCTATGGCCTAGTTGTAAGAAAGATATGGTGAATTAGAGGGAATGACATGGATTTGTTCTATGAGTTGTCTGTTAACCTATTACCTTTGAGCTTTCTCCAAATAAAATCTCCAAAGAACCTGAATGTTGTACCTTAAAGAGATTGAAATTAAACAAAAAGGCTGTATTGATCTTATCACACTGCTGCTGAGAACAGAATAATGAAGTAGGAAACCTACAGTAGGTTCAGTAGGAACCTACAGAAACATAGAGTATTCTRATTTTCAGTGGAAGTTAGACAAATATGCTACAATAATTTCTCCATTATTAATATTATCTTATTAGTTAGGTCTCTGCTTATTTTTAAATGGACTATCTGGCTGCAGGAGGTATTTCTCAACATTGGCCCTTGACTTAACAGGTGCAAATTCCTAAATATTCCAAATGATACTAAATTATTTATTCTAGATTTACACAGTGAGTGAGATGTGATTCACTGAATCCATTTTATGTATTTTTATGTGTAAACATAAATACAACTGCAAAAGAGGAAAGAAAGTGAGACCTAGTGCAGTAGCAATAAGACTTATTCAGAAGAGTTGCAGACGCAGTCCTTAAATATTTTTATTTTTTGAAATGATTGATGCTCTTATTCTCCAGTGAGAGAGCTCAATTAGTTTTAAGAAGGATGAGTGAAAATTATCTCACATTTAAGCAGAAAAACACAAAGAAAAAGTTGTAGGATAATTTGCCAATCTGTCTAGGAATGACTCTCCCTCATGAAAAAGGCAAAAAAACTCATTACTAAAACCAAGACAAGGAGCTTCACAACCCTTTAACATAGACCTCCTTCAGGAGCAATAGCTATTGTTAAGAATAAAGTGATTTGTGTCTGAATAATTGTGATATCCAGTCAGCTCAAGTTTCACAGAATGAGGATCAGTTTTGAAATATAGATTTTATTTTTTTCTTCATCAATAGTAAAGCACTTTTTAATATATGCTTAAATGCTTAAAGGTAGGATGGAAGCTGGGGTGAGATGATCAGCTTTCACTGATCTTCATTTGAAGTTGGCTCTCTAATTTCCTCAGCGATGTTTTAATATTTCACCCTAATTTTCAACGATCTGCAGTAATGATTACATGTATTTTTCCACTGCACTAGTTTGAACTGCCTCAGGGCTCTGCTTTTCCTTCATATCACCTCAGAATTTGTAACATTTGCA
Organism: Rhea americana; assembly: GCF_003343005.1. Taxonomy (NCBI): domain Eukaryota; kingdom Metazoa; phylum Chordata; class Aves; order Rheiformes; family Rheidae; genus Rhea; species Rhea americana. Next base: position 9,426,423 of record NW_028186645.1, read on the forward strand.
CAGAAGTCTTGACTGACTTGTGTATTTAGGAGAAAGCAGAACAACCAGAGCAATCCACAAAATTATCTATATATTCTTCAATAAGTTTTCCAAATTTTTTCCAACTATACATCCAGACAAAAAAATTGTCAAAGTTGTTCTTCAGGGAGTGTTTGGTTTTGGTTGTTTTTTATGGTGGGGTGGAGGAGAAAAGGAGGAAGAGGAAGAAGAGAGGGAAAAAGAAGGAAAGCTTATGAAAAATGAGACGTTTCAGRTATCCACTTAGTATATGTACTATCTGAGGACAAATCAGCTTTAAATAGTTACTKATAGTCAAAGGTAAGTGCTCTATATAATACATATCATTTTCACAGGAGAGTTATGCTTGTGACTTTATAGGTGTACTTATACACGTATGTATGTGCTTCAACAGGGAGGCTGCAAGCTTCAGGGCTTCRTCTTTGACCAGAATTTCTATACAAAATCTTTTATAGAGAAAGRTATTGTGGAAATATTTACATTCTCATGAAAAGTGTGAGCTGAAGTGGAGCAACATTTCCAATGGAATACTTTTCATAAAAATAAATCAACATATATCAACATGGTATCACCCAGAAAACACTTCAGTGAATTATTTACGTAAATACTTAAAACATAGGGCTGTTGAGATGACCAGGTGTATATATTAGGACAACAACCTCTACCTGTGTGCTGCAGGAGATTAATTTCAARTGTCAGCCATTGCATATATAAATATAAAATCTATTTTTCATTTCTTGGATAGAATTAAGTAGTTAATACTTATATTACAGGAAAACAATATCTTAAACTAAATAGACTTCCCTATCACATCATGCTATCACTGAAAGCTTCATAGGAAAGTTTTTAATAGTTTTCTATCTCAAGATGTGTATTATCCATGAATTAGATTTTAATTTCATCTTAAAAGGGTGCCTAAGCAAACCTTTACAGGGGAGATGATTTTCTAAAAAATAAAATTCCATGGAAAAATTTTACCAAGAAGAGTAAATTTCTCAAAAAGGAAATAAGTCACAGTCAATCAACATATTCTATCAATGCTTATTTAATAAGTCAAAAGTAGCAACAGATTTAATTAAAATGCAAAAACCATATTGGTTTACATTAGTGTTTCATTTAAAATAGCTAAATTCATTTTGTACTATCTTGATGTTAAGGTATATGCTTCTGCAGCTTGATCATCAGTTTGTGTTTCATTTGCTCTTTTTTAGGAGGGAAAAAGATGGTGGCAAATTTTCTTTTGAGGATTGTTAAGAATCTGTTTCTTACCATTATCTTTGTTTGATCTGCCAACTATATTTTAAATTTTAGTGGCATAACTCAGGCTGTCACAGTAGAGTTTTCTCTATAGCAAGATTTCTACCTAGTAAGAGCCCTACAGCATTAGARAAAATTAATTGGCCAACTCTCAAAGTAAGAAGAAAAAGTATATCACTTGTGACTTCATTCATAATGGACAGAAAAAGATAATTTAGTTGTATTATCCATGTAAAGGCAGAGAAGACAAATCTCTAGTACTTATGCCAATTGCAACCTATGTGAATTAAAAACAGTGGAAGAACTAGGGGCATACTTTTTYAAGCAGTAGAAGCTATTATTTTAGTTCTTAGATTTGAATAGGAACCGTGACCTCTCCAGTGCAGCCAGAGCTCTTTTAGTTTCAAGTACTGCACAGTTTCCTCCCATGCAGTGATTTCTTTTTGAGGATGTCTTTGTTTTAATCTGTTCTCATAAGAAAACTCTGCATATGAATAGCAACTCTTGAATCTAATCATTTTCACTGCCCTTCCCTGAAGTGTTAATGTTGCCAGTGTGTTCATTCATCGTTAGGTGATCGCATTTCTATTATGTGATGCATTTTGCAAGTCTGCAATATTAAAGTGGCTTTATTGCAGCCACAAATAGACACAGGAGCTCATTGATCATTTCTCTCAGTTCTTTCTAGTTCAAATTACAGTACATAAAACTGAAATATATTTATGAGCATTATTTCAATAGGAGATAGTTAAAGGTGGAAGACCCTTTAAAAGGTTTAAATACATAAAACGTGCATTTTTACAATCCCAAAGAAAGACATCATGACGTGATAACATAATTTAATACTTAAACCACTTGCTGGGAGGTAAAACACCTAAACTTTGAATCCAGGAGATTTTGTCAAAGGATCACAGCTGGTTTTGTGTCTCCTCTTTAGTTTCAGCATGGATTTTAGGACTATTTTATTAATTTCTTTGTAGCTGATAATACAAGCCGCCTGCTACACCCAGTAGATGGTTCTTTTTCACACAAAGGGAATAATTAATCATTAAGATATACAGTAAACAATAAGCCATGTAAACTGAATTTGCAAGACTGCTTCCTTTATTGCTCCTGCACCCATCATTTCAAAGAAGAACTGACCAACTAAATTGTCCTCATCARTTGACCTGGATCTATAAAAGTATCTGTATTGAAAGAAGGGGAATCTTTGAATGGAAATGAATTACTTTGTATTTTCCAGTTCACACTATTTCAATGTATCGTTTTAATGACTCTAYCCCCAAAAAAGTAGAAAAATACATACAAAATTGAAAAGCTGTTATACCTTTAGGAAAGGTCAGTTTCTGTACTTTCCTATAGAAAACTGTGTCGTGATTCAGAGGGTATTTTTACATTAAGTATTTCTCAAAATTTTTGGAAATTTTAAATTTTGAAAAACATGTATGTTATGACAATCAAGGAAAGCTACTGCTTGCAGGTATAGGAAGCAAATCTTCCTAGAGATAGATGGTCACACATTAGGAGACTTTACACGGAGACTAAAGGAACAGTATTTTCTTTGATCAATTTTTATTCTGTAATTATTCYGTACTTCCCTTCCTTCCCTCTAAAAATAAAATATAATTTTTTCTCTTATATGAAGACAAATTCCTTTGTGAACCTCTGTGACATTAGATTGACAAAGCCCAAGTGGTCTCAGTAAAAAAGTACTGTTGGATGAATAAAACTTTATTTTCTGAATTTTATTACAAAAACAATGAGTAAAAATCCTGCTTATGAAACCCTAACTGTATCTGGGATGGAAACATTTWCTACAGTATGCTGAGCATTCTACCAGAACCAGAATTAGTCTGGCTAATCTTTTAAGTTTAGTGGTAGAGCTGTTTGAGCTATACTTGCCTGGCAGAGCTCCATATCTATCAGTATTCTATTCACATCTGTTACTATTCTCACCAGTGAGACCCAACAACCCAGCAGACTGTCTCATTCAGATGCTTGGAAAATTAGTCACTGCTGTACAACTTGCCCTTTAAATTTACAGGGAACACACTTTATCCTACCACTAAGCCCACTGATTTCAAAAGATGGTTTTATGGTGCTGGAGAACACAAGATTACCTAAACAACTCCCTAATATTTGAGATCTACTTCTCATTATAAGTCYGGATGTGAGCTATTTAATAGTCTGCTGTAATTTCTTAAAGAAGTTCCTCAAAGACTTGCTTAGCTGCAAGTGATTCAGAGATTTTTTTCCCTCTCCCTTCTAGTATCTTTGTGTTGGAATTCTGTCAGCAAAATGTATCTTCAAAGCCATTTCACCCAGAGCTGTTATCACTAAGCCAGGTTCATGGAGTGAATAACATTCCTCATCGCAGCATCATTTTTCTCCCTTTGAACTTTCCCCCTATCATTTCAAAGTGAGGGACCACAACTTCCTGCTAGAGAGCAGTCATAAAAACATGGTGAGCATTTGCATCCAGCTCCTGAACAAAATAAAATGAATCTTTTCTCTAATGGCATCAGTGAGGATCCTGTTCTCCATTATGTTAGTCAAAATGCTTCTCAACTCCCACTGACTGCACTTCATGGACTGTGGCTGGGCTTTGGTGTAACCAAGAGCAGAATTTGGCCTGGAGATTTTTAAATGCCAAACATCAGGAATGACTGAAAATCTGTAACTGAGGCTTGAGAGATTAGAAAATATGTATTGGATTTCTGTATGCCTGCTCTTGCTACATAATCCCAGCAATAACTATCATGCCTGTTGTAGAATAATGCCCACAGAGGTCAAATTCAATAAAGCTTCCGTGCCAGAAAGTGCTGACTAATTTAACTCTTCTCGAGCCGCTTGTTGTAGTCTCCTGTGATTAAAGATACAATAGATATAAGTATGTTTATACTGTAGTGTATTATGTCTGCATACAGCACACAGATGAGTTTGAAGGAGTCTATGTTAACCAGAAAATTGTGTTTTATGATACCATAGATCTCTATGTCTCATACCCAGTCTGCATTATGCATGCAGTGTCATATACCATGCATTACCAGCTAAAGGGCTTTAGTGATATTTAATTCCCAATAAAGTTATTTACCAATGTCTTCTGTCCCATTAATCCAAGCAATTCATATTCAGTTCAGATTTCTCTATACAAAGCAGCAGTGTCTGCCTGTCTAAAGGGTTTAAGCTTATGCACAATAAAATGATATTATGTTTCACTCTGATTGAAAAGTTGTGCTATCTAGGGGATTATGGAAGTATTGCAAGTGGCACCAATCATCAAATGAACTCCAAGAGGGAGGAGGAGGGTTTATCCTTTTTTTTCTGTGCTTGAAATACAAAATAAAAAAAGAATCCATCACTTCATTCCCTCCCCCAACTTTGTCTTTCACAAGCTCTAATCCTCTCTGGGGTTTTCTCTAGGGGTTTTGTGGGCCATTGTATGAAACATGCTGTCATACTAATCATTGCAAGATGACACTTTAAAAATAAAAATCCAGAGAGAGCTTGATAACCTTCATTGTCAAATGGAAGGCAAAAAGGTGGCAAATGCACTCAAGTGAGTTTTTAAAGCTAAGTACTAAGGTGACAGGAAGACTGAAGAGCTTGTCAGAGTGGGCTACGTCTGGTGACTGGAAGGGGTAAAAGAAGTTATTTAATACAATCCTTTTCTGAATTTAAAATATTAGAGACAAAGAGGGTGTTGTGTCTAGAGGAAATCTTCAGAGAACGACTTCTCTTATTTAACAAATGATAAACAAAGAAGAATGAAGTAAACTGATATAGACTATTATCCATCATCACTCTTAACCTGCAGTCTGGCTTAGAGCCAAAAATGTTGGGCTCTTAAGAATTCTTTTTAATATGGGAAGTAATACAAAMACATATTAACATTCTTGGACAAAAGAGAGAGGCAAAAGCCCAGAAAGCAAACCAAAYAAACACATCATCTTCCCCTTTAGAGAATATCGGTGTACAGCAAAAGTCACAGTCCTGTAAGGCAAAGAGAATGAGTCCACGACATATGAGCAACAAAGCACTGCTCAGATACTCTGGAAAAAAAATAACATTAAAATAAAACTATTCAAAAATATATATCAGTCTTCATGAAACTAATCAATTTGCTTAATTTTCATTCAGATTCCCTTTATTTACCTTCCATCCTTTCCCGATTTAGACCTCTAGGTGTGTAATATATGATATTTAATGGGATCTGTGTTCATGCTAATTGTTTYCAAAGCAACAGTGATCTTTAAACTGATTTGATTTTTACTGCCTGTTTTATTAGTTTAATATGAGTTAATTCTCCTTTTGAGTGTTTCTCTTAAATTATACAATCCTTAAATGAATGAAGTAATGTATTTTGAAGTTGAAAATCCACCYTCAAGAGAATGAGGAAACTAATTTTAAATTAGTGGCTTTATAGCTGATTTTTCTCCCAGCTCATTCACAATAGCGGATGTATAAGAGAGGAGTCCATTTTCAGGATGGCACCTCCGTGCTAAAATCCACAGAATAAAAGAAATGTTACAAGCCCAAAAGATGAGGTAAAGCAGTTGCAATTCACCAACCTAAGAATAACAGCCAATAAGCCCCCTTTTATCTGACCTAACCTTTCCCAAGACTGGATGCAGCTGTCAAGGAGAGGGCAGCTGCTCCCCTATCAAGTGATTAACAGCATACTTAAGGAAAAGGGAAGAGGCACCTCTCATCACAGTCCCAGATAAATCCACCTCAGCTCTTCTATATCTTTATTTACAATGTCATCCTTTCATCTAGTTTTCAAAAAAATATATACTTTTCTATTCAGTGGCCATATTTGACTACCCTACAATACATTTTTAAAGACAAACATCAGGGCATGTGTTTTCCAGTAACAGGCACATATTTTCACTTTTTCTGAGCAGATAATTAACTCYGACAAGAGACTGTCATAGTAATGGATGAGCCTACTCACTCAAAATTTCTTCAATCCCATGGCCTGGACCAAGCCAAAGAGCCCTAGTATTGACTACATAAATAAATGAATGGAACACCAGATAGACTAAAAATCTTTTCCCCTTCTCTTAAGTATAGCTCTCCATGCAGCCAGTGGCTTTATCAAATATCAGTCACTGTATCATTAGAAGGACCTAAGTTTTAAAATATACATACATACATACATACATACATACATACATATATATATATATATATATAAAATATCCATGAATTGGAGTGTTTTCACCAAGGCCAACTGTTTAACTAAATACAGAAGTCTTTGGTTAAAAAATAATGTCTCTTGTAATAAAATAAGTCAAGCCTGATTTTCTAGTTATCTTTTCTGGCTTTAAATGTTAAGATAGGATGAAATTCTGGAAAACTTCAGACTAGAGAAAAAAAAATCCTGCTTGACTCAAGTATTGCTCTCCTATGATCAAAAGCATATTAGGAAAACAAATTCCAAGAGACTGAAATAACATATTTCTGTTCTAACAACTGCTTTAAAAGAGAGTCGTCTTTTCTGACTTGGTTATTATTACTGTAGATATAAGTAAAAGGATCATCTTTCCTTTTTCTGTTCTCCCAGAAGCTCTTCCAGTTTTGTTCAAAAGCTGGAAAAATGGAGGAAAAAAGAATTTTAAGAGAGTCACAAAAGCAAAAATAGAAATTAAACAGACATTTCCCAAAWTGTTCTTTTATATTTTGAAATAGTTTCAGCTATAATGAAATGGTCATCTTCAGAAATAACCATTTGGGATTTTACAGTATTTTGGCTTTAACTAAAATCTACATATATCAAACTCTTGATCACAGAATCACAGAAACACAAAATCACAGAATCATTAAGGTTGGAAGGGACCTCTGGAGATCATCTAGTCCAATCCACCTGCTCAGCAGAGTAACCTAGAGCATGTTAGACAGGGTTGCATCCAGGCGGGTCTTCAATATCTCCAGAGAAGGAGACTCCACAACCTCTCTGGGCAACCTGTGCCAGTGCTCTGTCACTTTCACAGTGAAGAAATGCCCCCTCACGTTCAGGCAGAACTTCCTATGCTTCAATTTCTGCCCATTGCCTCTAGTTCATTTGCATGGGACAACTGAAAAGAGTTTAGCCMCATCCCATTGTCACCCTCCCTTCAGGTACTCGTAGACATTGATAAGATCTCCCCTCACTCTTCTCTTCCCCAGGCTAAACAGGCCCAGTTCTCACAGCTGTTCCTCACAGGGCAGATGCTCCAGCCCTCTGATCATCTTCATAGCCCTATGCTGGACTCTCTCCAGTAGCTCCATGTCTCTCTTGTACTGGGGAGCCCAGAACTGGACTCAGGACTCAAGATGTGGCCTCAGCAGAGSTGAATAAAGGGGCAGGATCACCTCCCTKGACCTGCTGGCAACAGTCTTCCTCATGCACCCCAGGAGACCATTGGCCTTCTTGGTCACAAGGGCACATTGCTGGTTCATAGTCAACTTGTTGTCCACCAGGACTCCTAGGTCCTTCTCTGCAGAGCTTGTTTCCAGTAGGTCAGCCCACAGCCTGTACTGGTGAATGGAGTTATTCCTTCCTAGGTGCAGGATCCTGCGCTCGCCCTTGTTGAACCTCATGAGGTTCCTCTCTGCCCAACTCTCCAGCCTGTCCAGGTATCTCTGATATTTTCTTCCACCTCCATAAACAAAATCAATTGTGTATCAAGTATTTGAAGTTCAGCCTAATTCTCTGTTTTCTRTTCTTTATGAAACTTAAATAGATACAACAAGGGAGATGATGTATCATAATCTGAAGGATTAAAGGATATAAAACTGAAGGAATAGATAACTTTCCTTAGCATTACTGATTTAGTACTTCATTTAAAAATTATTGCTTCCGCTCCTAGCAATTTGTCTCCATCCAATTCAGTTCAGTTTATCAAGGATGTTAGACACCAAACAAGTGAAAAATGAAAATAGAGTTTTTTCAGGTGTGAATCTACTTTATCATGAGCCATCAATCTACCAAGAAGAAAAAAAAAAAAGCATTTTTCATTTTTCCTCTCCCAAAGCAGGAGGTTCCAAGTACCCCCAAAATTGGAACTGAAGACATTTGGATGTACTAATCAAATAACGTCAGACTTTCTTTTAAACAATCTTTTAAACAAGGCAGGGAAAATTACCCATCTGGTCATCCTTTATTCTTCCAGAAAATATTTTCCATTCTATTAAATCTCACTTGTTTTTTTCTTTTTTCTTTTTTTTCTTTTTCTTTTTCTTTTTTTTTTTGAGGGGGGGAGGTGGGAGGAGGTGGAGGGAGGTGAGAAGAGGTAGATAATGGAGAAGTCTTGCAAGAATAGCATTCCTAATGCCAACCACAAGAAGAATGGCTGCAGGCAGCACAGTGTACAGCCCCTGGATCCTATTGGAATGTGCCCATGAAGAAGGGTGGCGGTTCTTTCTAATTTCCAGGGGTGAGATTTAACAAAATTTCACCTTTGGTGAGGGATGCAGAGATTCCATGGAGTCCTAATGATTCTATCCACTACCAGGAGGTTTCTCCCCAGCAGCCTGAGACCATACAGTTGTTAGAGGAGGAGGAGGAAAGGACTGGAGAACTCCACACAGAAAGCAATAGTACACCTCATATTTTACATAGTTTTTCAGTCCATAGGATTTTTACTAGTTCTAAACTCAGCAAAGTATAAATCTTTCTAAATATGAAAAATGTTTGCTTTAATCAGAGCAATATAGCATACAAACCATATAGTTATATAACACATAAACTTTCTATCTGGAGAAAGCAGATCTGTTCTATCACATCTGGCATCAAATGCWGATTTGGCTGTATTTTGTTAAGGAAGCTACATACTGGATTCTAACCTATACATAAAGTGAATGAAGCTAAAACAGAAAAGCATCCAATATATTATACCACTTATAGTAGAGAAGCAAATGAAAAAGTCTAAATGTCTAATTATATTACAAGGAAATGATCCTAGATGTCTGCTCATGGATGACGTGTGAAACAGGATAATAGTTGATGCCAATGCTTTCAAATTTTCAAGACTAGCTGAGAAGTGATCTGAGAACACAATGACTGAAAAACTTGCAGCAACAAACTTTTCACAGATTGAACACACAGTAGACAGTCTAAGCCATAAGAAGATTTTAGACAACTAAACCCTATTGTCTCAGAAATAAACCTTTAAATATCTCATTATTTTTAATTTATTTTATAGCCTTAGCAGATGATGCATTTGCTTACACAGATTAGCTCATCATTAACGTATTTGCTTTTAAAAACAAATTTAAAAAAGTTAAAAAATAAGCTAAATTCAAAAATAGCATAGTTTCTAAAACTGAAACAGATCTACATTATTTGTATAATTTTATTCTTGAAATTTTGCACCATTACAGGGATCACAGTAATAACCAACAAACAAAGAGCGCAGTTCTCTGCTTTCCAGTAAACCTGTTTTGTGGTTACTCTTTCTTCCTGACCACTTTTGAAATATCTTGGTATTTTGATCATTTTCAGACTGTCTTCAGATTTTGACAGGGAGGCCAGGCTTTTTTTAGCTCATGAAAATCCATTCAGATTAGATAAATGATAATTAGAATTATCTTTTGAAGTCCTTTTAAGCACAATGGAGGTAGAAACACTGCTAAAACTGAACTCTATCTTCAATATAAACAGAAAGAGCTTTTGAGATCTCATGTCTGCATGGCACATGAATGAGTTTCCAGAAAGAGCACCAGCAAACTAACTTCATATTTAGCAACCATCACCTAGATTTTTCCCTAAATTTGGATTAGGGAAAATGCAGCAAACAGCAGGACCATATATTCAATATCGTATTAATATTAATAATGTGCCCTTCAAGATATTTTTATGCATCAGAGATTTATTCTGTAGCAGAAGGCAATATAATCTATGATTAGAACCCAGATGTCTGCCACAACAGGCACAGGTTGCCTTCTGTTAACTACACTGCCTCTAAAAAATCATCTCTGAAGTCAATGCGATTGGTTACTTGACCTGTGTGTGCATATGCAATTCACTGTTTCCATGCCTTACAGTTAGCAGCTGGTACACTGTGGATAACAGTTTACAGCCAACTCTGATAGTTAGTTATCTAATGGAAGTGCTAAAATTGTGTGYGTATGTGTGTGCTCAAGCTCAAAGGTCCAAGTTTCAAATTTTATTGRCTAGGGCATTAAACTGGATATAATGGACAAGACAATCAGGCAGCTGAAGACTTCATAACAGGYAAAGGTATAAAGGGCACAACTTCTGTCAATGAAGATCTTTAGCGTGCTGCTTTGATGATTTTTATGGGTTTACAAACTTAACAGAACTCTATTCATTTGATTTGAAAATATTTTTGAATATAACATATCCCACATGTATACATATTTCTTATATAGACTCATAAAATCTGTTCAAATTATTAACTCCTTCATCACCTATTCGCCTAATACTGATGACTTTAAGAAGTCAAGAGATATATTCAGCTCTTATGGTGGATAAGGTAAGAGAAAACAAATATTTTCTCTTTTGCAGATGRCAGTAAGAGAGTTATTTTAGAGTTTTATATTTACATAAATATTTTTATAAATCCTTGGAGAGTGGTTTCTGAAATTAAATAGCTGCCATTACAAACACTTCTATTTTAAAGACATGTTTTGGGAAAACAGGGAATTTACAGGCTGACATTTACCAATGGTTGTACAGGTGAAATGCTTCTGAAAATCACTAGATGGTATATAGAACTGTCTATTTCTATTGTCGTTCTAGTTCACTCATACAGAATATATCGGTGTTAACACACAAGACAGTCCATTTTCAGCATTTTTAATCTCACACATATTTGTCCGTGAATCGATTCTGGTTGGGTGATTTGTTCTGAAAGAATTAACCTAGCTGAACCAGAAAGGTCAGAAAAAGAATGGAATAAAGTGCTATCAAAGCTTGAGAAAGAAGATAGGTGTCTCTAAAGAGTCTCACTCTTCTTTTAGCAAAGATAGTCTTGAACTCTTCAAGAAAAAAGAAAGGGAAGAAAGGATATTGGGTCGTCAGAATTCATTGATGGGAAACTTGAATTTGGGATTAACCAAAAAATGACAATATAATGATATATAATTTGGCTCCTCTGCCATAACGAAAGACAGAAACACCTAGAAGGATTTACTGAACACAAACCACATAAAAACACAGTGGAATAAGCGGCTTCTTGAGAAGTTATGAAAAGCAGATTTGGGTTAAGAGTCAAGCTGATGTGTGGATGAAAACTGAGATGGATTTTGAAAAGACTGATAATGTTTAATGTAAACAAAATAGTACAGAAAAGACAATGACCTGCCAATTGTTTCAGAAGTTGTTGCCAAAAATCTTTGGTTAAGTTCAGGAGACAAATGGCAAAGCAGGATTTTAAGAAAAAACTACAAATATATTCTTTAGTTATGGAATTAGACATCAGGAAGCAATTGAATTGTTTATTCTGGAAATTAAGTTATTCCTTTTACATGACATTTTTATGTTTCATCTTCACCCACCTTCCAGAACTGAGGAATCTAAATCAGTCCAGTGAGTCYGTACAGTGAGTCTATTTCTTTATAGAATATGAGCTATGGTATCAAGTTTATTTTCAGGTCCAAAGTTTTCCAGGTATTTATTTAATATATTTCTACACACCAGTTCCAAGTGACTAATTCTTGCAGAGACGCCCGTGGAAACGACTATGAGATGGCTGCTCAGGAGGAGACATTCTCTCTGAGATTTCTTTTCCTTTTCCTGCCGTGAAAAGCTTCGCAGCAGCAACTACCTCTTTGACCCTACCAGGAACCGCTGGYTCAGCAGGAGGCCTTTGCTTCTGTGCTGCATCCTAGGCTTTGGTACCTCCCACTCTTCTGACCCGCTCTTGCTTAGTAGCCTCCTTTCTAGGAGGAAYTGACTGAAGTTCATTAAGATACAGAGTTTGTTAACACCTGCAACTTATACATTATGACACTTTTAGCTGGACTCATGATCTGATGATCTTATTCAAGGCTTCTGGTAAAAGCATTCACTGTCTGATAGGAAGAATTCTGCTGCATGCCCTGTATGAGATCAAACTTTATTGGATAGCAATGTTATGCAACACAAACAAGTCTTTTATTGGAACCTGTGTCTACTGTAATAGCAGAGTTTTTTTCCCAACTATGATAATATAGTATCCAATAATACAAGGCCAGAGATATACGAGGAAACAAAGAACAACGTAACTAGAGTCAGTAAGATTTATTTTTTTTAGTGAGGTGGAAAATGTAGTGTAAGTCAGAGAAGTGTAGTATTATTAGCCTAGGGGGCAAGGAATTGGAACTGAGAATGTGTTGAATGGGACAGAAATTTTGCTCTAAGCATGGCTCAGAAAAGGACATTGAAACATTTTGTAGATATATGCTGTATGTGTGGCTGGTAAATTAAATTCAAGAGTGAAATTATTCAAAATAAGTGGCTTGTTTTTACCCCCATTCAGTACTGACCATATAGGAAATTAGAGATGGAACTGGTTAAAGCAGGCTCCAGAGGTACCTTCTCTGCTCTGTGGCTGAATTGCTGTATAAATTTTAGAACTCACTAATGCCACATTCCACCTCATGTTTATTCCTCTGACAATTAGCATATTATAATGCTCTTAATCTTTTTTCTTCCTTCTGAAGGAGAGTGAGATGGGCAGGAAATGCCATATCCCTGAAAGGTGGTGCAGCTTGTGAGTGCAGTGATCTTTCCTGTCCAGTAGTTACACATATTAAAAAGAATGCAGCTTGTACGAAATGCAGCTGAGCGAACCTTTGAAAAACATACAAGTAAGTTTGGTAAGGATGTTACTGACTTTTTTTCCCTGTATCATGTCTCCATTTTATAGTAATAACATCAGCATATCCTTCAGTTTCTCAAGACTCTTCCTCTCACCTTTGTCACTAGTGAAAACGTTTATAATTATAGACCATTTGTTCAAGATGTCCTGTTACACCAACTGGATTTTATTGTATATTTGCCAAGAACAAACAGTACGGAGGAATGAATTCTCAATGCATGAACGGTCTTTGGAGTTTAGTGTAGATAATGATCAAAAGATCAAAGCTTCTGCTTTGCTTAAAGTGAATGTCTGTGACAGTGGCTCATTTGTTTCATGATAAAGTCATTCTGAACAGTAAGGCACTAGAAAAATCCTGCACTCTGACAAATTTCAATTAGGTTAATTACATTCTGCTTCCGTAAATTCCCCCTGCAGTTTCAGATAGAGACAGCTTTCTTAATTTCCTTTCCTAGCATGCTGTATAAAATTGCTGTGTTTTGGTAAATAGCTGCTACATTCCTCCCAACATGTGGCTGATCTAATCCCTTCTTCTACAGTAGTTGCACAGTTTGAATTTTGCCTTATTACACTGGGAAACCTCTGTTAGAAAAGAGAAAGGAACAGATTCCTTTGGTTCTTTACATTTCTGAAGTCAGGTAAAAGGGTGTAAGTGAAAATGAGAATCTAGTYCTTATTTTTTTACTTTTCCCTAATTGCTTTCAATTGCTAGTGACTCTTTTGTCTAAAGAATTGAGTTCAAGAGAATAACAGTGTATAACTGTGTATACAAGCGCGCACGCATGTGTTGGTGTGCGTATGTATGTGGTGGGGAGGAACAATACAAGGTCAATCAAAAATTTTAATATGCTYTCTCTCCAATTTTACCTTTCCTTGAGATGCTTACTGTTGTCTTTTACTCACAAAAGGGAATTAAACTTGATCATGGTTACAAAAATATGTGTGAAGYCATATTTATTATCTTAGTTCTTCAGATAACAGTCACAAATTGATTTAGACCTGACTTCTCTCTCTCTCTCCCCTCCTTTATTTTCCACAGCAATGTGTGACAAGACCTTAGTCTTAAYATAGATCTCCCAACCCAGCAGTATTGGTGGGGCTAAAAGTCTTTAAGATTTAAAAACAAACAAACAAACCCCAAATCTCATTTACTCTCTCAATCCTCTCTATCTTTAATTTAAAGGTGATATAGTATGGTGGCATGTGCTACTAGATTCTTTGACATCCAAACAGACTTTGAAATGAAAAAAAAGTACATAAATTTTAGCATCTCTATTCAATATCAGAAAATATATATTTAAAACAAACATAGTCCCAGATATTTCATATTAACTGGAACATAAGATAAATAAGATAAAAGTAAGAAAGATTGATTTTTTGAGACTTCTCTTTATGAATAGACCGAAATTTCCGAAGAATTTTAGTAAACTATCAAAACATTAGCAGATCTGGCAATATAAAGGCAACATTCAGATTCTGACATAGATAATGTACCAACCTGTACCTAGCAACAGACTGTAATATAATTTGATGATTTTTGTACTGTAATCAACCTTGCACCTTATCAGTTAAATAAAAAGAAAACATTAGATTTGGATTTAGAAGACTAGAATACAGCTGACGGTTTCCAGTTCAGTCCATTTGCTTTGCTCTTAAAATACTGTGRCACAATCATGTGCCCATGTAGACAAAGATGAATCTCCCTTAACTCTCTTTTTCTACACTTAAAAATGTCCTTAGATAATTTGACTTGTTTAAAGTATCTGTGTTTCTTTTATATAACAGATCATGAATTCATCTGCAAATTTGGCAATACCAACCGGCAAGGGTACCAAACCTTACTGACTAYTAATACAACTACAATCACTGAATAATCACATCTGGATAAAAAACAATAAGGAAAGTGTCAGGCAACACTCTGTAGATCAAAAAGTTATAGTAAATCAAAAGGTTTCTGTGCAGGTAAGTCCCCATATTCCAGATATCAAATAAGTAGAGCTTTAAAAGCTTCTATGATCTGAATTCTGTTAAGAATTAGAATTCAGGCTTTTAAACATAAAAGAAAAAATAACCAGATGAAATTTGAGGGATTTTGAATGGTGAGACTATAACTATTGTAACCAGTCTGACATATTTTGTTATCAAATGAAAGTCTTTTTTGGAGTTCAACAACTGAACATAGATCAGAGATCTTAGACAGGAACATAGACAACTAGCTGTCCTACTATATGCATTTTGGATGTGAATTAAGCTTGTAGTAAACAGATTCTTGCTTACTTTGTTAAAGTACAAACTGCTTACTTTCTCTTGACTCCTTAAGCTCGTTCTACAAAATAACCTACCTAATCAATAATATTTTCTGGGAGACTTTGTGAGGGTATATGAAAATTATGGGTGGATGGGAAAAATTAGGCTTTTAAGGAAAGAGCAAATGGTAAAAAAATGACTAAAATTGCACATTCCTTTACTCTATTTTCTTCCCCCAGACAAAATATAAGGTTAGCCTCAATCATCTTTAGCATTAGAGGCAGGAAATTGTTTTAAATCTGTTTAATATGGGCAAAAAAGTTTCAGTATGAGTTTTGTCTTGTGATTATCCCACGATGCAAATACCCAATTAAATGCTTACAATGACAAAAGTGAAAAGGATTGAATTATATTTGGAACATCTCTGTTCCAGTCTGCTCATCTATGGTTACTAGTGATCAGAAGAACAAACAATTAGCAACATGTCCTCAATTTCCTTCCTACTGTAGAACTTCAGCCTCTTTGTAGGCTTAAACGGAAATGTGCCCAGGCAACGATTTCAGACTGATATCCCAGCCCACYGGGAGTTTTGACACTGAGACCATTAGGACTGTGACTTCATTACAAAGTTTAAGTGTTTAAACCTCCTCCTTAAAATACTCCAAGCCTAGAAAAGACCTCAAGTTTTTATTTCTTGGTCTTTTTTGTTGTTTGTTTGTTTCTCTGCCTAGACCTATCCCAAAGTCTGTTCCCCATTGCTTAAAAAGGATCATTTTCTTCAGAAATTACAAAGTAGAGTTGAATGAGAACTGAGAATGTTATCCACTCTTTGTATCAGTAAAGCAGACAGTTATTTGTGAGAAAATGTAAATTCTTATTTTTTTGACCCATTAGATTTGCAATACGTTTTACATCTTTTTTTTCTACAAAAAAAATTGCTATCATTAATGCCTCTATGCTCTTTGTCATATAGTTAACTGATGCCAAGATCACTTGAATGGTTTAAACTTACCTCTTTAGTAGTAAAAATATACACTTAAAATCATTCTTAATTTTAAACAGCTAACGATTTTTGAGGAAAAAACAGCTATTGTAGAAGAGTTGATAGTAGAATTTGATTTACAGTCAACGCTTAATATGTAGCAGTTTTGGGTGCTATTTGACTGGAGTAGAAAGAGGAATTTTTGCACAATGGAAGAAAAGGGAAGTATGTGAGTCTTAAATTTTATGTAGAAATGATGGAATGTTTCTTTTAAATTTCTGCAGATGTTGGTAATTTTTTATTTATGTTTTTTAACAGAACAACGAGAATATGGAGAACAGTCCTTGCTGTATCCACCCCCACTAATTCTCTGCTATATTTATTGATTACATAAAAAAGGTGGAAAAAAGGAATGTATTGTTTACTGCTTTCGTCTCTAGACTTGACTAGTGCAATAGTAGTCAGGCACACATGCTCAAGAATGAATATATTTTAAAATACTATCAGTATATATACAAGTCAATAGAGACAAGAGCATGTTTCACATATATTTAGCTGAAGTCTAAAAAGCTAAGAGAGGTAAAAATCAACATTGAGAAGACTAAGAAAAAGACTGCATTTAAAAAATAAGAAAAAAAAGTTTAGTTTTTGCCCCTCTTTTTAAACATTATTCTAACTATGTTATATTTTTATATTGATTTTTACTGTTCTACTATGTTCATCCAATGCCCAAGGTGCTCTCAGCAGAATTAAATATATACTAACTAACATTTTAATAAATTACCCCTATATTCATATCAACTCATTTCACAGCAGTGTAAATACAATAAATAAGTAATTCACCTCTGAACAAAATCCCCTTACGGAACCTAAACGAATATCCTGTGGGACCGGCTGATGTGTATCTATGATCACAGGAGAGAGCATAAGATGGAGCCTGAACAAAATATAAGATGGAAAAAATGTCGTTTTGAGGGCTAAGTGGCTGGGATTATCACATCTGATGAAAGAAGTCCCAGCACAACTGATAATCTTCCCAGGCACTGGTCTGGGGAGACAGAGACAATTTCGATGCCATCTGAAAGACCAGAAGAATAATGTAGTCTAAAATCATTATACACACATTTTTTCAGTCAAATGGGYAGACACCAGGTTAAGAGGGAGTAAGAAGCTCTGCAACTACATTCCCACTGTTTCCAGATTTTCCTTTCAAGTGAAAGGAAGTTTTTCTACTTTGAAAGCACAGGAGAGCTGTTTTTCTTCACTCTGTGACTGACCGAGGGTAAGGCTATGGTAATGATTAAACAAAATACTTCTCTACTTTTTCTCCTTTGAAATTTCTTTTCAGACTTCCTTGTAATTGCCATCAGCTTCATAAAGAAAATAATATTGTTATATTGATTAACAGTGGCTACATTTTCCAATTATTTCTGTAATGAGTTTAGTGGCAATGACCCAGAAAATGGACAAAGACCTCACTTCAGATTAACATTAATTTGATGTAAATTGTTATTTTTCCCTCTCTCTCCTGCAAATGATGATGATAGATCCCCACTGCTAATTAATCAAAACTTCTCAAAATAGAGTTCACCAGGTGGAAATAATTAGCAGTTAATTGTCTCCTGTTTATTACTCTTCAGAGATGTAAACAACAGTCTGGATTCATTTGACAGTATTTACTAAAAAGCTCTTTAATAAATAAATTAGAGGTACAAATGTTGTTGTTATGGTACAAATATTTGTAGTTGTGCATTTGTTTTATAAGACTATGCAACACTCAAAGATTCAGCAATTTTCCCTCTAGAATTAACCCATATTTCAACAGGTGTGAACGTTTGCCTTTTGTTTAATCTGCAAGATTTCTTTTTGCTTGTTGTTTCTAGACTGGGTAACTGAGCAGCAGAAAAAGATGAATGGAGTGTATTTTAATGTGAGATCACACATAAGCAGGAGATTTTTGTCCCATTTGCATCTTTATGGCTACAGAAGTTTCATGTTCCAGAAAAGCATTCTTATTCAGGCAGAGCTGAAAGCTRTGAGAAACTATACTCTGTGAAAACTGTACCCTAGCCACTCAGAACACATACCTCAAGTAAAAGCCTGAGAACAAAGTCATGTAGACACCTAAAGTAGGACTTTGACAGAATAAAGACTTCAGGTCCACAGATGCAGTCTTTCTTGAAAACACCCAGAGTATCAGGCTACCAGCCTTCTATCCTGCTGAAATTATCCTGGGCTGAAACTGATTTATTAGTTTTCTGAGACAATTAATCAAWCAAACAAACAAACAAACAAAAAACTAAGTGTGATTTTATTTCTTGGGAACTTTGGCCTTTACCTGTAGGTGAGGAGAACTTGTTTCTACTCCAAGGTTTCTATTTATCCATACAAAACCAACCAACCAAACAAACAAAAATGGGAAGAATGGGAATGCTTGTCTTCACTCAACTGTGCAACTTTTCCCAAAATGGGGGATAACTTAGTCATTGTTTCCTTAAAAGGGAAAAAAATATAACTTCTATTTATTATGCTAGTGGTGCATTAGAGAGCATAGCTAGGAAATGTAACTTTGGCTTTCCTTCTGTTTGATCTGAAGGAAAGCTCAGAAACCAGGTTGCTGTTATATATAAGGAAAGTAGATTAACTATCAGGTTAACAAAACAAGTTGTCAGTTGGTTTCTCCTGATGAAGAAATTCCATTTTTTCAATGCAATTACATGTTCTTTCAGCCAGAGAGAAAGAATTATACTTTTGGGAAAATTCCTCCGTCTTATGCTATGTGGAGATGAACAAAAGTTCTCACATCTGAACATGCTAACCACCATGGTCACCCCTGTGGGAAAAATACAGTTCTCAAATTACATGATCTTGACAAAATGTAACATATTTGTTTCACAAGCTCTTAAATAACGGATGTATAGATATCTTGATGACAGTGGTGATAACTTTTTTTTAGACTTAGTGGTCAACTGTCTTTTAAGTGCCCAGGTCCTTCTATGGATTTACAACCACAATTTGTGCATTTACTATGCCCAATTCAGAGGATACTTTAGCATCTAGTCTGCTGCTATATATAAATTAAAATAGATTAACTATCAGATTAATGAGAAAGATTGTCTTTTGAGGTCTTCTGAAAYAGAAAGGAGAGAGTAATTCACCCTCAAATTACAGTGAGAATAAGTTAATCAGAAAGAGCCATCTTGCAGCTTTAGCAGTATGCTTAAACGAATAACACTCTTTAAAGTCACTAAAATCAGACTATTTTTGGTTAGAACCTGACTTGATCCTCAAATGCAATGTGGCTTGTGCTCTCTGATCAGGCTATATCAAAGATTTAGGTTCAAGTTCTGGATCTCTAGAAGCAGCAGATTTTGTCCAGGCACTCTCTTTCGTTTTTTTCAAGACAGTTTACTATTAGCAATAGAAAGAGATTTCCTCTGCCCCACTACCATTTCAGAGAGAAATCTGTTTTCCTAGTTTAGCTGACAAAAAATAATTTTTAAAATATGAGGAAAACTCACCAAGAATTAAATTTTGGTAATTTTGTTGGCAAATATTATGCCTCTGTCAGCTTCATTTTTGCTATTGTCAATATGATAAGTACTCCTAAATTAACGTCATCAGTCAGGATTTTAGTATTTAGGAAAATAATCTTGCATGAATGTTATAATAACAAAGAAAAACAATTTTTACATGTGTGTATGTGTGCCTTACTTAGAAAAAAACTTTCTATGTGGGAAAATCTTCCCCCCCACCCATGTGCAGAAAGCAGTGAAAATTATTTCTTCATTTCTTCATTCTTGTAAAGGGTCTCAAACTTTTTAAATTTAGTTACAGACAACTGTACTGTTATCTGTAAATCTGATCTTGCAGTAAAATATCTGTCTCTTGCTGGCGTCGTTTTCTCTCAAATGTCTGCATTATGGAGCCATTAGACAAGGGTCATTGATTTCTTTTCAGTGAAAGATTTCATTCTGACTACAGTTTGATTTCATTTCTGACTACGAAGAAAATGCTGGACACCTTGAAAACAAAATCACACTTCTGCTAGTTTTAATCAAATGTTACAATAAAAGCAAAAACAACAGCTGCTTGAAAGACTTACTGTCAGCTGGTGATAAGTTAGTGTCAGGGTAAAGTCAGGACTCTGTAAGAAGGAGATTTATGCTGCTTGATCCCTCTGGATCAAGGTGGTCAACTCTCAATTGCAAGAGGAATCTAGCAAATTAGAAACACTGTGGTCTACCATAAGCATGCTCTTTTATTTACTATCCCTGCTGTAGTCTTCAGAATGGAAGAATAACTTGAATAACTTCAGTTATTTCAAAAAGAGCTTTGCATATTTACAAAAATCTCTTTTCTTTAGTAAAGAAATACTTCTTTACTAAGAAAGACATTATTCTTCCATCTTACTGGGTAATTCTTTTTAGTAGTCTGAATTCTCTAAAATTAATTTTGGAGTTTTTTTTTCTCATACCAGAATATTTTTGGGTTACTTTCAAGAATTCCAGGAAGGTCATTGATCACCGTTTTCATTAACATTTCTATTTATGACTTTAAAATGCTTCCACCATGATCATATATCAGTACTATGCATGATTATGTAATTAATTTCTTAACGTTGTGGGTTAAATATCAGAGAATGACAGTTAATTACTACATTTTTATATATGTATACATGTATATATGCATGCACACACAAACACACATGTACCCTGCTGGTATAATGTAATGACTGTAATTTCATCTGTAGGTTTATTCACGAAGTTTACGAAATCAGTCTCCTATTCTGAAATTACAATTTGAAGCTCTGATGGTGGTAAACTTTATTCTTTAGACTAAATGTAGTGTAGATAGCATTGAAATATATAGAAAAAAGCTGTTTTAAGGAGCACTACTGATGTCTAAGTGATATAGACATACATAATTCCCTGTCATGGTATTCCGTAGGAGAACTTAATAATAAGATTACTCCCGTTGTATTGTTTTCTCATYGATTCTTCTTTCTCTTGTTTTATGCCTTCATCAGTTCCAGAGAGAGAATAGAAACCAAAAATCCAGGTGGATTTGCAAGCTTTGCTTTTTAGATTAAACAGAAATATGTAATATTTGGATGTTCTTTTTTTCAGCCTTGAAATTAGAGACCTTGAAATTGGAACTGATTTTACACTTTCCTACAATAATATTTTTATGAGTGAAATTGGAAGAGCAGCACTCAATGGGAGAAGAGGGAAAAAATGAAGCTGGCTGCTGTTACAGAGTTATTTATGGAGAGTTTGATGTTTTGCTTGGAGAATAAAGGAGAGCTTTTACTGCAAATACCTACATAAAGGTCTTTTTGTTCTGCAAAGTACATTCTTCTGACCCTTCTCCTTGCCTGAGTTTTCCCTTCTCCTTCTCTTAAAAAGGAAAAAAAAATAGCCCATCAAAAAACCCCTTAATTTTGGGGGGATACATTTGACCAATTTAAATGTTGAGAATGTCTTTGGCCAGACAAATGGAAACCTTTGTTTTATTTTTGTATTCACGCTAATAGTACAAAAGTTTTTATACGTAGACTTCAAGGCAACTTACAAGGGTGATAAATAACATATTAATATTTAACAAGTAAGGTCAGGTGGTTCCATACTGTAGTGTTTATCACATCTGCTTTACATGCAGAAGGTCCTGGGTTCAAGCCCCAGTGGAACCAACACCAGGAAATCTTTGGGAGGTTGGACTAGATGATCTCCAGAGGTCCCTTCCAGCCTTACTGATTCCATGTGAAGGAACTGAAACAAACGGTCAAGTTTAGCCTCTAGGCTGGTAACATAATCTGTACCCAAATACTTCCTCCGAGTCTGCTGTCCTGTCAGTTAGTTGTTGTGCACCTTTTTCCTCTGTGGACCTTCCTTCTATAACAGTGAGCAGCTGCAAGCSAGATCGTGGATTGGCCATGGTGCAAACTAGAATTCTTATGAACTATTAATTACCAACAATTTCTATTCTATATAAAAATCACATTCTATTATAAAGTAAATAATAATGAAAGAAGAGCAAAATTGACAGGTTGCATATAATGAATGAGCTAGACTCCTATATCAATTCTTATCAAAGGGAACTTTGCATCTAAGACAACTAAGATTTCACTTTGTGTTCTTTTAGGACATTTGATGTTCTAAAGAAGAAATGCTGAGAACATCTGGAGTAAAAAAGAAAGACTGACCTARATATCAGAAAAAGAACTCCTATTTTAAAAGTTGGAGACTCTTTATGAGATGTTGAGATCCTGCTAGACAAATGAAAAGTAGTGAACACATACAGGGATTCTGAGGTCACACCTGGGTAGTTTAGCCAGAGACAAGTACTCTGCTAAATGTAGATGATACAAGGTGACATAAGTTATAGAAAATAAAAGTTACAAGGTGAAAAGTCACAGGATTTCATTAGTCCCACAGAAATCATTTGTCCCCTACAGTGGCTTATTTATGCTGTGGCATGACTAGGACTCACAAATACAAAGGGAAAGAAAAGGAGGATTCACAGGGAGCTTGCACTGTAATAAAGGAAATGTTCTCCTCTCTTGCTCTTTAGCCATCATGATGGTTGGCCCTCAGACAATCATTAGCCCTCAGGCCATTCATATTTACATCAACATCACTGAGAGAAGTGTTTAGGCTAGACTAATTTCCCCCTTTTCTGGAATATGTCCTAGTCCTTTTTTAAAAAGTCTTAAGAGCCAATATTCCACTGCTTTATATAATGTCAATTCAATCTAGCTGAAATCTGTACAATTGTTAGCATTTTGCATGTACTAATGCTTCCTTTCTAACWTGATAATATTTTATGTAAATTGTTCACAAAGTTGAAACCCACAGAATTTGCAGCTGAGTCAAAAAAGTCAGGTAGTTATTCTAAGACCTGAGATAGTGTCAACAATAAGAAAATACCTCCAAATGTTTTGTGCAATATAAAACCTAGTAAAAGTCCTGCTCATATATATGGTGATGTCAGAAAAATGTTCCAGAAAGTTAACTACAAASTGTCTTTAAAACAGTTACACTGGGGAAATCATAAGGAACTGAGGTTTCATCAAAATAGTTCTTGAAATCAAGAGAAGTTCTATTTTTGTATCAATGAGTTTTGAAATAAGCTATATTTACAGAAAGTAAAAATTCATAAATGAGAGCATTCACATTCAAAACCTGAACTGATGCAAACTCTCTGGTTTTATTATCA
>NW_028186645.1:9450424-9557414 GCF_003343005.1 Rhea americana
AAAAAGAAAAAGAAAAAAGAAAAAGAAAAAAGAAAAAAGAAAAAAGAAAAAGATGAAGAAAAATAAGGAAACAGCTTCACCATTAAGAGTGGTGTTGGTAGCTATGTACACCCCACGAGGTGTACCAGACTATGACTTCAGCATGTCTTCTTCCACATTCCTGGTGTTGGAGAAGAAGAGGCTATGAGGTGAATTGAAATGAAGGTTCAGAGGCTTAACTCATTACCTATCAGTGTATTCTGTGAAACTTCTKTAAATAGACCAAGAGATTTTTTCTTAAATCATTTCTGGCCTTTTCTCCTAACCTATCTGAAGAAAATATTGCATGTAATGTGACTTTAAAAGTTGAAAGAATGTGAGGGAGGAGGGGATGAAATTAAAGGCACTTCATTGCAAATATGGTGTTAAAGCTGGGAAAGAAGAATAAAGAAATGCAATATGAAAAAACAGGAATTGTTTTTATCATATGAAATAAAAAAGAGGAATAGCAAGAAGACATTTGATTCTACAACATATGGCTTTTTTATAGCACTGAGTAAATCATTCAAAGTACTCTTTCCCTATCTAACACCTTAAATTACTCTACCATGCATCCAGAATATTTCCTCTTTTTTTCCTGAAATTTCCTGAAAACTTTGTCTGACTGATAAAGAATTAATTTGGCCAGTTTTGCTGATATCTAGTAGTCCTGGAGAAGAGGTAGCAGCAGCTCCAATGCAAATGACAGATGTTTAAAAGTCATGGGTAGAAGACCACTCTCTGATATGCAGACCTCACCACACACATGATGTGGACTCCACATCCACATATTCAGTAGCTGCAGCATTTCCAGAATACACTGGCCATCTGTGCAGATCCACATCCATATTCTTGTCCAAAATTGCTAGGAAAATAGCAATATAGAAACTTTACATAAACTACCCAACTAAATAAGACAGCTGTTTTATAAAGATATATGGTGAAAAGCAGAGAGGAGACAGCTGAACTGTAAATCTATGATAAAACAGAAAAAAGAAAATGAAAAGGAACAACTTCTTAATAAGAGAAGATGAAATTCAGTAGAGTTAAAAGCTCACAGCTAGTTAAAGGCAATTTAAAATCCAAACACAATCAAACTATATTCAGGGCTCAATCCTATAGTCATAATGATAAGAGTTTTATTTTGATATAAAGAGGTATGAAAGAAAAACCACAAAGAAAGCTAATTCATCAATTTATTTAATGTGGAAAACAAATTTTAAAGAAAATTAAGAAATGCAACAAGACATATGGAAGCCTCAAACTTTCTTACACAGAAAAAAAGTCATTTGTAGTTTCTTCGTCTCCTTTAACTTCAGGTGTGGGGTAATGAATAGCATGTCTAACTTGAAAAATCGTGGCATACCCCTTTTATGATTCATTTGCCTTGACAGAGTGCGAGCTCCTTCACTGAACAGCCAAGACTAGATGGGGTGAGAGGAAAGGGGCCAAAGTCAACAGGATAAGGAGTCAACAGCTCAAGTGTACAAAACAGACTTATCTGTTAACAAAACRTTTTTTAAAATGACTTAAATAGTCCAGTGTGTATCAGAGACCAGTTCTCAAGTAATTTTAACCTAAACACTGATAGGTTATGTGGATTTTCACATGGAAAATTAACAATTTAATAATTATAAAAAAAAGACTGAATAGTCCAGTGTGTATTCTTGTCTAGTTCCTAAGCAACTTAATTTACACGATGACAAGTTGTGCAGATTTTACCATTGCTTATTTACCACTTCAARTCAAAATGTATCTACCAGAGCAGCCTCTGTATCACATTACATGCATAATATGCTTCTATAACACTTAAAAAATGATCTCATATGTGTACCATAAACCTTAGCTCTGTTTGCCAAAACTGAAGATAAAGAGAAGCAATGCAGAAACTAATCCTTTAGATTAAGATTAAATGAAATCTGTAGACTGAGGATGGCAAAACCAAATCTGCCCACCTTTGCGTTGCAATTTGCACCTGAATGACCTCATAATAACAACAGTTTAAATTTCTATGGGCTTCTCAATTAAGAACATCAAAGATTACTTGAAAGAAGTTTGTGCAAATATAATGTCATTAATGTAGAATACTTGAAAAGGTAAGTCTAAAACCAAGTTACTTAGAGATGACCTCAGTTTTGTATTTCCCTTTTTCTACAAATAAAAAGCTTATATCAAGCTGAAACTACTGGCTAGTTATCTAAAAATATTAGTAGCAATTTGTGAAAAATTTTATCCTAAAAGACTTATTCACATTACCAAAGCAAGCCAGAAAGCCTGAATTATTTTGCAGAATGAACATAATCAGTAAGTAGTTTTTTATAACTAAGAATAAAGCCAGAATCCATAATGATGGTGAAATGATTACATCAGCTCATTGGTCAGAATGGAAAGAACTGGATCTTCTCCGAAATAAAGCAGCTACTACTTAAAGGGGAAAAAAAAAAAAAAAAAAAAACAGAAATCTCATACTGTTACCCATTAATTACCTCCATTCTCCTCCACCTCCTCCCAAAAGAAGAAAATGGAAAAAAGAAAAGTCGATAGTTAATCTTTGACATAATACAGAGACCCATCTCTGTTGAACATACATATTTGCAGCAACTTTTACACAGTGAACAATAGCAGTAACACTTTGATTCATGATAATAATATGAACAAAAGCTGACATTCAAACATTCATCTATTCTGATTTCAGTAATCTTGGAAATACCACAGTCTGTTTGACTGATTAACTACTGCCTTCCCATTTTCCTCTGGATATGGGCATTTACTTACCCTACCATTCCATGGGATATCAGTTACGTTGTTAATAGATGGTTTTCACGAGGAAGATTTGGTCATTTTCACCAAGATTCCAGTTTCTTCAGTCAAATGACATTGATATATTTTAAGGTGCAGAATAYATTTTATTCAAGACTACATGATATGCCTGTGGGTGGAATACACACACACAAAAAGAGCTCCTCCAGAAAGTACTCTGAGTTATTCTGAAAGACTTTGAAATTAGAATAATTACACAGTTAAAAAAGGTTAAGCATAATTTAATAAAAATAAAAAGTCTTTATAATTTATATCCTCACATTGTAGGTTATTATTCCTCAGCTACAAATAAATTAGTAAGAAAATTAACAAGTCCAAGTTGAACTGCTAAACTAGCTGCATTGTGAAAAAAAGTGAACATCACAGATAGCAGAAAGTAAATGTTAGACTTCAGTATATTTCCAGAACTCTCCCTAAGTTGGAACAAAAATGGCATTCTCCTGATTTAAAAGAAGATTGGCTCTCCCTTGCTGCTGTTGTGTAAAATCACCCGAAAAGTAATTTAACTGTTTCCCTATCCYGGGAAATTTTGGAAGATGAGGTTACAGGCAGATGTTCGTTCTATAAACAGCTGTGCTGGCTGAAGACATTACCAATCTTCAGCTTCTTTCTACTCATTCCTCTGTGAGAAGTTCTCTGTCCAACACTTTGTTGATGGAGAGATGTGTGTGAACATTTTTGCTTCAACCCAAATCTAGCAAGTTACATACACAATTCAGTAATGAGGCTTGAGTTAACCCATCTGATTCTACTTACTGAATATATATCTCTTTCAAAGATGCTGACTGCTCCCAGGAAGAGGACTTTAAACAAAACAAGAACAGTGACAGTAGCTGTTACATTTTGCTGTTCCTCCCCTGGACATTCCTCCTTTGGACACTAGAATGCTTTCTACCTTTTTTTTTTTTTTTTTTTTTTTTYTTTTYTTTTTTAATTTCAAGGATGAATATTGTAAGACCTAAGTCCAGTCTATACTCAGCTCATTCCAGTCATCTCTCTCTMTATATATATATACATGAAATTCAGTAGCTATAGTGATATATTTAAATAATGTTTGTAACTTCTAACCTTTGTTAAATTCAAAGCAACTATCTCAGTGTCTCCTAATTCCTTATTTGGGTACAGCAAGAAAAAAAATCTGTGCAAAAATCAATAATATAATGTTACTGACTCATTCTATCTTATGCCATTTCATGTCATTCCAAAGTGACATTGAAATACCACTAATGGAACAGTGAAACTATCTTGCAATTATACTAAGAGTAACAGCTACTGGTTGCAACAATTTGTGAGAGAATTTGGAAGGTTCTTTTACAGTTATTAAGCACTGCCACATCCTTTCCAAGTAGTGATGATGGTATTAATTTAGTTCTATTCACCTCACAATAATAATTTCCAGATAAACCATTTTCAAAGCCAGCAGTTCAGGCTCAACATTTCTGGAAGTTACACCGAAGGGCAGGACTGGCTGGCTGGGCTGGTCTTGAATCAGTTGCATAAAGAACTAGCTTTATAAATAGCTCTTTCAAAAATCGTGTGCCCACACACTAAACTAATTATYGTCAGGGAATGTGCCTAGGTAGAATACATTCCAGCTGTCATCTTAACTCCATTTTGGAAAAATATTCTCTCCTTCTGGACTAATTTAGCCCTCTGGAAGTATCTGTGCCGAAACACACATACGTAACTCTTACCTGAAAGGTCAATGGAAAGAAAGGAAACAGGTAGAGTTCAGTGCTCTGCTCAGGGAGGACCAGGATTCCAGACAACTACATTCTACTCCTGACTTTGCAGCTGCTGTGTGGCTGTGGTAAGCCACTTCTCCTATCTACTGGATGGAGTTTTCGTACCTGCAAAATTCATTAGTAATACTGACATCTTTTGCAAAGCAGTTGAGTTTTCTTTTGTGAAAATAACTATTGGCAAAAAGAATATTACTATTAATAGTAGCAAGGAAATACTCTGTAGTCATTGGTGACTTGTTATAGGATTGATTAGCCTATCTAAGGACAGTTTTCTACCAAGAACTGACATCCATTGTGCACTAAAACTTTCTGAGTTTTTTTATGCTTTCTGTTCTGTTTAACATGAGAAAAAAGAATTTCTAAACTAGGTCATTCAGTGATAACTTATTCTGCTGCTTAAAAAAAAAAACCTATCAAGCTACAACTGTAACATAACATCTTAAGAGGCAATTTTTAGTTCTACCTTTTCAGGATTTCCTGAGATCCCATTGTCTATAATCTGCTTACATTTCTCTAGTAAGGTACAATTTTGTGATGGATTACGTGTTAGAGATGAGTATAAAGTAGGAACATATTACTATTATTGAGGCTAATGAGTATTATATGAATATGCATCAAAGAATTTCAGAATAAGCAAATTGGATGTCTTAATACAGTTGACTAAATGGGGAAACTACTGCATTTTACTGGAGGGATTCAGACCTGATAATCTATGTGCTGTAGTCCTTAAATACATAAATGAATTTATTACCTTAGAGAATTAATGTTTCTTCCTGCTCCAAAAGCAAAAGAAGATTGTTAGACTTTATTTTTTCTTAGGCTCTGAGTGTCCATGATATGTGGATGAATTATTAGTCATAAAAATACTTGGAAATCTAGTTGTTTGGACTGGGCTTTTTTTTTTTTCTTTGCGTGTTTGGAAATCATGCACTTATTCTGTATATAAATCTATTACTGCTATGTATCCTACACTCCTGTGTATAAATCCATTATTCATTAAAAAGTGTAAGTAAATAATTTTCATTTWATGGAATGCATACAAACTGTTCGTATTATTCCCTGTTTGCACTGAGTAATAGTCTTACTACCCTCATGTCATATACTTTTTTGATAAAGCCAATAGAATTTTTGAAGTAGGAAGACGTCAAAAAATGAAAAGAAAAAAAAGGTACAGTTTCCCCAAGGACCCTTCAAACTATCTCATATAGAAGATCCAGTTTCAAAAAGGAGCTGACTTATTTGTGATTTTTACTGCAATAAATGGAGAGTTCCATGTCAAATCAGGTCAATGCCACCAATCTGTAAAGCTGGTAAACGTCCTAGCAAAAACTTAGGGCTGACTCGCATGGTCTTTTCACCAACTCAGTTTCACAGAGGTCCACATTTGACTGAATACAAATGAATTATTTAAAAATAATGACTCAAGTACCTCTACAGTATAGCATTACACTATGTATATTACCCTATGTATCTTTCAAGTGTGTCTGAGGAAGATCAAATTTACTTCTCTGTTTTTTCTTTGTTATACATCTTAAAGATTGACATACTACTCTGATCCTAGAAGAAGAAAGCACAGGAAATCTTACACTTCTAATATCTTCCACTCAAATTTAGTCTGATGGTATCTCTACAGAGTTCGACTTCTCGCTAGCAGATTTAAGTACTTATACAAGTCCAAACATTTGAGGTTCACCCACTTCTATCAGAGCCCACACTGTTTATTACTGTAAGGGCATATGGCAATCTACTTGCTCACACTGTGCAGAAACTCCCTCCATGAAAAGGGTCGGTGAAATCAATAGGACTATTTGAAGTGTAAGCCATTCTATTGACTATATTAAAGCAGTAAAACTAGTCCTTGTTTAAAATCCTGTCTAATGTGTTGTTAGCATGCTCTACCGCAAAGCCAAGCAAATAGACAAAAATATTGGCAGAATAAAGTTTAACAAACCATTTAATAAAATGAATGATTTGATATGTCCCTGAAGAAATTAACATTTATTCCTTTATAAACTCTGCTTTCTTAGAGATTATGTCATTTGCCTTGTGCATGGTGTAATGCATTCTGCAAAAATGACTTCAGACTCCTTCATGCTCATTTGAGAATGACCACTGATTATGGACTACGACATGCATAGGCAACTAATAACCTACATTAATTTTAAGTGTTGATGTCTAGGACAGTCAACCCATAGTCAATAAATCATGTGTGCTCAGGGTTTTTATACCCAAGAAATCCAATGCACTGAGCTCACTTAATGCTCTACACTAAGTTGTTCCCTACATATGCAGGTCAACTGCGTATTTTTCTCTTCATGGACAGTTGCTATTTTTCCCACTCATTGCTGAGTATTTTTTTAAAAAAAGTTGTCATGAAAAAGGCATAGTTGTATCCTATAACCTTCTCACACAGGACATGGCATTGAACATAAAGGTTAAGTCTACATTGACAAATAACTTGCCTCTTTGCTCCCTATTTATCAATTTGCAGGCTGCATATCTAGTAGCTCAATTTTAGGATTGCCTTCGGAGAGCATTAGCAGGTTCCCTCCCTGATGACACCTAACAATGATCCAGAGGGTGATGAACTTCAGAGGTTTCTCCAAAAGACTTCATAGACGAGATCACACCATGTTTGATTTCTTCTACCATACAAAGACCTCCAGGACAACTTGAGCAAGTCATAGAACCTACAAAGCCTCTGTGAGCCTAGTGCCATGCTAGAGTTACAAAGCAAGCATGTCATTGTATCATATCCTCTCTCTCTGGAGGAGATGCCTTAGAAGTGTTAATGTAGTCGCAGAAAAGGATAACCCACATTATCTAACATATTTAGCATATAATTTCTCAGAAACCACTTTCAGTTGGTGAAGTAGCTTCCTGACTGATATAACTAGTGCCAGGACCCAGTCCTAACAAAAAAATAAATCTCTGAGATAATATATATTGATTCCTATCCCTCACCTCTTGGCAGGARATCTATGAATCTAACAGTAGGGTCCCAAATAAATGGATTTCTGTAGCTAGCTTTGCAAGTTATTCATTATGCAGTGTTATATTCATTTACACTCGTGTATACACACTGTGTGACCCAAAGAAAGTCTCTAATAAAGTAACCTTTTCCTGACCCTCACGTAGTTTAGTCTTTCCATTGCCTCCTTCCTTGATATGCAGAAATGAAGGAATTCAATACATTTGCTTTACCATAGYTTGCTCTGCTTGTAAAGAAACCACGTGTAATTAAATAAAAAATTCTTCATACCTGGAGCTAAGAATGACTTTAATTCTGTAGGATCAAGTATAAAAGAGAAATATTGATGAATTCAGGATTCTTAGTATTACTTCAATAATCGCAACTAGTTACAAATGATTATACAATATAAAATTAGGACCCATGCTAATAATAGAGGTTAAAGGCTAAAAGGAAAAGAGCATTGTCTGGTGGTGAGATTCAGGAACAAAGATGGAAGTATTAAATTCTCTAGATTTGAGTAAATGTAAAAGCTACCTTAGGAAGGCAGTGACTGACTCTGTGCCTGGTCTTGCCCTGTGGTATTACTCAATGTTGAGTAACCCTAAGCTGACAGTGCTGTATCACAAGTTATGATCACTCTCAGGGGAATTCACTATATGTAAATGAATCACTTAAAGTTCACACTTATTTACTTAGCAGAAACTTATTTGCTATATAATATTGTAAATAAACCTTCAATTTAAAAGAAGACATGTTATATCTCTCCATTTTAGATCATCAATTCATTATTATTTTTAACAACATTTTTTTAAGAGAAAATGAACAGAGTTCTGGTGAAAGAACTGCAGAGCTTCCACTGGCAATACTAAAAGTTATAATTTTATCTCAGGTGACTTTTGGCTTTTCATAAATATAACAGAAAGCAAATGAGTAGAGACATTTCTGTTGTTTAGAGAAACATGCCCTAGAAATGTACCTTTTGATATTACACATTTTGAACTCTCTTATCTGCCAGTTTTAATCCTGAAATATACTGAATTTGATTGAAAATGCTTTATAGACTGATACATTCTTGCAATTTAAAATTTTTCATCTATGGACCTACTTGACGCATTTTGAAAGTTGCATAACATACATAAAGTAAGGTAAATTACATCAACTTACTATCAATTAAAATTGTGTAGGATAAACACATGGAAAAAGCTGGTAAATTATTAAGAATAATATAAGAATGACTAAACTGAATAGCATGATTGTAGCATTTTCTGAAATAAAACAACTAATATTTCCTTAAACTCTGACAACTTAATGTATTTTACAGACACATACAAATACATTTATTTGCATCTATATTTTACAAAAGCGGTGACTGGTATSTGCTCAGTCAATCAAAGACTAATGTGTACAGTAATGTAAAGTGAGCAGCAATATATGCACTAATACAATCACAGAATCACAGAATCGGTAAGGTTGGAAGGGACCTCTGGAGATCATCTAGTCCAATCCACCTGCTCAAGCAGGGTCACCTAGAGCACGTTAGACAGGGTTGCGTCCAAGCGGGCCTTGAAGATCTCCAGAGAAGGAGACTCCACAACCTCTCTGGGCAACCTGTCCCATCCCTCCGTCACTCTCACAGTGAAGAAATTCCCCTCACCTTCAGGCAGAACTTCTTGTGGTTCAATTTCAGCCCGTTGCCTCTAGTTCATTTGCATGGGACAACTGAAAAGAGTTTAGCCCCATCCCCCTGACACCCTCCCTTGTAGACATTGATAAGATCCCCTCTCAGTCTTCTCTTCCCCAGGCTAAACAGGCCCAGCTCTCACAGCCGTTCCTCATAGGGCAGATGCTCCAGCCCTCTGGTCATCTTTGTAGCCCTACACTGGACTCTCCAGTAGCTCTATGTCTCKCTTGTACTGGRGAGCCCAGAACTGGATGCAGGACTCCAGATAAGGCCTCAGCAGGGCTGAGTAGAGAGGCAGGATCACCTCCCTTGACCTGCTGGCAACACTCTYCCTAATGCACTCCAGGAGACCAATGACCTTCTTGGCCASAAGGRCACATTGCTGGCTCATAGTCAATTTGTCATCCCCCAGGACTCTCAGGACTCCCAGGTCCTTCTCTGCAGAGCTGTTTTCCAGCAGATCAACCCCCAGCTTCTACTGCTGCATAGAGTTATTCCTTCCTAGGTGCAGGACTCTGCACTTGCCTTGTTGAACMTCAKGAGGTTCCTCTCCACTCAACTCTCCAGYCTGTCCAGGTCTCTCTSAATGGCAGCACAGCCCTCAGGTATATCAGCCACTCCTCCCACCTTGGTATCATCAGCAAACTTGCTGAGGAGGCACCTTGTCTCTTCATCCAGGTCATTGATGAAGAAGTTGGACAGGATGGGACCCAGTACTAAGTCATGGGGAACTTCACTAGCCACAGGCCTCCAACTAGACTCCACRTCGCTGATGACAACCCTCTGAGCTCTGCCTTTCAGMCAGTTCACTGTCYTCCTCSCTGTCCTCTCACCTAACCCACACTTCCTGAGCTTCCCTAAGAGGATGTTATGGGAGACAGTGTCAAAAGCCTYRCTGAAATCAAGGGACACAACGTCCACTGCTCTCCCCTCATCTCCCCAGCCGGTCACTCCATCATAGAAGGCTATCAGATTGGTTAAGCATGATTTCCTCTTGGTGAATCCATGCTCACTACTGCTGATCTCCTTCTCGTCCTCCGTATGTCTGGAGATGACATTCAGAATGAGCTGTTCCATCACCTTTCCAGGGATGGAGGTGAGGCTGACTGGCCTATAGTTGCCTGGGTCCTCCTTCTTGCCCTTTTTGAAGACAGGAGTGACAATGGATTTCTTCCAGTCCTCGGGCACCTCTCCAATTCCCCAGGACCTTTCAAAGATGATGGAGAGYGGCCTGGCAACARCATCCCCCWGCTCCCTCAGTACCCGTGGGTGCATCCTATCAGGACCCATGGATCTGTGAACATCAGTCTTGCCCAAAAGATCTCTAATCCTATCCTCCTCAACCAAAGGAAAGTTTTCCCTTCTCCAGACTTTTTCCTTTG
The DNA here is from genome assembly GCF_003343005.1 of Rhea americana. NCBI lineage: Eukaryota > Metazoa > Chordata > Aves > Rheiformes > Rheidae > Rhea > Rhea americana. The sequence continues at coordinate 9,461,045 of NW_028186645.1, forward strand.
TCTCCAGGCTCTRAGATTTTTGAGGGCTGCCCTTAGCAGTGGAGGCTGAAACAAAGAAGGCATTCAGTAACCCTGCCTTCTCTCTTCATCAGCAGGGCCCTCACCCCATTCTGGGGTGCACCCATGYTTTACCCAGTCCTCCTCTTGCTACGATGTGTTTGAAGAAGCCCTTCCTGTTGTCCTTAACATTTCTTGCCAGACTTATTTCCAAATGGGCCTTCCTCAACGCATCTCTACATACTCTGACTGCATTYCTACAATTCTCCCAAGTAGCCTGTCCCCTCTTCCACATTCTGTGTACTTTTTTCTTCTGTCTGAGTTTTGCCAGGAGCTCCTTGCTCATCCATGCAGGTCTCCTRTCCCCTTTGCTGCACTTCTTTCTCCTTGGGATGCACCWCTCTTGAGCCTGGAGGAAGTGATGCAATACTAATGTATTCTTGTTTCCATGGGCTTAGTGTGCCATAGTAGACAAACTGCACAAGAATCACAAATTGTAGTTATTATATTAACTTGAAAAGATTTTTTATTAAACACATTTCCTGATGTTGTTGAAATGAAAGAGGAAAGAACATGTATTGGTTTTACTAGAAATTTGACAATGATATTAAAGTTTTTCTGAAAATTACATGGAAATGGTTGGATCCAAACCCAGCATGTCTTCCCATCTCACATTCTTCGTTGTAAACTAGCTCGTGCCTTCCATTGGCCACAAAATATCTCAACAAACCAGAATTATTTTCCCTGCTCTTTCATAGGTGCCAAGAACTAACTACTATTCTGTCTTTGTCTGAATTGCCATAGAGAGAGAATGCAGAATTTCTCGCAGAAAATATAGTGTGCCTCTTCAGGATCTATCTCTGCCATAAGGATTCTTGATGGGACAAGTCCACTACATTTTCTGTAATGCTATTCCAAAATTTGGGATTCTTTTTCCTAGATTTGTATCTAATTTTAAGTGCAAGGTTGTTTAACCATTGTCTATACATATACACACACACATATACACGTGGTCCAAAGCTGTTTTTTTCCCCAGGCACTTTTGTGACCCTTTTATTGAATTTCAATATTTTCATATTCTCATAGAAAGAAAGACCAATTTTTATCCAATGTTATGTACAGAAGAAAACTGAGTTTTGTATTGTTACCTATAGTTCTCCTTTTTTTGATACATTCTGTGATCTCAAAGTATTTTAGCTGTTGTCTTAAAAGCTTACGATATTAACTTATGATTAATTCTAAGATTTTTTTTAGAGTCATGTGGCTTGTTTSTTCCATTCTGAAAAATTCACTTGCAGTCAGATTTGCCTGTCATATAAACGAAGAACCAATGAGTGTTAAGCATATGTATGGCTGAAGCATATAGGACTGAACGTGCCCAAGCCGTTCTGCTGGATTAGCATCGCCAGAAGTGTCTGTACCGCCTTCTTCACACAGTGCACAAGYAATCAGCATAGATGTTAGGCAGGCATTAGGAGTACCAATATGAGCTTACAACTGCTCTTGAGCCTCTTCKCTCAGTGTGAAAGAGATACAGCTGCAGACTTCTAACAGAGAGTGTGTCCAGCTGTACATTAGTCAAATTATTTGTTCCAAAATGGGTTATTTCGGGTGTGGCCATATTAAGCTGTGATTTTTTTACTTCCCATCATTTAAGTCCTATCTTTTTTGTATACTCTGCATGTGTGTGCCCAAAGTCTTGCAAGCCTTAGAAAAGATCTATCTAAACTTAGATGAGTGATAAGCTATTGAATGATATTGGCCAGGAAATGATTCTGCAAGGTTTTTTTTTTGTTTGTTTGTTTGGTTGTTTTTTTTTGTTATTAACCCCCACTGATCATTAAGGACTCCTAAAAGTCTGTCTGTAGCTAACTTTAATCTTCTCCAAAACATGTGCTTTCAGTGTAAGTTTTTAAATAAAGAAGTCACAATTGATGGATTTTGGTATTAAATCAAATAAAATAGACAAAGRCTATGCTTTCATAGGACAATTATATGTCAATACTCTTATTTTATTAAAGGCATATAATCTTGTCCAAGAAATTTGACAACAATTACTTTAAGTAGAATATTTTCGTGTAAATTCTCACACAGTTCTTTATAATTAACTATAAACTGAGTATCCTTCCTTTTTTGGTTCCCTGAAGGATTCACTAAAAAAGCAGTTGAAACTCAGATCACATGTGCATAGTTGTGGTTGATTAAATCTATCGTATGGTATAAAAATGCAGACATTTAAGTCTGCATAGCAGATCTTTCCAATTGGTCCTTCCTTTTCTAATTAACAATGTCTGACGTTTTCCASTAGCACAGTGCATCTGGACTTTTACTGGTACTGTTTGTAAACCATGTAATGTTGAGTATTGTGAGGCAGTATGGATGACGGATTTCTGTTAGAAATTATGATAGATGTTAGAGTCAGTCATTAAAACTTGGAAAGCAGTATTAAGCCCTCAGATGAAGAAAAAATAAAGAATATGGGGAGGTAATTGGGAGTCCAAAAAAAGGCTCTGGATTATTAGCTGGAGTGGAGAAAATGCAATGGGAAAGCTGAGACATTATCGCATTTAATTCAGAGARGAAAATAGTTTGCTTATTTAGTTTCTTTATATGTTGATTTTCTCCTCGATGTATCCCCATGGATAAAACTTAATACCTAAAAAGGAGAGAACTCAAACCCTGTCGATGTTACATTTTTATAAAACTGTATTTTAGAAATATTTATTTCTGTTCCTCTGTAATGATTTTCAACRTTATTTTGAACAAGATTACTTAAATATCATTTTTCGTTTGATCAGTGGTTCTTCATGTAGATTTTGTTTAAACACTATTAAAAAGGGACATAGAATTTATTCTTACACTAAGAAAACTAATCATTGAGTGGCATGATAAAGCACACTGAAAGCAGTGGCAGAATAAATRTAAGTAGAGATTCCACACCTTTTCCTCCCTAGCAATTCTTCCCCCATCAGTTTTGAAAAACATTGTAGATATTCAACATTTTAAGGCCATTATCTACCCTATATCATATTGGCCATGGAGTCTTAGCAGCCTAAACAGCAGCCTTTACTGCTATAATGCCTGTGAAGCTGATCAGCCCTATTTTGGAGGTGGAACATTTCCCTCATGTCATCTCACACTTCCAAGGCAGCTGATTTCTAAGCCAAATTTTGAGATTCTAGCTAGTTTGCTATTAAAAGTGGCTTGTATGCTTCATTTCAAAGTAAAATGCATCTAATTTTAGTTTATTCAAAGAAAAAAATCAAGCAAAATATGAAGATATTTGCCCAAAGGAAAAAACTACCTGACGTTGTACTCACCTCAGTAACTCCATTATCTTAGGAAGCTTTTTGTTTCATCTCAGATTTTCATTGCTAAATGGGAGTTCATTCACTCCCTGTCTATATTCTAGAGTTCCTTTAGTTTTTCTCTTCAAAGAGCAAAGAATCAGTTATATTCCTGTTCTGCCACTGATATTAATAAATTAAAAAGTGTATGGAGGTCTAGCAAGCAGGTGATAGAAAGGGCTATAAAACATATGTGTAGAGATGTATGTTTTTGTAATGCTTTGCATTTRGCTATTATCCACTGAGAGTCTATACTGTGGATTTTTAAAAAAGTTACAATTTGATGACAATTTTACTTTCACTATCAGTTAGCATGAAAAGACATTTTTCACCTATAGTTAAAAGAGCATAATACTACTATCTTTTGAAGTCCATGGATGACCAGTGATATTTAAAAGCTCATTATTACTGTTATGAAGTAATAGTATTCTTTTGTCTAGATGTGTTTATACTAGTTATTCATTTGCTGCCCATCTTTTATTTATTGTTCAGTTGTCTTTGTTCTCACAAATATTCTATTTTATCTTTGTGACTAAGTAAAAAGAACGYATTTGCTGAGATTTTATTTCTAATTGTACTGAAATACTATTAAATATATATACTGAAGTATATTGAGAACTTTTTGAAATACCTTTCCTAGGTTAGCTTAAAATAAGGCACATGTGAATTCAAAGAAAGAGATGAGGTCAAAACAACAGATGCCTGGGATATTTGGAATAGATCACTGGTTCATCATTTGGCTGCTCAGCCAATAAAATTAAAAGAGGTTTTGTTCTCAAAATACTGCTTCTCTCTTTTTGATGTAGTGCTTGTGTTGGGTATCAAAAGTTTATACACAGTGCAAACCTGTGCATATTCAAGGGCAGTGTTGTCCAACTGCAATTGCTTGTTGCAAGATTGGAAATACGTGCAAATTTCATTGCTTAACCTTACTGAAAAATAAATCCTCAGTATTCTGTTTCCCATTGTGTCAGCTCTGAAGTAGGACGAGAGACACTGTCATTCAGGTTTGCTGATGTTAGAGCATTTTCAGATACTGTTGTCTTGTAAAAATAAAAGAATACACTGAAAGAGTACTGGTGCAACCCAAATCTTTCTTCATAGATAGATTAACTTCTTTTGGTAACACCTTTAAAAATGTTTAGTCTAACAGAGTTAGCCCAGAGAGGGAGAAAAGAAAAACAAAACAAAACAAAAAATGGAGCTACTTTCTCTGTATTTTGGATTTTATCATTTCAGGAAAATAATAATAACAGAACTAAGTGCAAAGACAAAGTAGAACTAGAGGCGGAAGTGATTAATTAGTTGAGGTGATTAACATTTTAAGATTTTCAAGGAGGCCAGGTCTAAAACTGAAGCAGTATCTACAGGCAAGTGGCTAAACTACTTTAAATAGTTGTGTTYAATCTAAGATAGATCCTATAAAACACGTATTCCTATTTTTTGCTATTGGATCAATAAATTATCTCTTGAAATAGAGTCCAAATCAGAAGTTTTTTTTCTAAATCACCTGAGTCACTGAGCAGTATGTTATTCCAGTAGTCTCCACTGACTCATTGTTCATTATATCTTTCAGCATCACCTTTTTCCCACAAGATATTATAAAAGCAGATGTACGAGCTAACTAATAAATCAGATTATATAAGCATCATTCATTATATGGCAGCAAATCYAGCCAGATGATGTTCTGAAATGTAGTGCTGCTTTAATTTGATTGGAGTTCTTAAAAGATGTTCATAACTTTAGATGAGGCTACAGCCCAAACAGTCTAAGACATACTTCCTTTCATCTTTTCTTTTCTTTTTTTTTTTTTTTTTTTTTTATCTAACTCAACCAAGAACTGACTGCAAACCAGCAAACAAGGAAAAGAAAAACACATCTAATAACATGTAGTTCATGAGGCATGCTAGAAAAGTATCGTGGAGACAGTTTCATGCTATTCAGGGTACAAATATCAACCACTTAAGATTATCAGAAAATATCTATATTATTGCATAACTGTGAGCCTGAACACTCATCTGCCAACAAACACCCAGGCTGACTGGTACTTTTGTCCTCTAGCTGTGTTTCAGCTTGTGTTTAAAAGTAAAGTGTGGACAGTTTCCGTACTTCCTCACTCCATTCCGGCATACAARACCTACAGCAAGTGTGACAGATCTCTTTCTCCCTTTCACGGGATGAAGAAATTTCCCAGAGACTGCTTTGATGGCTCCTGTAGGAAAGAATGGGAACTAACTCTGGAACACGTTTCTCACATCCAGTTCTGTAAGTTACCCACAAAATGCTTTCTTTTTTTTTGGTTTATTTTTTGCATTGAATCAAATCATCAACATTCTCACTACATTGTACTTTACATTCATACTCCTACTTCAAGACATCTAAAAATGCACAGGCAGTTCTACAATACGAGTGCCAAGGGAAAACATTAATTGCACTTCTATGAATGTCAATTAAAGAATGGTTCAAGGCAAATATTTAAAATATTTTTATTTTGCTCAAAGCAGTTAATCATTCCCCTAATTATTTTAGCTGGAGGTTCAAGAAATGGGAACAAATAAATTATAAGAACTAAGTTTGATTTTTTCTGCAATTTTTATTTTAATTATTAATCCAGGCAATAGGAGAAAATAAGAAAATAATTGCTATGCATACAGAATCTGCTCTTATTGAAAATCCAATATAATGAAGTATTTCCTACAGATTTTCTGTTGCGGGTAAGTACTTATTTAGAGTAAATTTTCTGCTATAAAGGTAAAGAGTCACTCTCGAGGCCATACAAAAATTAAAAGTCTTGAGTACACAACAGTTATACCAGCAATATACTTACACAAGTAATGCAGTTGAATCAATGGGGTAATTTGTTTATTCATTSTATTAAAACATTGTAGAAATGTATCCAAAAATAGTTTCCAAAAGCTGCCCTCTATTCAGTTTGTTAAGCAACTAATAATTAAGAACGAGGAAAATACATACATGCCTGTCACCAGTTGAAGGATATTTTCATAATAGTATCAGAAGGTTATAGACAAATACAGGAAATACAGGAATGGAATATAGCAAAATTGCCTGACATAATTCCAATGGCATAAGTGACGCATATTGCTGTCTCTCCAACCTYCTTTTGCCATCTGTGAACTTAACTGCCTGTGACAGATTCTTTTATACAGACAGTACTTAAGAGGTTAGAGACAGAAGAAAKTTAGTCAGTCTCACATTTTCTTGAGGAAGTCCATAAATCATAGCCTTAACATAATGCTTAAAATGACTACTGTACGAACAACTTCTGCAATAGTTATGTTCTGAAGTTAGTAGAGTTAAGTTGTATTTGTCTAGCCTGGAAATGACCTTTCAGATGTAGATATCATTTTCAAGACAGCTTAGGCAGAGCAGGACAATGGCATGTGTTATTTCAACCACTCCCTGTTGTAAATTTAATTCAACAACCGGGAATCACTGGGAATACAATGTTTGTATTTTTCATCTCCTGAGCACTATTAAAGTAGCAAATTTCTGAACACTTCCAGCCTTTGTTCTGGTACACAGAGCTCTATCTGTCACGCCCGCAAGTGTCTATAGCTTGCATCTGTTCCCCCCAGTAATCTGTCCAAGGTGTCTACTTGCATACTAAGTCATTCTGCTAAGCTTGATGTCCTGTGGAAGGGAGGAAACAAAAGCATTAAAATACTGTACTTTAAAGAAAGGTCAGGTAAGAGAGCAGTGACAGGACTGTGAAGATTCAGTGAAAAGCTGTGGCTTTAGAGCATGATAAGGTTATCTGGAAGTTCACGTCAAACTGTTGAACACTTTCAACTGGAATTTTTCCAGTGCTGGACTCATAGAAAAAGTGTTCCTTTCTACATCATAACTCAATGATTTGCCTAAATTCTTGCCTAAATTACCTGAATTTTTCCTCTGTCTTAAGAAACTTGAATGGCCACATCCAATCTTTACAGAAGACCATTGAAATAATTATCCTGGAGCTGCCAATTGTAAGACATGGAAGGAAGATGAGTAAGGATAGAAATCTGGAAAGGATGAAGGAAGAGAAATAAGTACATAAGCAAGCAAGTATTGTAACAGGTTGCACAGAATAGCTGAGAAGTGTCCATCCTTGGATATTTTCAGTGTGCAGCTAGACAAAGCCCTGAGCATCCTGCTCTGACTGGAGCTGGTATGATTCAGTGCTGTTTCCATCCTGAGCAGGAGGCTGGACTACAGGCCATCCCTTCCCACCTGAAGGATTCTCTAATAAGAGTTAATTCTAATACAACTCTAATCCATTATTTTTTTTTCCTTCATAATCTATAAYGCTAAATAATTGTTACTTAGCAAATAAAAGAGTAAAAAAAAAAAGTGTTTTTCCCTTTGTGGTTAGAATCCCACTTGGGAGACCTMTATTTTAGTCCTAGCTTCATTATGTGTGCATTTTAGCAAAACAGCTTCAAAACATTGTGGTTTGCATGCTTTTCCAAACACACTGGTAACTTAGGGCTACTCCCAAGAGACAGAAGCTGTGGGTTTGAATCCTCGCAGGCAGAAAATGTAAGTCTTCCATACCCTCACTAAATGTAGTTCTAACTAAAAGAGCTGTCAGGCAAAATATTAATAGCAGTCATACAAGAAATCCGAAACAAAACATAGAATTTATTAACAAAGAATTTGTTGTACGCTTCTTTTCATCATGAATATGAAAAATAAAATTTTATTTCATCTGAAAACACAGCTGCCTTCTCACCCTAATTATAACTCAGGCTACTGGGAATACTTCCATTGAAAGGTTTTCTCTTCTGAAAAATGCAGTTTCTGCAAATTTTCCCTAGAGAAAAACATTTTTATTTGTTATTATTATTTATTTCCAGAAGCAAAATCAAAATAAAATATTTTGTTTCACATTAGATGACATTTTGATCAGTAGTTTGAATCACAGTGTTTCACTAGGGAGTGATTAGGTGCTAATTTATGTATCTGTGTTGCAGTGATGCTTCAAAGGAGTTTGGAAAGTGGAGTTTCAGAAACAAGTGTTATCTTGGTGTATCCTCTGTTACTGTGCATCATCGATTTCAAATTCTCCTATGACAGAGCTTCATAAAAAAAAAGGCAAAAGCAAACAAAACACCCCCCCCATGATTCTTACATATCCTAGGAGATGTAATAATCTGAAAGCTTTTCCTATATCAGAAATGTAAAAATGCTCTTTCAACTTCCATAAAGCACAGATAACCTGGGATAACATTTCAGTGTCAAACCAAATGCATATAAGACATTTTAGCCCCATTCATACTCAAGATTTCCTAACTATAACTTTATATTCCTAAAGAAAATTTCCATATCTCAACTAGCCTTTCTTCTCCTCAGTTCATTAAGGAAATCTTGAACTATTAGACATTTCTACAAGAAACCTACTTTTCAAGTTTCATACATATGACAAACCTCTATGGGAAGGTAAAAATAAGAGTTCTGTGGCTAGAAGGTTAACTTTCTATGGAACAAAAAAAAAGGCTATTGGAAGTAAGGACCTAGGGAAGGAAATAGGACTTTGCAACAGTCATAAGAGCTAATCTGTAGTTTATAAGCCTGTAGTTTTTAATAGTACTTATTTTAATAATGAAGGCGTTATCCTATCCTCAGTGTTCTTGCAATAATCTTTATCTTGTAAAGGCATCAACTACATTCTCTACTCTTGCATTAGCCCCAGTCATTCCTATGCTAAATTTTTATCAGTTTTTAGTAGTTGAGTTTAGCAAATTAACAGTCAGGACATTTACAACATCTGCAAGCACAAGCAAAGGGTGGAAATGTCTTGTAAATCAAGGCACTAAGATCTCTTTAGATTACCACCAGCAAGCTGATGATGGAAAGGTTTATACAATTACAAGAAGTTTCTTTCTTCTTCTCATTTCCAAACTGTGTACAGTACACTGGGAGAGTGGTCAACTGTTCCTAAGCCAAAAGGTAATTTATTATGTTATATATAGCATGAAGAAATAAAAACAAAAACTCATTATAAAATATCCCCAAGTAATTCATTTACCAGATGAAGTTCAAATCTGTATTTAAAGCACAAAAAGGAGCTGACATGGACTTTCAATAAATGGCTTTCTGTGGAAGAAGGTAACAGCTTCTATGTCCTTCAGGCRTGTATCTGTCTCTTAACTCCAAGTTCCTTCCTCATATTAATTATAGAAATTTAAACCCATGACCTGCACAGGGAAGGGCTCTTCATCATCAGTCAAATCTGCTTCCAAATCTTTTGTATCACACTTGGAAAATCAATAACTGAATTACCATTACCATCTGTGGATGGCCAGGTAGGAAAAGAAAAGACTCAACATCAGTTGTAGTCCTACTTCACCTTCATTCGTTCTCTTCAGCTATAGAAAAGGTTGTAGTCCCACTCCAAAGTTACAGCCCACTCAAGCTGAAGATGCTACTAGTGAAGATGTCTCTTGATGATCACTAGCCAACAATGATTTTGAACATGAAAAAAAGTTATGGTTTGAAAGTTTCCAATGTCCACCCAGATGGTATGACTTTTTTTSCCTTTCTCCCCTGTACAGCATATAAAGGTGAAATATTAAGAACTCAAAATTTGCTAAAAAAAAACAAAAATCAACCCCCCCCAAGCTTAAAAATGTCAGTTTCACATTTGTAGGACATGCCGGATAACAGGTCTGAAGATCAAAATCATTTTCTAAATTGCTGCCAGAGTCAGAGCTTTCTAGTCCTGATGATATGCCCCTGTTCAAAACAGGAAGGCTCACTTCTTTGGAGACAAGTATTAAATTAAATCGGATAATTTTGGGCTGAGAAATCTTTACAGAGACTACCAAACTGTTCATTATTCCAAGTTTGACAGGTGTATTTAATATTTTTTTCTCTTCAATGGGAAACACAGAGGTTTGCTGAGACCAGGAGTAAAACTTTACAGTTAGCTTCTGAGAGTCAAGTACAAGAACAACTTTTTCCAATATGATAAGGAGATGAACCTCCAGAAACAGCCACAGAGACCCTTCTTTCTTGCCTGAAGGAAGGTACTGGACAAGAGCCATCAGCACAGAATGAGTTCTCTGTGACTGTCTTTTCCTTATGAAGAGTTTCCTAGATGAATTCTCAGTGATCAACCAAGTGGAAACATGGGATGCCTGTTTAGTTTAAAATGCATTCTGCTCTATTAATCCAGATAGAAGTCAAAAGGTACATGGTGTTTAATTAATTTTGTTTTCTTTCTGGAGATCAAGCCTGAAGAAACAAAGTTCTGAATAATTAGAGAGGGTTACCAAAATAGAAACAAAATGGAAGGAGGGAGTAAAACTAATTAAACATTGTTCCTCTTTAATGGGTTCTTGGGACAAACATAATATCAAAATACCAGGTTTTGTTATCTTCCAATTCTTTCTTTTAAGGATATGGGAGTGGAAAATAGGAGGACACATATCTGCAGTCATCATTCTCTAGCGGTTGCATTACTTTGATCCTATTCAGGAGAACATCTTTAACCAAAACAAACCCACTAGAGGTAAAAAAATAACAAAAATAGTAACCAGAAAACATTGTTTAACACAGTCTGAATTAGATAGCTTGCTTCTGGTCTTCACAATTTTTCTGATGGAGGAGGATGATGATATGAGAACAACCTGGTAGTCACAACAGAGACATGCTGCATCAAGCTCTAAATGTAGTCAATTCCACTTTTTATAGCTATGGGGAAACAAAGGGGCCAAAAATTGCTTAAGAGACACTTCAGAGTAGGAATCTATTCCTTCACTGACATCAGAATCTGCAGTCTGAACAGAACTTGTAAGGAAGAGATTCTGTGTCCCCAGTTTAAAAAAAAAAAAAAAAAAAAAAAAAAAAAAGAGAGAGAGAGAGAATGATATTTAGCTAAACATTCACATTTAGGATTCACTGTGAAATCTCTGCAACTCACATATCACAGATGCAGAGACAGCTAACAACAGCAGAAGCATGTTAACAAGGCTATATAAGCTGAGCAGATAATGGGAATGCTGTCTAGAATCCCAGGGGAGGTGGTACCTCTAGATCGAGATAAATCAGATATTCAGGAGAAGAATGTTTTCCCTGCTTTGGATGTGAATTTGTACGAACATTGCTTCCATGTTGCACTGCTCTTCTGCTACAGAAATGTTTGTTCATAACCTTACCACTATGAACTGTGACCTTTCAAACATGCTGGCAGAATAGAATGGTCCAGATTCATTGAAGAAATCACCAAAACAGGAAAAAGAAAAGTTATCCTTTTGCTGGGAGATAGCAAGGATATCTTCTTCTTCAATAACAAAGCCTACAAGAGTTGGTCCAATGTTGGCACCCTTACGTGATGTGTTAGGAAAAGACTACCCGTATTTAACACCAGATTTTTTTATAAAACACTTCTAGTCAGGTTATGAAGAAGATTTTTAACCAAAGGATTTGATCTTGGCCAAACCTCCCTGATGACAGCAATCTCCCTTTCGTATAACTTATCATAGTAAATCTGCAGAGGATAAAAAGGATAGAAGTATGCATGCATATCTCCTCTAAGCTCAATAATCATTTGACAGAAGTCAATCTGGGCACATTGCATATATACACACTGTATTTCTGCATAGAGGGTCAGATACTTAAAGTACTATTTCAGATTCCACTAGCAAGAGATCTGCTGCTAAGACCAAAATAGGAAAAATATCATTTCTAAATCATACTGTACATATAAATAAATCCATGTATATAGTATATATATATAAAGTAATTGTATTTATGTTTTCCATTTTTCCTCACTAAAGGAAGAAAACCTACACCTGCTTTAAGCATATGATCAGGACAGAAGAAAGCAGCTTAAAGTTTGCTTTAGTTACCTCTCACCTGGAAAGAAGTGGCACTTCAACCCCCCCCAAAAAAAAAGGAGGAGAAACCACCCCAAAACCAACTATATCTTGATACTATTTCCTTTTTTTCCAAAGCAAGTTCCTATGCTTACATCAATATAAAATATCAGTCAAATTAGAGATCTAAAAGATACCAATATCTCAACAATCCCTTTTTTTCTAAGGAAAAGTAAAACAGCCTGTCATTTTTTWATATGTAAGAGGTGATCAGACATGATACAGGCAACCACTTCACTGACAAATTAGAAAGTAAGAACATTAGTACTCGATTTAAACTACTCAGATGTTAAGGAAAGTAAAAATTCAGCAGTTGCTCAACTTCTTCAAAAAATTCTTTAGGCAGGATATCACATAAAGCTAACAAAATAACAAGCTCTTTCCAACACAATTCACTTGTTTAGACACACACACACACACACAGTCACTCACTCACTAACACAAACGAAATAATGCACTTTTTACTCCTCTACCATTTCCAGAGTGCTCTAGGAAAGCTGTAGCTATAATCTTTTCCTCCTTTTTCTTTCCTCCATCTTTTCCTCTCCTTATCGTCAGGATTTTCATCTAATCTTTGACATAGTTTAAAAAGCCATTACACTTGGCAAAATACTTCCTCTTTAGGAAGGTCTGAGTTTTGTTTTCACAGTTCTTCATCTGTCTCTTACGAGAAGCTTCCTGCCTATATTTCCTTACATGTATTTGTTTGTTCTGTCCCAGGCATTAAATGACCTTTCTATATTTATGGATAAACGCTTTATCAAACTATTCATTTTGCTGTGCTTCAGCATACAAGTTCTCCCAATTAAACAGAAAATATTTACAAATAAGCACCCAGAGGGATTACTTAAAGAGCAAAATGTTCTCTCTTTGTAAAATTCAAGGCAGAGAAAATATTTGTAAAGTACTCCTTAATCAGTGATCTCTGCAAATATTTAAAGAATTATGACATTAGGATATTTTTAGAAATATTTCTGTAAGCTTATACCAAAGGATTTTCCATTCTGTTTTACTATTTTGTAAAAGATTAAAAGCGTAATTTATAATTTAATTGTTAGCTGTGAAACCATTTCCTCACATCATTTTTCGTGCATTCCTTTATGGAAGGCATTCCTTTCTAAATTATAAATACCTGGCAAAGATAAGATTCTACCAAATTACTCCTGTAAAAGGAAGGAGATTTATTTCTTTTTAGAATATTATTTTGTAGCTTATCTGCCTTTTGATCAAATGATTCTTAAATACTTGGCCTACAGCTTGTAGTACTCTTACAAATTACGATGAAGGACTCCTGTAAAATGGTCAATAAAGACTAAAATCAATATAACTAATATTTGTATATGGAATTTAACACTTCGTATAGAAATAATTGATACAGAATGTTAAAGCAAAAGAAAAGTTAGGAAGTTATATTAGAAATTTAATCTATGCACACTTCAAATAAGTAAATGGATTTTTATGCTATTTTGTGTGGTACTTTTGGAACTTGATAGGAATCAGGAATCAGATGTTTTAAAAGAACATTCAGCAATAACTTTAACAATCAGAATAAGTGATTAATCAAACAAAAAATCCATGCTCCCACCAACCAAACAAACCTTAGCCATGTGAGTTACAACAYTAACTAATCATCATGAATTTCAAAATAATTCTAAATATTAAATAAGATTCAATAAAAGGCAACATTACAATTGTAATAACAAAAATGATAAGTAATGATATTTCAGTGAATAAGGTTGTTTGCTCTAGTTTTTTCAGAATTATCTGCTATAGCCCCATTTGATGAGGACTGTAGTTATGAAGTATGGGTTTAGGAATGATTACTCATAGCTACCAGTTTATAAATAAAAATTGTGACCTGAAACTTATTTGAGGTCACAAGTACTTGCATGTTAACAAACTTGGATTTAAACAGACTACAATAGACTCTCTTAAAAGCTCTACAACTGAATAAACAATAAAATGAGAATGAATAGAAAAGTATCTCCAAAAATACAAAATTAACTGGCATATTTCTATATTAACTATCAAGTAGAAAGAAGAGTATACAAGCTGGGACGTACTACTGTAGATTTCTTTTTTTTWAAAAARAAGAGAAAAAGAATAAYCTTCTCATCAGAGCTTAAATGAATCAGTTTTAATGTTAAAATAATATAATATGAAGATTATTTTAACAWGATATGTCTTCCACACTTAGGCCTTTCAAACTGTGAATTCTAATTGCAAACGAGGAAAATTTTGACAAAACTGTATTTTTCTTATTGTAAGCATGTTTTTGTCAGTCAAGATGAAATTTATATTAAAATCTTGAAATATAATATTAAAACATTTTTCAGTGAAAAAATTGTAGAAAACTGCAAACATCTTTACCAGACTCTTCACAGTTTAAACAGATGGTTGGTATAAGTCAAAGAAAATTTCTGTACTTGGTCAAATAATTAAAATTCTTAACTTAAAAAGTTTGTGAAAATRAAAATGCATGAGTTTCACAAAGACTTTAAGACTAAGTTTCATTAAGACTTTTAAGACTAAGACCTCAGGGGGGTTTTCAAAGGGAAATTAGCAAGAGTGAGACTGAGTGAGCAGAAATAAAACACTACAAAAAAAGTACAGCACATAGCCCAGGGCAGCTGATTGCCCTGCAATGATGATACCGATACCTAATGGTGATGTACAAAATTTAAACTCAAGTTCTTTGTCTCAGTGAAAATTGAAACCCCATGTTYTCTCAGTAAGCGAGAGCCATGGCTCTCCTGAGGTTGGAAAGAGAGCATTTATTTCCTATTGAAATGCAACCAAATACAGTTATTTGGMAAAACAATTTTGTTTCATGAAATGGTCTAGGTGTTTAAAGGGTATTTTTATTATAGACAGTCCATGACTGGCTTTCCTGTCTATTCTAAATCTTTACATAGGGACCAAAAATGTGAACTAAAGAGAAAAAGCATTGAATTAAAATAAGCCTTTAAAAATTGAAATGCTGGATGCTCAATTAAAAGGGGAAAACCAAGACTTGTAAGTCATATTATTTGCGGACATAGTTTGATGCTCTTGACTTTTAGAAAAAAATTGTTAGTTGTTTTTGGCAAACAAAACTGGGCTATAGCCTCCTTTGAAAAACAGATCTACTGGATTTCTGGCACTGGGGTATTGGCTAGAAATTTTATACTTCTACCAAGAGATATAAAATCTCCAAACTCCAATGCCTAAATTGAAGGAAAGGGTAAGATTGGGGATAAAATAAAAGTAYGTCAAAACTTTTTTTTCTAAACCTRGCTACAGTTTTGGGGCCAGATTTGGTCTAATTCAATCTTGCTACCATTAATTCAGAAAATAGTATGTAACACTATTAGGTCTCTTAGTCCTGAACAAGGCTGACAGGGCTAATTATTATGGCTATAAGTTTAGGAATAAATAGAATGGGCAAGATTTTTCAATACTAGCTCTTTTTCTACTACATATGATTCTTCATATTTTTGTTTTTCATTTTATTTCACATTCTCTTATGATGAGCTGTATAGCACATCATAGCTGTGACCTTTGAGTTTTTTCATTCATAGGTTAAGAAATAGATTTTTGATGTGTGCCACTGAAGAAAAAAATGTTTACATCTCTAAACGGAATTGGTCTCCTGACACTGTGGTTCAAACAAGGACTCTTCCTGTAGTTACTCAAGTGGTGTTTTCCTCAGAGCTGATGGTGGAAAGCTGCCCTGAACTTTCCCTTGCCTGTTTTTCTTTTTCATATATTCTTCCATCTGAAATGTAATATGGCTTTCAGACTAGTCTTGAGGAGGTAATGGACTAAATTAGAGACCTGAACTGAATACAAGGTAAGTAAGTGATATAGAATGGCAGTAATAGAAATATATGGGCATTAATCTAGCTCAAATCAAAATATAAAGAAGGGGAAATCTGCCTGAAGGAATTGCATCCTGCACAGGCATTTGGAAGAACACTTAGATGAGTATCATAAATAGAAAGAATTATGACTCTACATTCAGCRTCTCTGGTGGCTTCTGGATTACATAGGTAGCTTTGAGAATTTGAGATTGCGGTTTGAACTATGATCTTATCACCACTGTAATTGGTGTTCCGAGTTTAAACCCAGTTTTGAATCTAGAAAAGTAGATATTTTGCAAATTGTCTAAAATATCTGAACCTAAAGAAAGAAAAGATTTTTCACAGGAAAGTGTTTATTTTARAATTCTAAACATAAATGCAAAACAGAAATCTTATGAGTTGCCCTTTCATAATATTTTTTAAGTAAGCACTTTTTCAATAATTTTTCTTCTCCCTATATTTAGTCTCATTTCATAATTAACTCCCTAAGTATACTTTACCCAAACTATATTTATTTATTTGTATTTATATTGTTAGCATAAATCAGGGTCAGCATCAAAACCCAATAAAATACTAATCTCATGATATTATAACATTATCATCTTTGGAGAAATGGGTAGATGTGTTTCTCTGTCTATCTCCATCTACCTACACAATTCTGTTACTGCATAGAAAGGGGCTTTAGACAAAAAATCAGAGTTTAGTTGTTTATCGTGAAATGAGAAGCAGGTTCTTTCTTGTGGTTTAGTTTATTTAGAAACTTATCTAATCTTTAATAGACTTCTCAAAATGTTTGTTTAATCAAGCAGACTCTGGGGATGAAAATAAGTCTTGAGGCCAACTTAAAGTTGATACAAAAAAGTTTGGATAAAGAGTGTAGAAAACAATGAACTACATTATCAAGATGTTGAAGCAGTATCTTCATCTGAACAAAAAGATGATGAACCACTAATCACTGAAAAAAAMCTAATTTATTTTTTATTATAAACTAGGTGAGTAAAATTTTGAGACGTAGAGTTACCTAAATGCTGAATATTTTTGAAAATCATCTTGAAATAATTATCTGCCATGGGAGAATTATATAAACAGCACATTGAGCYATAAATCTCAGTGAATTTAAAAATGATGGAAGATTTTGCAACATAGTTCTTCCTGAGATAGCTTTCCATATTAACCCAGCGTAGGAGCACTAAGGATATTATTAACCCTTATCTTATGCTCTTCAAACACTCTTTGCAAATGAGATGAGAATCTTAAAATCAGTCTTTATTTTTCGTCAGTAGAATTTAACTCATTTTGAAAAATGAAACAAACAAACTAGAATAAAAGTCCTAGCATATAATTACGGACATACTACTTGTAGCTCTATAATTAGGATGCAATTGTATAATACTTCAAAGTTTAGACTACATATTTCATTATTTTTTACAGCATAAAGAGAGGCAAAGTATTTCAAATTTTAAATGAGGCTGCTAGAGTTGATTACTTTCTAGGAATACAAAAAATAAATAGTGAGACAATTTTAGATTGGAAACAAAATAATGAGAATGCTTATCAAATCCCTATCGTATTCAAATTTAGTGCTCACAAGAGAATATAAAAGATGTCAGAGTATAGTATAGACTGCAGCTTGAGATGAATCTAATTAGAAATATTTCATTTTCAGAATAGCCTTYTGGGATCAAGAATTTTTTTATTCATTTTAATTCACTATGGATCAAGGGAAAGGTTCATCACAAATCACTTTCTGATCTGTGAATCACTTTCTGATCTGTGGATCATGAAGAATAAAAAAAAATCAATCTTCTATGTAAATTAAGAAGTAATCGAAATTATAATGTTAAAATCCATTTTAAAAACTATTTGAATTGAGAATGAGGCAGGATTATACAAATAGAAAAAAGGCAGAAATAGCATAAATCTTACAGACTTCACAAAAGAAGTTTTACAGAGGTCCAATAATGTGACAATATTCAGGTCTTCACACTCTGATGTTTTTGACTGGAAGACAGGMTCTCATGAAATATGCTGGCACTGGAGTAACTTCCCTGCTTAAATATCCTGGCTACCGTAGYGATGGCATATTTTCTACTTCTATTGATATTTTCCAAGATGATTTCATAGAATCATAGAATCAGTAAGGTGGGGAGGGACCTCTGGAGATCATCYAGTCCAACCCCCCTGCTCAAGCAGGGTCACCTAGAGCGTGTTAAGACAAGGYTGCATCAAGGCRGGCCTCGAGTATCTCCAGAGAAGGAGACTCCACWRCCTCTCTGGGCAACCTCTTCCAGTGCTCTGTCACTCTCACAGTGAAGAAATTCCCCCCACACATTCAGGCRGAACTTCCTGTGGTTCAGTTTGTGCCCATTGCCTCTAGTTCATTTGCATGGGACAACTGAAAAGAGTTTAGCTCCCATCCCCTTGACATCCTTCCTTTAGATACTCATAGACATTGATAAGATCCCCCCTCAGTCTTCTCTTCTCCAAGATAAACAGGCCCAGCTCTCCAGCTCTCACAGCCGTTCCTCGTAGGGCAGATGCTCCAGTCCTCTGGTCATCTTTGTAGCCCTACACTGGACTCTCTCCAGTAGCTCCAGGTCTCTCTTGTACTGGAGAGCCCAGAACTGGATGCAGGACTCCAGATGAGGCCACAGCAGGGCTGAGTAGAGAGGCAGGATCACCTCCCTCGACCTGCTGGCAACACTCTTCCCAGTGCACCCCAGGATACCACTGGCCTTCTTGGCGAGAAGGGCGCATTGCTGGTTCATAGTCACCTTGTCCACCAGGACTCCCAGGTCCTTCTCTGCAGAGCTGTTTTCCAGCAGACCAGCCCCCAGCTTCTACTGCTGCATGGAGTTATTCCTTCCTAGSTGCAGGACTCTGCACTTGCCTTGTTGAACATCAGGAGGTTCCTCTCCACTCAACTCTCCAGCCTGTCGAGGTCTCTCTGAATGGCAGCACAGCTTGTTGTCATCAGCAGCAAACTTGCTGAGGAGGCACTCGGTCCCCTCATCCAGGTCATTGATGAAGAAGTTGAAGGATGGGACCCAGTCCTGAGCCCTGGGGAACTCCACTAGCCACAAGCCTTCAGTTAGACTCCACACCACTGATGACAACCCTCTGAGCTCTGCCTTTCAGCCAGTTCACTGTCCTCCTCAATGTCCTCTCACCTAACCCACACTTCCTGAGCTTCCCTAAGAGGATGTTATGGGAGACAGTGTCAAAAGCCTTGCTGAAATCAAGGGACACAACATCCACTTTATCTTCCCAGTCAGTCACTCCATCATAGAAGGCTATCAGATTGGTTAAGCATGATTTCCCCTTGGTGAATCCATGCTCACTACTGCTGATCTCCTGCTTTTCCTCTGTATGCTTGGAGATGACATYCAGAATGAGCTGTTCCATCAMCTCTCCAGGGATGGAGGTGAGGCTGACTGGCCTGGGTCCTCCTTCTTGCCCTTTTTGAAGACAGGAGTGACACTGGCTTTCTTCCAGTCCTCAGGCACCTCTCCAGTTCTTCAGGACCTTTCAAAGATGATGGAGAGCGGCCTGGCAATGACATCCGYCAGCTCCCTCAGTACCTGAGGGTGCATCCCATCAGGGCCCATGGATTTGTGGATGTCTATCTTGCCCAAAAGATCKCTAATCTGATCCTCCTCAACCAAAGTAAACTCTTGCTTTCTCTAGACTTTCTYCCTACAAGGAGAATTTGTGCTAGGAAACATTTTCAGTGTTGTAACCCAGGAATCTACATGTCTTCAGGTAGCTGAAGTGTGGGTATTGCCCTCAGGGTTCAAACTGTCTTGTTGCTTCCTCTTCTATTTAAAAGTAATTTCAGTGCTAGAACTATGTAAATATGAGAGCAAACCAGAGAGAGAGAGAGTATGGGTGCATATGTGCATGTGAGAGAKAGTGGAATATGGGAAGGTGAAGAAAAGAAGGACGTGAATGTAAGGGAGGAGGACATGTTGGACATTTATATCATATTAAATGTAAATATATATTTATATAAGCATCTGAAGTGGAGGGCATCTAAATATCTTCTCTCTGAATTGTGCCATATGCTTTACTAAATATTTTTATKATTATTATTTGRAGGAAAGYCAAGGATCTCTGAACTAGATTGTTTTTAGAGTAAATCAGTATGGCTCTATTGTCTTTCATGGAGGTATATTGCTTTAGAGTGAACGAGAATATCATCATCTACATCATCACTCTCAGGTCTCTAGTCAAATGACTGTACTCAGTTTTAAGACTTTTATTCCTGCATTTTCCAGAGATGTGATTCAATTATACTCAGAGGAAAGCCTCTGAGACTGGAAATTTGGATTTCAGAATTCTAGAATTGACTAAGATTAGAATGCCTGATTTTGACACAATGGCAGTGATACTTTTCTAGCAGAAAAACAGAGTTTTAATCTGGGACAATTCATCCACTTTAGAGTAAATATTGTTTGAAGAAACGCATATGAACTCACCTGTCCTCTAGATCTGACAGAAAATATTATCCCTGTCTGTGATTTATCAAATTTATTCCTAAATCCTCAAATGATTGAGGTTATATAACCTCACCAGGAAATTTGTCCCCAAACTTATATATTAAAAAGTTTCTTTAACTATGTACTACTTACTAATTATTACTATTAATCACTAATATCTTACTTATTAATTATCTACCTGAATCTTCTTTATCACAAATTAGCAGGTTGCTCTTTAGTCTACCCTATGTAGATATGAATAGGAGCCAGTCATAYATCCTTCCTAGAGAAAACACTCAGAATATTTAAAGATTTAACTACTTTTTACTACATATTTTTTCAAGAACAATCCAAGTTCTTTCAGGATTTCTTTAGAAGTCTAATTTGTGAACCATTCATCACTCTTGCTTTTCTTCATGCTTTGTCCAGTTTGTCTGCTTCTTTTAATAAAATCACATACCAGCTGTATGATAGGTCTTGCTGATTTGCAGAATGTTATTGTCTACTTAATWATATCTCTTTTCCCTCTTTAGAAATCTTTTCTATGGTACCCAACTGCATGGCTGAAGTTTTTTAACAAAAGTTGCATTTTTTATCCATTTCTTTTATTTTGGTTCACTCACATTCATTTGCAGAGAATGACAAACTTGATACTTTTTGACAGTTTCACCCAAATATGTACTTATAAACATTTCTTTCCCTTTACTCAGAAGTATCTTTCAGATAGCAGAGCCTAAGTTCTCCTAGTGTCTATAAGAAAAAAAAAAATTACTTTCCGCATTGTCCTCTAGACCTTCTTGGTAGGCTGTGTCTGTTTTTGTAATGCTCTGCCAGCAGACATCTTCCTCTTAGTAGAAGGCCATGTCCTTCATTTACAAGACATCCAAAATAAGATGCATTGGTCTTATTTTCCCTGTGATGATACTACTTTGTTCTAATACCTTTTTATCTTTATTTACAGGCTTTTAATGGGTTTGCTTCCTACTTTTTTCTAAGCATCAGAGAAAAAAAAAATTGTGATACAGTAGAAAACCTTATTTTCTCCCTGTCTGTCTTCCTGTATCTCTGTTTTAGGCCACTAAATCTCTGTGAAACCTTTTAAGTTTTGATTGTGCACTAAATATTCTAGTTCTTTCTATTTATTCTTAATATATTCTGCACTAGCATATAGATATCTAATATATTTTGTAAGTTCACTCATATTTTTTATCCTATGTGCTATCTAATTGTCACAGAAACAATGCTACCTTAAAATAATAAAGAATTTATATTTGCTTACTCAGCAGCCACACTCTAATGCAGCTAAAATGTCTCACATATGGCTTTCTCTTTTGGTCTTCATCTCATTGTATTGTGTGACTACTTATCCAAAAAACAGTTTATTTACTTCAAGTCGCAGCTGCTGTTCACATACCAGTCTGCTTGAAACAGGCCAAACTCAGAAATGCTATTTTGTTAGGACAGCAAAACGTATGTATGTTTATGAATGGGTGCATTCCTATGTATATAACCTACAGAGATATTACTTAATAATTTACCAAGATATTGCTTGTTTTAGGGAATTTCATTAATTATCCTTCACTCATTCTGGTTCCTGTCAGAAGCACTTACCTATTAAACCAGAAATATAGTCTCTAGTTAGCCCTAAAGATACATATGACATTTACAAATTTGATTCAATTGCGTTTGAAAATCCCAAGTGTCAAGTACGTGACATATCTCGATATAGTATCTTTTGAATATTCTATGTTTGCAAAGCATTGCATTTTCAGAACTTCTGTTCATTTTTTACCTTAAAACTTACAATATATATTGTCTTTATTACCTTTCATCTCCAGATTCTGTTCTATCCTTTTGTGTAGATTGCACATTAAATTAATTCTGAAAAAAAAAAGGATTTTGTTTTTATTAGGACAGGGTGAGTACTGAAAAGTATTTTCTGCAGATACTTTTCAATTTTACATAAAAGTTTTATTTGACTATACTTCTGCTTATTCCTCACAAGTATTCCTATAAAAAAGCTTGCCAGATGAACATAATCAATCATAAAATATAAACATTAACTAAGTAYGGAGTTCAGAAATTTTATAAAACAGTAAGAGTGCTTAGCTAACTAGGAAACTCTCAGTGTCCTGTGGGATATAGTGAGGAGATATTCTAGGCAGAATATTCCAGATTGGGGCTGCCCTGGCTGGCCCCTTTGCCCACAGGGGGATGGTCCCTGATGGCCAGATCTGGCCCTGACACCATGAGGAGCTTCTGCCAGTGCCAGCTGGGCCCTCGCTRTGTCCTATGCCCTCACCTCAAATGTTGTCTAATGCATCTGGACYGTGGATACCTAGACTGGGGATTTTTCCCACTTCCATTGCAGGGGCACTGCTTATGAGGTAAATAAAATCCTTAGCACTTCTAGGAAATCTTTCCCCGTATTCCAGTTTTTGTACTGAGTTTTTCCTCTGTGAATATATGCTGTTTGGAAGTAAGATGAACAACATAATCTCTTTTCCAAAGACTAGAAAAAAAAATGTATCTGCAGAAAGGCAATTGTTTCAGTCTTCAGCCTCAACGCATGTTGATTCTAAAAAAAACTGTTTTTTTCATGAATTTTCTAAACCACAGTAAGCAGGATCTGCCACACTAAGGATCTGACATCTGAAAGATATGTTGAGGCAGACCAGTTTCTGGGCAGAAATAAAAGTACTTCAAGACCACTTCATTTTTCAGTACTTGAAGAACAATATGGTCTAAGGCATTTTAATGTAACTATTCCTGTTATTCCACACATAAGCTGCAACCAGTATATATAATTCTACAAAGCTAATAAACCACAAATAGTTTCTAAGCAGCACAGTTTACTTCTGCAGCAGATCATAGAATCACAGAATCACAG
The DNA here is from genome assembly GCF_003343005.1 of Rhea americana. NCBI lineage: Eukaryota > Metazoa > Chordata > Aves > Rheiformes > Rheidae > Rhea > Rhea americana. The sequence continues at coordinate 9,484,481 of NW_028186645.1, forward strand.
GATCAGTAAGGTTGGAAAGAACCTCTSRAAATCATCTAGTCCAAACCCCCTGCTCAAGCAGGGTCACCTAGRGCATGTTAGACAGGGTTGCATCCAGGCAGGCTTTGAATATCTCCAGAGAAGAAGACTCCACAACCTCTCTGGGCAACCTGTGCCAGTGCTCTGTCACTCTCACAGGAAAAAAAAAATCCTCCTCATGTTCAGGCAGAACTTCCTGTGGTTCAGTTTGTACCCATTTCCTCTTGTCCTGTCACATGGGACAAATGAAAAGAGTTTGTCCCCATCCGCTTGACACCCTCCCTTCAGGTACTTATACACATTGATAAGATCCCCCCTCAGTCTTCTCTTCCCCAGGGGGAAGAGGCCCAGCTCTCACAGCCGCTCCTCATAGGGCAGGTGCTCCAGTCCTCTGATCATCCTTGTAGCCCTACGCTGRACTCTCTCCAGTAGATCACTAGTTTCACTTGGTTTAGACTGTTACAGGTGGTCCTGTTTTTGCATGAACTGATCTTAAGCAATTTCTCTGTCTCRTTAGCCTTTTAAAAGCTTCCTTTCATGTTAGATATGAGAGTGAATTAAATTTTCCACCTATCTTTCACAAAACATAATGAATACCATGAAACAAAAACTGGAAGGGATGAAAGGAGAGGGTGAAAACTCCTATTTGAGTTTTCTTTCATTTCTCATATATAGCAGTGGGCTTTTTCTATCTTATCTCACATTCACTTATTAAGGTGGAGAAAACTTGCGAGAAAACAAATGGTAAAGAAGAACTGCAAGGCTTGCTTTCTTGGAACACAAAGTAGTTTAGAGGAGACTGTCAGCAGCAGCAGCAGATATGCTTAATGTTTCCCATCAACTTTGCATGAAATTCAGGAGGTGGTGTACAGACAGCGGTGCAGATCCCAAATATGAAGCACAATTTGCATGGCTAAAGGCAAATATAGACAGGAGGCAGTAGATATGCAAGCCCTCTTGTCAAATAAATAAATAATGTGTCTCAAGTTGTCAAAAGAAAAATACCTTTGTATAAAAAGGCTAAATTTGGGATGGCAAATGGTCACATCAACCCATAATAGAGAAATAGTTCATTTATGCAGGAGGTGCAGTCAAACTAAATTGTAGCTTAAGGAAAAGCAACTAAGCAGTGACACAAGGCCTTTTTTTTTTTTTTTTTTTTTCTCCCACCATAATTTAATAGTAACTGGGGTTTTCCTGTTCTCTCAGGTCCTATTAAGCAAAGGATATACTATCAGCCATTCTATTCCACTTAACAATCTCAATGGTCCAAAAGAGAATCTGTATGTTTCCTGTTCTTTCATTGCACATGGTAGCCGATTGCTAACCTAACACTCCCAGTCTGTGGCTCTTACTCCCACATGTGCATCTTGTTCCACTCATGCATTCCTGCAATTTCTATTTCATCATCTTTCTATTGCAAATAGACAACCTTTCCTTGGAGTTTAACCCTTTATCCAGTAATATTTCACTGTCTCCTGTCACCCTTACGGTATTCTCTTTTTGTAAGCTTTCACTGTGATAGAATGAATGTGTTCCCTTAATGAAGCTGTTATAATATTGGCACAAGCTATATTTGGAAATTTTGTATGCTACATTTTTCAGAATTTTAGATGAAATTACTGGTTTCTCAGAAGCAGACTAGGTTTGTCTTGTGATTCTTTCAAAGCCTTCCTGTATTCTGACTGTCAGGTCCTTGAGCGCATCTCGCTTCTAGGGGTTTAGCTGKCTAAGTTAAGGCTAGCTGAGTTCAAGGTCAGCTTCTTTGCTGATATGAGATAGAAAGAAAAGAAGAGAAGAAAGCTGCCCCTCCTTTCCCTCGGGAGCTGCTTTCAAGCTGAGGCTTCACCACTGGCCCCTGCCTGAGCATCTGTGCAGCAGCTATGTCTGCCCRGTCGCCTACCTCCACGAGTCTGACCCTGACCTGAACCCACCGGCTCAGATTCTCACCTTGACCTCGGATATGCCTCATCACTATAGACTTRTTGAGTGATCGGTGGACTGTCTGACTCTGACAACTATCTCTGGCCCTGATCCRGACCTAGACTTGCAGCTCTGCATCCTGACTCCTTGCTGGTGACTGTTTGTTATTGCACTCAGCTCTGGCTCACCTTTCCTTTCGAAGCAGCCAGCTCTTGCTGCTCCTTGACACTGACCACTGGTAGTACGAGATTTGTCTAATTATTAATCATAATAAGAAAAGGGACTGCTATCACGTCCTCACTTTCTCCACTTACTTCTGTGACAGGATCTTTCTCTGGACCTGCTGTCACCACAGTGCTATACTGGTCATCTGCCTTTCATTCTTATTCTAGACTCACAATCTCTCCACCTTTGACACGTGTTCCTTCACAGAGGCATCTTAGATGACGGAGAGACAATAAACATGGATTAATAGCATTATCAAGCTTGGACAGATGGCAAACAGCTGCAAAAATGGCTGCCCTCTRGATTTCAAAGGAGGTTGCAGGGCTCTAGAGCTTAGAAAGTCAGTGTTGTCTCAGGACCAAGGAGAGGTCCTACTATAAACAAGTCTTTGGTAGAGGGTTAAAAGTCAAAAGGAGCCAGTCTCTCAGATTTGATTTTTACAAATTTCAAGTTTGCATTGTATACACAACATGGGGTCAGAGAAGATGCTTCTGATCTCATGATGACATAGCAGCCCTGAGTTCACATCTTTAACTGGTGCTCAGGTAGTTATTATGTATGTGTAAAACCAATTGGAAGAGCAGAGTATCATGTCAACTGAATGAAGAGAATGAACTGAAATAGTCACAAATCTAAGAGCTTAAACAAAAATATTCTTTCATAACAGACTGATAGAAAGTTTGTCTGGGAGCAAAGAGAGATTTCTGAGCCCAAGGAGCCCCTTTCAGGGTAGTGAAGTAAAAAGTACTTTATAAAAGCTACACCTCCTGCCTTCTAAAGCAGAACTATGAATGTTGCAGGATTTTTTCCTATGACTTCTACACATGCTTATACTTTAAATGCATTTTTGAAGGTGACACATTACCAATTTGTCAACAAAAATGTCTTCTATCTTCAGGTCTTGTCTGTAAAACATGGATTTCAGTTAAGATGGAATAAATCCATCAGAAGTTAGTGAAAGCAATCATGCATCTGTTATAGGCACTTTTAGTTCCACACATGAGAGATTAGTATTATAAGATTCTCAGTCTAGTGATGTCYATAGAAGTAAACAGTAACTAAAAAGTCAAAAAAGGAGCAGGTTTGAACCAGTGAAAAACACTAACATTTTCTTCATGTCAGACTGACAGCAGTATGGTTAAAGATAAAATGAGTGTTTTCRAGCCCAAGATGCTTTTTTAGTGTGTTCTTAGCATCCAGTTCCCCATCTCTGAAGATCTTAGACTTGCAATAGGAAGGAAGCATATCAAATGCCTTAATGAAGTCCAAATACATTAGATCTACCTCATTTTATTTATCTAGAAAATCTGTTATCTCATCAAGTCATCTTATTAGAGAAAGCATCTTGTCAGATCTTAATCCTCCAGAGCACAACTCTGTTCACAAGTTATTAAAAACACAGCAATTGTTTGCATCTCACCCAGTCATGTTTAAGAAATTTCGGGCACTTTAATAATTTCTGGGTGAGACTATGAAAATGCAAAGATACAGAGGTAGTATGAAGAGAGCTCATAAAGAGGCCTGAAACCTGGAAGGATTCCAATCTTTGCAAAGGCAGTAAATTACACATAGAATTCCTCTAATTGCTATATCAATTTTTTGTCCAATAATTTATTCTAGTCRAAATGTACTTAATATTTAGTTAATATGGAAGTAAATCTTAGTGTCATTTTTTTGGTATACTGCTGCCTGGGATAGAGGGTGACCCATGTATTTGGAAATGATTTATTTCTCTTAYTATAAAAATAAAAGTGATGCTTGAGAGGTACAAACTGTTTAACTTTTTCCACATATACTTCAAATTCTTGCAACTCTGAGTATGTTTTTCAAAAGCACAATGTTGAAATTGGCCCAATAGCTGTAAGGAGAAACAAATAAGAGAAAACCCTATTCTTGACATTGTACTTTCTGGCCTAAATCACAATCAAATGTTAAACCTGTCTACCCCTAGAAACTAGAGTTTCTGCATGTCAGTTATGAGTTTAGATTTTCTCCATCACATTGCTTGGATGTGCTAAGCAATCTTAGTACTTGAGTATCTCCTGTACCTACCACATTTGCCTTATCAATCAATGGAGCAACTGGAAAAGGTGGTTCACACTCCTTGCTCAAAAAAAAATATAAGTTTGACTTAACACAGAATAATTAATTATGTATGTTGGAAGAAGACTAATCTACATTCACAGAGGTAGATGATAATCTGGTTACTTTAATGGTGTTCTAAGACATGCTAGATCCAATCACGGCTACTTGCTAAACAACAGATTTTCTATCTGATCTTGCAAAAAGGCATTCCTCRCCTGCAAAGTGAAGGTAACAATATTTCTCCAGATCACAGAGGTTGGCAGTCTAGATACATTAAAACATTTACTCTACTGGTAAWGGTATTACAAGTAGGAGAAATATTAGCACCTTACACTTGGTAACTTCTTTCATTAGGAATAACCTTCACTGAAATGAACAATAAAGCTGATCACTACCATCATACTAGATACGCCCTTTAAAATTTCTTTTTTGCTTGTCTTTATTTTTCATAATGCTCTTTTTAACCRGAGGTATTTATGTGAGGTGACTGAGAGCAGAGGGCAATAGCATCTACACAGATGTGTATAATAAAAAATTAGTCATAGCGGAAACCACCTACGGATAAATTAAATTATTGACCAGCAGTGGTTGCCTGACCTGTATCCATCAAAATGTCAAACTAGATATAGGTGGACAGCAGGGATGCACCCTAGAAAGAATAAGGAATGTATAAATCTTTAACACTGCACCATGCTGCTTCAGGTAATTGGGATATAGTATGATATATAGTATTGTACRTGTCACCAAAAAAAGGTAAATTTGATTAAAAGCAGTATTAACTCATTGCTTGTTTGCTTTTAAAGAAGATATTTCTAATTACTAAATTACTCAGTCTTATATTCTATTGAAAATAGTTTGGAGTAAATAAAGGCTTATTACTGAACAATTCTATAGAACTGTTACAACAATAATAATACTAAAAAGAATTTTTAGCCAGTCTGAAACACTAAGATGTAAGTGATAGCCCTACTCTAAAAGTACAGAGAACAGTTCAAAAATTCAATTTAAAGGATCTTTTTCTGTAAATATGTTCTATAAATGATTTCCGTAATACTCTATTAACTTTTGTAACATTATGTTGGTTTAATTAATATTATATTCTGTAGGGCTTTTCCCTACATGATTATTACTAACAGGAAATATCAATATCTCTAGGTCATCAGGGTTAGCTTTCTACCTTCATCTAAAAGAATATTGAAAATGCTGTATAGCTCAAACCTAACCATTTTCTGGTTGTCTTCATCAGTAAACTCAAATTACAACTACCAGACATTACATTAATTTTGACATTTTTTCCAGCCTTTCCTTCTTTCCTTGTCTCTGTAATGTTAATACCAGAATTTTTTTCCAGATGCTCTGTAAATAACAAACATTCACAGTTCTTTCATCCTCAGTTTTAATACACAGAATCTTAAATCTATGAAGTCTCAAGGATGTTGCTACAATTCCAGCTTCTGAGATACTACACTACAGTCAAAGATCATAGAAATCCAGAGAAAATTTTTCATTTATATCAGTGAAGCAGGGCTTGAAGCTCTTTCCTTCTTAACTCTTATGGGTAAATTCCATGCTTTGTAGTACCTCTACTGTCTCTTTAAATATTTGGAAATAAACTCTATTGCCCATCTTCTGAAAGGAGTCTCTGCTTACATTAAGTACCCTGTAATTCTATAGGAAAAACACAACCATAATAATCAGGCAAACAAATAGAGCATATAATGCTAATAAACTATTACAGGCTTCYGCCACATCCTTCACACTTGGCTGTCTAAACAAATCAATACAACAGGAGAGATCTAGTTAAGACTGGGATAAAAATCTAATGCTTTATCTTTACAGCAAGTCAAAACATAACAATCCAACTTTATTATGTACAGTGTGGTTCATACAAATTGTATCCCAAAGGCTTTATGGAGGTAGATAACACTCTTTCAGCATAAAATAATAATAACAACAGAAAGAGAAATGATGGCCACAGTCATATCCTTCTTTCAAAGRTGTAAACTGAGACCAACACTAGTGAAATCAATATGCTTTACTGTGACACAGAATTAGTCTGAGATTAGAATCAGGCCGTAGTCAGGTAACAGAAACTATGTATTTTCATCTGAGAATTGCAATGGAATGGTAAGTCAATGAGGCAGACAGACACAGGAAGGCAGTTTTCAAACAACTTGAAACTGAAGAAAGGAAGTATAAAAACAGCAAAGCAATCTGGAACTAGTCTGTGAATGTTTTTACATTCAATAGGAACAAACTGAAATCCAACATAAAAMAATTGTTGGAGTATATATGTGATGTTCACACCATCACACTCTGGAACTCAATAGGAGCTTTTCATTATCTTCAGAATTTTACTGTCTGTATCACAAATCAAGGATCTGATGYTGAGGCATAGAGATTTCCCAGGGCAGCAGAAAAAAAATAGACAAGTGAGAAAGGGATAAATGAGGATTTTAGTAGAGATAATATTGGAATACTTGAAGACAAGAAAAGAACAGAGAAGTATGACCAGCTGATTCTTCCTGTAGCAATTGGTTGAGAAAAAAAGATCAAATGATAATGAACTTTTTCAACATTTGTTCCCAGAACTTCATGTTTCTTTTACCAAATATTTCTGTCGGGGGCTTGAAAGTACTCTCTCATTCTTGCTCAGGGTGGAAAGGACATTTTAAAGGAGACTTAAAAGTTAACAACTACCCATCACGCATTTTAAACAGTATTTGCAATTCTTGTAGTGCATTGTGCCTATCTGTGACAAGCTTCTGATTCTAAAAGGTCTCCGCATCATTCCCTTAAGAAAGAATGCATTTGGGAGATCAATACCTTTGCCTACYGGCCTTGCTGAAATATACCCAATGCATGTACAAAATCAGCTCAGTAGATGTGACTGTGAAGACTACCAGGCCGTTACACAGAGGAATGCCTTATTGGACYGGCTGTCTATATAGCTCCAAGGTTCCATTAAGCCTTGCACTTCACACAGGGGCTGCAATACCTCAGGCAGTGCAGTGGTAATTTATGCTGTGTTTTTGCCAATTTATGTTGTTCGTGTRAAGTAAGGGATACGTTAGCTATTAGTGTTTTTCCTCCTTGTCCATAATGGGGTATTAATCAAGTGAAAATGACAGTTATGCCTTGCTAAGAGAATTCCATTGACAGCTCCCAGGCGCCCTGCAGAGAAAGCCTTAATGTACAATAAACCTTTGCCAACATTTGGCACCTCAATGTTGTTGTCTGGCCTGTTTTCTAATGTATATAGTATTGTCAGCTTTCCTGATGGAGTTAGAGAYGCTATTTAATTTTGCTGCATAAGGGAGAGAGAAATCCATTAGCGTTCATAGCCTGTCAGTGAAGATTGTGTCACTAGCTAGTATAAACTGCAAATGTGCTGGACTGCTCAGTAGAAACTGAAGTGGCAGGAGGCTACAGGTAATAGAATTGTATGAAATTTATCCTCTTCATCCTCACAGAAATMACAGAATGGTAAGGTTGGAAGGGACCTCTGGAGATCATCTAGTCCAACCTTAGGGCAGCCCATACAGGGATTGAACCTGTGACCTTGGCATTAGCAGYGCCACAYTCTAACCAACTGAGCTAAAGCTGCCTCCTTTCAGGAAAAATCAAAAAAATACACATGCTTCTCCATAACAATCATTGAAAGTATACAAAAAGGTTATGCTGAATTAGAGCAACACTACAGTATTTTGGCTAGACTCTCAAAGGGAACTTAAGCACCAAACTACCTCCTTAAATGATAAAATGTCCAACATTTCAAAATCTTAAAAGGTGCTACTTACTTAAGCACTTGCATTTCTGCAGCTGTCTATATGCAGAGCTGTTTAATACCTAAGAGATGCATTACCCCTAGGTCTTAACAGAGTTCGCAAAGCTGGTATCTCCCTGCTAGAGCCAAGCATAGACATACTCAGAGAACGGTTGACGGTGAGCAAAGAGTGGGTTGTTTCGCCCTGTTTGCTTTGTCCAATTTGCTTTGCTTATATGGGAAGTGAGAGATCAAAYTTCTAGCTTCCTTATATATGATGTAAGCAGAGATTACAGCTAGAGTCTTCCATTTATTTTCAAGAGGGTTCTCTAATAATGTAGCAGCTGTGATCCTGGGATGGGTTATGTTTTCATTTTCTTCCCCATTGAAACAGTTCTACTTTGCACAAATATTTAAATATTAAGTAGAARATGGTAGAAAAGAAAGACTTGCTGCTTAACTTGGTGGTAAATCCATTCATGGGGGAGAGTCAAGCTCAAAAAGGGGCCATTCAATCAGCTGCAGAAAATGAAGCAGCTTCAGAGAGAGCAAGTGACAGAAACCTGCCTGGGAGTACTTCAATAGCCCTACTGTGAAGACATTTATTTGAGAGAGGGGAGAACGCAGATCTACAAAGATGAAATTGATGCTTATGTCCTATATTCTAGGTGAGTATGCTAGCCATTGAAATGGTTGGGAAAAGGCTGCCAGGACWTTTTGATATTTTTGAGAAAGGAATGACCTCACAGGTTTCTAACTCTGTGATAGCATTCCTACCTGTGAATCCTAAATGTGAGAGATATTTCTTTACGATGTAGTGCTTGGTTTCATTTGGGAATAATCCTACTTCCCACAATTTCCACAGCATTTATCAAAGAACATGCTTCTACCTACTCAACACTTTGTCATTGAGTACCTGATTGTGTTTCTCCAATGTATAGACAGGATATAGAACATGAAGTCAGACCAATGACTATGTGCACCCTATCTCTTTTCATTGACTACATCTGACAACAGGTTTGCAGCTTTGGGTTTCAGAAATTTTAAGCTGCTCTTGAGCTTAAATGCTATACAAGACCATCTAAAAACAGCTGAAAGTGCCTGAAGTGGGGTTGGGAATTCCACTATTCAGTAGGAAACCTAAGAGTGTGTCACTGTAATGCTGAACACAAATCTTTCTTGTATATCTAAGTCTTACATCCTGTACATTCTATATGGAAATCCTTGGCATAGCAAGACGTGGTTCTTTCATAAAATATACCTCTTCTTCCACATGAGAAAGTTTTGAATTCCAGAAAATGTAATTAAAGATGTGGTTCTGGTACTGTTATTATCTCACAGTGACCAGTGAGATTCAGAGTATGGAAAGTTTGAATCTCACCCTATTAACAGCAGGATTTGATTGCTACATCTCTTACACTTCTCAATTGCTTCAGATTTTCAAACTGTGAGTGGAGAAGACCTATGTTGATGGATTAGAGTCACTCTATTAATGAAAATGTGAATATATTCCTGCATTAGTACTCTTTTATATGCAAAGTGACACCACAGTGATAACATGTCACTAGGCATTTTGACTAAGTCTAGATGAGGTTTTAGAAAATATTGGCCACAAACATTAGGTAATATGCTAATGCATAGCCTGCACCTGGTAAGTCAGAATGCCTTTAACGTGTTAAACCTGCTGCAGTTTGCATTATCATAGACCTCACTACCTTTTCTATTATTACTTCATCTGTGTTTTAGTTAACACTTTCCAAATAGCAGTCCTACCAAGGCCTTATGCAAATCATTGCTTATTTTACCTACACTTTCAGAGGTACATACATACTTTCTTGTTTTTTCTCTTATACACACACACGCACACACGCACGCACGCACACACATGCTTTACACATGGAATTTTGCAACCAGTGGATATACACATAATTCTATACTAATGGCTGGCAGCCAGCACAAGTCATTGTCTTGATGATACATCTTCCTAAAAATTCTGGCATGCTATATACTCCTTCTCATAGATCAACACTGAGTGAATTTTCCTGTTGAAATATTCAGGCTATCCTTTTCCTCAGCTAAAACTGCACAGAATTCCTTTGTTCTGCCAGAGAAGCTCCAATATAATGATCCAAACCTGCATAACAGCAGGAATTTCAAATAATACTATCAATATGTAGCTTAATGCACATAAGATTTCCTTTCAGTGTTTTCCTTTGCTCATATTTCTTTTTTTGTCTACTCATTTTCATAATGTTTAGATGAGATCTCCACCATCTCCTAAATTCAAGTCATAGGTTTATTGAGGTTAATCTCTTCAGCTTTCTCTGTGAGTTCAGAAATGTTCACTTCAGTCACAACAAAGTTTTCCTTTTCCAACAAAAACAAAACTAGCCTCTTTCCCCTCTTTCTGAATCTAATTCTTAATTATCTCCCTGCCTCTAATTCTCAAAATGGGATTAGCATTCCTTTTTTGTTGTGGTTGGACCAATGATTAGTACACTGCAGAATGAAAGTGAACCAAATCCTAGTAAGAATGATAGTGTTCTCAAGCTAAATCTTCAAAAGTATTTAGATGCCGAAGTGCAACCTCACTGGTAATTAAAATACCTAAGACTAAACTGAAGATTTCTAGAACCTTTTCAGCTGATGTAAGCTCTGGAGGCACCTAAGTTTTTCTTAGAATACAAGACAGATAACCAAGTGCTTATCTGTGGCTTGCTCACCTGAGTTTTTACAGTGCTTCACARCAGGGTAACTGCTTAAAATTAATTCCCCTGGTATCAACAAATTAGAGGCATTTCTATTGCCTCCTATGTAGTGCAGTGTGGTAAGCATTCATATAGTAATGCATATGAGCCCTGCACAAATGATTTGTATAGTCCTTCCAYTTCCAGTAATGGTACTTCCCAATTTAGCAGTTAACCTGAAATTAGTGATATTCTCAAACAAAGGAATTGTACTTTCTCTCTCTTACACTCTGCARGTAGCATAGATGAGGAGAAGCTGTTCTAATCATTAGGATATTATATATAACAGCAATGGAAATGTTAGTGCTCTAAAGAAGGTCAAAGAAGTGGTCAGTACATATTATTGCAAGTTTTAATCTCAAGATATGACTTACACGCTCTCACTATTTTTTCATTCATTWCAGTGATAAACTCTATACTGTCCTTCTTAAAAAAGTTTTGCTTTACCAGACTTATCTCAGTTTCATCTACTCAAGTAACATTAGTCTTTATTTTCCCACCTTTTTCAACAACCACACTCATTATTTTAGTAGCCTCTTGCTTTTCTGACTGGCACTCTCATTATTTTAGTAGCCTCTTGCTTTTCTGACTGGAACTGACCACCTGTTTCTTTCCATTTGATTCTGTCATTATTTAAAACATCATATAAAATAATCATCTAAACTGGGACTTAGAAGTTTGCAGTTAGCCTAAAATCAGTACAATGATTTCATCCATCTGGATCGTTTATCTCTATAGGTCCTTCTGTTCAAGAGGTGCTTCTTTATTTGATTTGGATTCTTCGTGTCGGTTGCCTATCTGTGCACACAAGATCCTGTTTTGGAGATATGAGTGGAAATCTTCTCTTTAGAGCTCTGCTGTAATCCTGCCTAGCCAGAGAGTCACACAAACTCTCCTTAAATTCTTTGACAATATATAGGCTGGGCCTACATGAAATTTCATCTGATGATGTCATCATGATGATGACATACTTTTTTGCATAGTTTTGTACTTGTAACCCTCATTCAGGAAATTAAAGGCTTAGATTCTAGATACAGTTTTGAGAGGAAAACATCTGATGATAGTGCTTAACCCTTTTTTGAGGTGGAATCACTGTACAATCAGGAAATAAAGAGTCATGAGACCAAATAGATGGAAAGTGAGAGAACTTTTTTCTATCCCAGGAATTAGGACATTATCTGAAAATGGGGTGCGCATGTAGCATTTGTATCCCTGCTCTCTATATTTTTTTGTGTTAAAGCACCACTGGATAAAGAAAAGCAGCCTTGAAAAGGTATACCAGCATTTGAAATTTCTCCTAAAAGAACCAACACAAAAAAAGCAAAAAAACCATCACAAATATGTTGTGTAAAAGATGAACATTTAGGAGAGTATAATACAGCTGTCTAGCTACAGCTCACTGTTATTTGCTGGCTGCAGCTGCAGGTTGGAATTCCAATATGATAAAGAAAAAAGGAAGAAGATACATATTTTAAAACATTTCATCCTGCTTATATAGGATAATGAGATAAATTAAAAAAGGAGTTCTGGCATATTGTATGTATTAGCAGCCAGCTCTAATGTGATGTTTTCTGTTAGCCACATTACAATCCAGTCCTGCTATTTTCTTTTTGTTACTGGGAGGATGTTGGGAGTGAAAGTGCTGGGGGGAGCAGGTGAGAGTACAACAAACACTTAACCTTGAAACTTTTCTGAATAATTTGCTTTTCACTCTTGGCTGCTCAACATTAGTGCAATGCAATTATGAAGATGTAAACATCACAAGGGCACATGGCACACAGGCTGTCACTATGAGTTAAACTTGAGCACCCGATTCCCTGAGCAACCATGTAGAGAGAGCAAACCTCCTCATCAGGAATTCAGCTGTGTCAGTTTATGAAGAGTTGAGGATGGGAGGGGTTGATCCATCAAGCTCAACATTACCCTGGTCAACCTTCTGTTTTCCACTTTCATTCAGTCAGTAGAAGTAGATCATAAATGGACCTGTTAAGTCCGTATTCAGATGACCTCTGCTAAGACAGAACCCCCAAGACACTTCAAATTCTACCTAAATACTCCCAAAACATTTTTTTTTCATTGCAAATGTTTCAATTTACTTGTTCTAAATGGCTATCAATCACAAGAGGCAAATTGGCTGGAGAACGGGAGCATTTAATTATTTTGTTTTCAGACCATTAGCAAGTCCAAGTTGAAGTACACTGCAAGTTTGATGGACCACTAAGCTGTGTGCATTCAGGTCCTTCATTATCACGTTAACCTTACTTCTCCTTTCCCCTGACAGAAGACTTAAAGATTTTTACCTGAGAGAATACRTGCTACCAATGAATAAAAGAAATTTGGAGTTTTAATGATATTTCTGTATTATTATCATACAAGAATCCACACAATGAGCATTTCCTGGAATGCAGAAAAAAACACAGATCCTGTCCCAGATATTTTGGGCAGTTCTTTCAGWCTAACTCTTATTAATTTGCAAAATTTTCAAATACCTAAGAAAAATAGGGTGTTTCTTACTTCATTTTAGAAAGAACTAACTGTCATCTCATTTAATGCTAGTTCCATGTCAAGGTAACTTCACTGACCTCATTAAGGACTCATTAAAGACAACGTTATGCAAATTATACATTAGCAAAAATAAAAAGTCTGCTGGAGGGGGATGATATTCTTTTCATTAATGTATTTCAAATGTTTTTTCCCATCCAGATAATTTTAGCCTAGCACACATGTTCTTGCTCTCTCTCTCTCTCTCTCTCTCTCTCTCTCTCTCTGTCTGTCTTTGAGCGCACAACCTGTATGTATATTGTCTGCATATGGATAGCCTGGCTAGCTATAGTTTAAAATTTCCATATTGGCTGGGCTATCCAACCCACAAAACAACAATAAATCTTGTATAAACATGTCATTAAAATATGCAGTCATATGGTAAATATCTTAGTGAAGTAAACTGAAATTTTACATTGCATCTRCTGTTACAGTTATTCTGATATTTATCTTGACTTATAATGTAAAGTAACATTTTTAACTACAACAATAAAAATTCAGTCACAATTTTTGAATAAAACAGTGCTTTCTTTCTTAATTGAATAATTTTCAAGATAGCTGAACAGTTATTTGGAGATATTTAAGAAACGACAAAATATCACATCAAAGTATCTCCAAATAGCAAGCAATAATRTCTAAGGAGCACTGTGTTTCTCCATAAATTAGCAGAACTTGGGCTTACTCTCTGCAACTGAACTCTGCATCTGTTCAAAGACTGCAAAGCAAGTGGTGCTACAGAAGCCGAATATGGAAGGCAATAAAAAGTAGAAAAAAAGGACAGGAAAGGGAAAGGGAAAGACTTTCTCAGTGGTTAAGTACAATATTGTATAAAAATAATGAACTGCCAGAGAAACAGAAATGAATTAGCTGAGTACTTCTACTTCATTTTTACTCTATTGTCCTACTGGTAAGTGCTTTCTGAAGAAAGAAATGTCATGATAATGGTTTATGAAAATTGTCTGTTAGCAGCACTACTGCAAATATGTGGCACATTTTCTGGCAAAGTGCAACTCCATCAAAAAATAAATGGAGTCATTTAAATTAAATGCTATGAGCTCAAATATCTTAGGTCCATTGAGCTTRTGTTCACTGCCAGGGAGATTTCCAAAGGTAATTTGTTTTGCATCCTGGTATCCCAGGCCAAGCAGTTTGATTTCTGTACCAGGAACACAATAGTTTCTAAGGTCACTGTATCTGGAAGGGAGCCAGCAAGTGGAGGGARAAGGAAGTCTAGGATCTCAATTTGGAAGATCTGCAGGGCAAATTATCAAAAGGCTCCAGTAGATCTTGCAATCATGGAAGTATTGRAAATCGAAGCGTGGAGCAGCTCATGTGGCAGCCTTGTTATTTCATGCAGCGTGATGGGAAAAGGAAGGAGATCAGTGAATAACGGAAGGTAGATCACGGTGAAATTGTCAGTTTCAAAACATGTTAGTCATTAAATTGAAGAGAAATTTTCACCAAACAGGTGTAGAGCTATTACCTACCTATTACTGTTTATGCAAGCTTTTATGATACTTTCAACTAAGAAGAAACTCTAATTTGGAGAGTTTTGGTCCAATGGGGACTAACACGAAGTACTGAAAACCAACCTCCCTGTTATCTTTCATGAAATTAAAACACCACTCTTCAGCCATCTATAGTTATAAGTGTTTAAATGGTTTCACTGAACCTTCTTTCCCAGTAAGCCCCCACAGATATTGGAAAATCGAGACACACAAAGAAAAAGGTCATTTTCCAGCAAGTTATTGTTGTTAAGAGAAACATAAAAATAGATTCAGTATAGTGTTCAGAAAAAGGCACATGAAATATGTTCTCAAGGAAAACTGAGAAGCTTACCATTATAAATTAATTATTTTTCTAACTGATAGTTTATGTATTAGACGGATGCATTTCTTGCAGTACATGGAATGACAGTTATATGTGGGAGAAAACTAAACTTCAGATTCTGAACTTTGTGATAATTTGCCAAATGGAGTTTATTCCAGATCTGATGTACAAACACTGACTTTCTTTTGGAATTGCTGCTATGTTCTTATTTTTTTAAAATACTCTCTTTTTTACTGTTACTTCCAGCACAGGCCTACCCTGCTGATAACCAGATGAATGCAGTGGAAATATGACAAGAATGGGCATTTATGTACCTTTATGTACCTTTTCACTGAACTTGTGAAAGCTGAGCTGATTTACAAATACCCAGTGAAATCTAAATTAATTACATTTCTAGAAAGCACTTTCCTTATCCTGAATGTAGACTGTTTCAAGCTGTAATGAAAAGGTTTTCTTATGTGGAAGTGGTATTTGTTTCTTTATTTCATCATCAAAAGGGTAGGAAGGATGAGCCAGCAACGTGCTCTGGTGGCCAGGAAGGCATCCTGGGGTGTGTGTGGCCGATGGTATCCTGGAGTGCATTAGGAAGACTGTTGCCAGAAGGTCAAGGGAGGTCATCCTGCCCCTCTACTCAGACCTGGGGAGGCCTCATCTGGAGTCCTGCTTCCAGTTCTGGGTTTCCCAGTACAAGAGAGAGATGGAGCTACTGGAGAGAGTCCAGCGAAGGGCTACGAAGATGATCAGAGGACTGGAACATCTCTCTTATGAGGAACGGCTGTGAGAGCTGGGCCTGTTTATCCTGGAGAAGAGAAGACTGAGAGGGGATCTTATCAACATCTACAAATACCTTAGGGGGGCTGTCAAGGGGATGGGACCAAACTCTTTTCAGTGGTGCCAAGTGACAGAACAAGAGGCAACAGGCACAAAGTGAAATACATAAAGTTCCACCTGAATATAAAGAAGAACTTCTTGACTGTGAGAATGACAGAGCGCTGGAAGAGGTTGCCCAGAGAGRTTGTGGAGTCTCCTTCTCTGGAAGTATTCAAAACCCATGCAATACTGTCCAGCATACTCTAAGTGACCCTGCTTGAGCAGAGAGGTTGGAYTAGATGATCTCCAGAGGTCCCTTCCAACTTCAACTATTCTGTGATTCCGTGATTTTGTGAAGTATACTGACTGTGTTCTATCTTAAAGAACAGTGYATGCACATGCATTTAATTTTTAATTGTTTTAGTGCACTTTCTTATTCACAGCCCATAATGCATAATGTGGTGATGGACATTACCAGAGTGTGCCTTTCCCCCTCATTTTAGGGTTGCCATACCTTCTGGAATGGTGTGTTGTGCTTTGATGATTCTTAGTCAAATCATCCTTAACACAAGTTCCATTAAAATACTTACAAAATCAATTAGTAAATTTTACAAATAGATTTCATAAGTTACAAAGGTTTATAAAAATATTGGTGAAAAAATACAAACAAACCATACTTTGTTTACTAATCTTAAAATAATACTTCTCAAATCTCCATCTCTCTCTAATTGACTCATCAAGTCTAGATGCTCAGGTCACCCCTTTGGCCAGGAACTTGGTGCACTCTACATCTGGTATTTGCAAGAAAGAATAAGTTGGCCTACAAATTAGCTTTTACACCCCATCAATTCCTTATTAATACCCCACTTTCTTGGGATTCAATTTATTTTTGAATTCTCTTCCCTACCAGCATTATTAATCTTCAATATATTCGCAGTTAGGTCTGACCTTTCTGTGAGTCAACCATTGCCTGAGTCTTTTTCTTTAGTTAATGTCCCTTAAGCAAGAGAAAACAACAGTGCAACAAGATGGAAACATATCCTGCCCATATAGTACACATGTAACTCATTAATATTCCAGATTAATAAAAGCCAACAAATTAATAATGATTTTGCAGCTGGATACATGTATCAGTTAGGGAATTAGAGACTGTTGTGATGGGAGATTTAGAAGACTCATCAGGACATTTTTAAACTTTAAAACAAAATTTTACTGAATTTAATCATTAAAAACACTTCATGTTAATGGTTAGCTCTTACACATTACTAATCATCATCACTGTATTYACTTTACATATAAACACAGCATCAATCAGATGTGAGTATGCACACGCAGCTGATGTTGCGTAGCTAATATTAATGTTGCATAGCTAATATTGATGGCTACGGACCTTGATGATCTTAATCACAGAGGTCAAGGTGATCAGACTTAAGAGTCAGAACTGGTCCATCTTCTTTCTTCTCCATCTTCCCTCCTTATGCCTGATATTTTCACACTACTTGCCCCCGTTCCAAAAGAGGGATCTCACTTACCCCTGATGCTGCTTGTCCAGCTTTTGGCATTCCCAGTCATACTTCATGTGTATTCAGAGGATGTCCGGCCTATTTGCATTTCTTCAGCTTTATCTGGTCTTTTGTTGCCTGCTATGTGAAACTACAGCTGTCTTTGTGCCTTTGGTGGTCACACTGTTCACATGCTTATGCTTATACACTGTGCCTGGCTATGCTGTCACTGTATTAAAAAACAGAAGAATAACCTCTCTAATTTACTACTTATCAGGAAATGAAGATACTGAAGAAGTGATAGTTGTAGGAGAGGGTATCTCAGATACAGCATGGATACATTGAAGTGTATAGTTTGAATAGAATAGAATTAAATCTTCCAATGCTTTGGTCACAATTTCCAGTGAAAGAAATTGCACTGTCTTTAATAACAGCGGCCAACTAATCCWTGACAGTAGTAAATATAAAATCAGCAATAATCTAACAATCTATAAACATATTATATGGTAAGTTATGTCAAATTTTCCACAGTGAATGGATGGCTTGGTAATTCATAGGAATTTCAAGGTAATTTACCATTATCTGCTCTAATCATTCGTTCTAATCATTTTTTCAATAACAAGTATGGAAATTTTGTGAAAAACAAGATTTTCATTTTTGAGCATGCAGACATTACACAAATAAATTAAAAGTTTAATCTTCCAGAGTGACTGTTCTAGTGAAAGTGAGGGAATATGTTCTGCTTTAAAAAAATATCCATTTTTATTCATAAATCTGCTTGAGGAGTAAATTCATGTAGCTAGATGGAATTCAGTATATTCAATACATTTAAGTTTTTTTTTTCTTTTTTGACGCCAAAAAGGGCAAAAAATACCCTTAAGGCATGTAAGAAACCACAAAAGTATATTCACTCTTGGAATAATCTAAAACAAACAAAAAAAAATCATGCTACTTCTAGCAAGGYAGTTCCGAAGTCAAAACTTGACTAATATATATATAACTTATGTAATGAAATATACTGTAGTCATCTTATTTTTACTGAAATAATTACACTACTCAGTTCCATTGCCTCTCTGGGTAATCTATCCCATTTATTGTACAAAAGGATGCTCATTTAAAATTAATGTCTATTTCTCCCTATTTTAAACTTCTACCTTTTAGCTCCAAATTAAAATAGATCACCTAGTTTAATTTTATAATAAACCACAGCTAGTTTACATGATTCATTCATATCATCTTTTAATCACCAGGAGCCTTTTTCTGGCAAAGTGGTTTGGTTAAATGTCAACAATCCAATGCCAATTAGAACAAAAATGTGTCATCAGAGCAAAAGTGTAATTTTGAGATCCAGACTCCTTTGGGATGATCTCATACTTCTGATGTCTTGCTCATATCTACTGTGAAGAAATCAAATGGAAGAACCCTTATATTTCATAGGACAGATTGTGACTGGGATTGGATACTGTGGATACAGTGGTGTGATGGGAACTATGAGCTGTTGCTCTGCAACTGCCAGCATCCAGAACAAGAAATTGTACAGTTATGTGGAGTTAGGAAGTCTCAAAATCCACCCAGTATAGTCTTGAAGGCTTATGTGGATCCTGAGTTATTACTGTAATTTTCTAATGGTGTTGGAGCAAGGATAAAGGAGAGAAAGTGCAGTTATTATTATCATTATTATCACTGACTTCAGAAGAGCTAAATCAGAAATGAGGATATTGTCATGGTAGGAGCTGACCAGGTTAGGCCAATGATCAAAGGAACTTGCAGTGCTCTCAAGTCTTGCTCCTAAAGGGAAGTATTTTGTACAGTGGCTTTTTAATGGAAAACGTATGAAGAATGTGCAATGGAAAGACAAGGATCAGGGTCATAGGCTCCCTGCTTCTCAGAGGAATCACTGAGGTGCAGAATCTAGTAAGGTTCCTTACTCTATATTTTCTCTCTGCCCCTTCCACACTGCACAGGTTGAAATGGAAAAATTATGAGTTCCCTAATATTCTTATCTTTGACCGGGCAGGCAGGGCACATTTTTGTTGAAAGCAGAAATCATGACTCTAATCTCTAGAGATTAGGGAGCTTTTGTCTCATTTGTTGAACCAATAAACATATGCTAACCAGCAGAAGGTAACAAATCACTTCCTTTCAGAAGGATTCATCAGCTAAGACATCATTGTATATTAAAGTTGCTATATGGCTTTGAGATTGAAGCTGTTGTCATGTCTAATCTGCTTGAAATGAAGGCAGAGGAGTTTTCATCAACATACTTGCATACCCTAATATTAAACAGAGGATTCTGAATATAGACAGCTATCTGTTCTGTAAGGGGAAAAAAACATGAAGGATATTCTTTGCTTTTCTTTGAAGTAAACTTATGCAAGGAAAAGATGCTACATCTTTCTTTTCTGTGCGTATTTTCTTACATTTAGACACGAACTTTGCTTAGCAGTGCTCATGGAGTTACAGGTCTATAGTTTTTCTAGTTTAAACCTTTATCAATTTTAGGTTTTATCATAATTTTTAAAGGAGTGAATTCAAGCTGTATCAGGAAATTTAATTTTCTTTTCTCCACAGCTGAGTGTTACAGATTTCTTACTAAGAAAGAGTGAGGTGAATACATTCCAAAATACAGTGTCCTACTCTAAGGCCTTGAAAGAGGTGTTTCAGTAAGTTTTCCCTTTTTCTCCTGTCTCCTGGAGGAGAACGTGGGAGGACTCTCAGTTCATTACTGCAAAACATTATAAATKCTATTGGCAGTTGTGCTGTCTCTCCCTGGTCCCGTTATTTCATGCAGTGATGGTTGTCTTGTTCTGTAAATAAAGTCAGACACAAACAATATTGCCAAAGCAGCCACGGTTTATGTCAGTGTTTTGAATTTGCTTCTGTCACCATTCACTAACAATATAACAGTAGCTGAGACCAGACGTGCAAATAAACAAGTGGCAAAGAATAGCTCACGTTATTTCAGACTTGATTTGTTTACATTTATTTTCTTACTAATCCTTTGGGGTTCGTCTGCTTACGTCTAATTAAAGGAAAAGGAACTAAGACAATGAGGCTTTGGGAATAAGGTTAACTTAAAATTATAATTTTTTGCCAAGACTGAGCTCATAYTACTTATCTAGGATTAATTCACCTTTCCTGGGGCAAACTACATTACAGGTTTAATTCTGATGCCGAGCTTCTCTCAAAACTTGTCTCTAGTTTGTTGATATGACCCAGAATGTTAGTCTAAATTTAGGAAGCTTCTTAAGATTTATAGTTATTTCACTAACAAATTTGGTCTAGCTCAAGAAAACAGTTTCAAATAACAAATAACTTTTTCCTTGTGTTTGAAACACTGTATACATAACTACAAGAATGCCTAGGTAATACTAAAAGCATGATGATAAACTCATTTTCCAGATGAAAGATTCTGAATTATGATACAGTTCAGCACTGCTTAACTTACAAAAGAAACAAATATTTAGTCTGAGACCTGAGTAACTTAATTTTCTGACTCTAAGCAATCATATTACATATTTAATTAGAACAGTGTACAACTAACAAATAAATTGAAATATAATTCTTTACAGAGAAACAAGATTTTGTCTCAAATTCCATAGTACATGGGATAACTCTTGAAACTACATAGCCATTTTACTTGAAGAGCACTCAATTTAACATGTTGCTTTTCAGATAATAGAGTTTCAATTTTCATTATGGTTTTCAATATTTTGCTTAGGATAAAAGAGCCAACTCCAAACTTAGCCATTGGCATACAGTGGGGCTACTTCATTGATTTTATGCCAGAAATTAATGTAGCTATTAAATTAGCCTCACTATTAGAGTTTCATCAGCATTTAAATCAGATTTCAGTTACCATAGTCAGAAATTTKTAAGTACTTAAGAGATACTCTTACCTTCCCTTATTTTCCTGCAATAATTGAAGGCTAGAGCATTTCCAATATCTTTATTCATGAATAATATCTTTAATTTGAAAGTCTTTTTTTCCATTTTAAAGGAGGAAGTATCTCTGTTTTGGGGATCCATGCATTATTTAATMACTTTTAATTCTAATTTGACTCCAATCAAGTAGTTGTAATTCCAGTTACAATTTGTTTTGCCTGTGATAACATGTATCTTAATTTTGAACACAGGAATTATACACATACATAAACTTTTGCTGAATCACCAGTTTTCAGGGTCTAATATAATACGAAGTGARGAATGAATCAGTAAGCAATCATTCCTGATGTCAATTTTTTTTATTATGATAAAGATCAGATTTTCTATTGGTCTTATTTTTCATATATGAGCATTTTTTATTCCTTTGGTGTTAAGTCCTGCTTCATTATCTATTGACATTTCTCCAGTCATCATTCTTTATGCTACTGGCTTGGTGGCAATTTAGCATAACCCAAAATACCATTTTTTTTCTTGTTGCTTTTGAGGCACAAGAAAAGCAAATTCAAATTCCATTCTCAACTTGTTTACTGAGAAGCAACAACATGAACTCTTATTGCRTGATTTTGTAAAAGATGTTTCCATTTTTACTAGGCTGAGTGCAAACAGGAAATTTCTAAGAAGATTCTCTGTTCAGTTAATTATATTTTTCTGTATATAGGAAGTCCATTATACACATTGTTGAGTAACAGCCGTTGAGAGGTGAAGGGAACATAACTTTATTCCCTTCCAGTATGAAACACAATAGTGATCACTTCTTCAMATTCAATATTTATGTATAATTATGAGGTTTACACCCTCAAATATACCATTAGAGTACCAGACCCTGTCTATTTCGCATTTCCAGAYGTGGAAAACTGTTCTAATAGTGTATATGAAAAATAATCTAAATGAGACTTTTACTTACCTTAATGTTCTGCATTATCTACTACATTTTTCTCTAGTCAAATCCTAATACATTAGGCCTAATTCAAAATGTATTGAATTTATACAGAGCAGTACTACAGCAGCAGAAATATAGGCCACTGTTAAAGGAGACAGAATTAGACAGAAGGTTTGACGGGAAGACACAACTAATAAAATTGAAACTGTAAGTTATAAAATCGGAAGGGGTTTGGATAGCAGAACAGTGTAAGAGCATAGGGGATGTACAGTCAGGATTGGAAAATAATAGCTGAGATGAATAAGGAAAGCAGTTTTAGCAATGAGACATCATACTTTCACAGGCATCAAAATTCACCATCTTGTCAAAACAGGGAAGAAAAAATAGTTTTTAATAAATGGCTGTAAATTTTCTGATATGTTTTTAGCCAGACACTTACTTTAAATCAAAGATTTTGATGTCCTACTTCTGATTTTTTCYGTATTCTTTCTTCTTTTCAAAGTGATGGAATAATAGTAATAATAAAAAAAATCTCCCTCTTCTTTCTCTATAGTCAGTTACCCACATTGCCTCCCAGTAATTCATCCTAATGAATTTAATTTAGTGGGTTTTTTTTGTTTTTTGCTAAATAAAACCACTTTCTTCCCCATGGAGATCATCTCCTTCCCACTTGGAGGAGTGAGGCTCATCCGGGGATGGCACAATAATTTCAAATCCAAACCATGTATAAATTGGGAAAGGAGAAAATATTTTTGCCTATATCATTTAATAAAATAAATCCTGTAGTCTATTCAGTTGCTTTCTCATTATGAACGGAAGGGTTTATGTTCAGAAAAGTTCATCTGGCTTATATCTCTGCATGAGGGAAAGCCTGTTTGAAATGTAATACYGGGTTTCTGGGGCCACATCAGTTGCCTTGGGACAAAAAGTTTCTGAAATCTAGATAACCTTTAAAAAGGAGGTTTAATACAAACGCTATATAACACAATACTTTCAAATTTGACAATAATATGGCAAATCATTGTTTGGAGAGCCCCGAAGAGTGTCAGTGTCCCCCCCCTTTTTTTTTTTCCTTTAATTTCCTAATGCAACACAGTTATCTGCAGAATGAGCATTTAGAAAATCCTTGTTTTAAACCATCTGATTAGGGAGCATGAAAGTCCTCCTGCTAGAAATGATAGTAAAGGACGAGTCTCTTTTACGAGTGCATTATCCTTTTGTGCATGTCTTGCTTTGTTCTAGCTCAACTACGCTAGCTAAATTTACATCATCTCCTCATGTTATCAGTTGTTTAATATTCTTGTTGCTGTTCTCTGCCTTCCCCTAATTTAGTAACCACTTCTAAATGCAATAGTTTCAGTAATATCAGCAGAGCCAAAGCAAAGTCAAATCAAAACCAACAAAAAGAATCCTGCAAGATTCAATTAGTTTTCTTTCAGATTCTGCTGTTCTTCTCACACATTGTTAAATATCTGCTCAGCTCATGAACTGTAGCTAGCACTGCCATATAGAAGATTAGGGTAAAATGGAATTATGCAGAAAATATAGTTTTGCTACATAGAATTTTATGGGTCATTTCTTATCCATATGTATTCTTTCAGTACCTGAGGAAAATCTGAAAGAATGGACTACATAGGCTATGAGCTAGGGTGACAAAATGTTAAAAACAGAGATTGCTTTTAAAAGAAAGARGAGTTAAAAAATGAATTTACAGTTTCAATCCCTGGGCACCAAGAACTACAAAACTCTCCCTTAAATAAAGAGATGTTTCTTATTGTCATTCCACTGGTTGGAAACAGAAGAAAACTTCTACTTGTTCATACCTAGCATCACTAGAAGTTGTCCATAGATGGTATAATATCTTCTTTTCCGCTGGTTAAAGAACAAATTAAGAGATCCTGAAAATTAAATAGTTTTCACTAGAAGATCACAAAGTGGCTTTCAGTGAATGCATTGTTTGATAGATAAAGTTCCAAGAGTTCCAAGACTTGAATATATGTGAGTAGGGATGAAGCTGAGGAAAAAAAAAAAAAAAAAAAAAAAAGAGTTGGGGATTTTTTATTTGTCTGGATATTTTGTCAAGTTGGAAAAGATATTGTAAGATTTTATCGCATAGCTCATGTCTCAGTCAGATGTTATTGCCAAAGGTAAAATAAAATATATTCAAAATCAAATCAAAAGTGCTCTAGATCTCAGTTGAGTAATAGAGCATATGACCATTGATTTGAAAATCATATTACAAACTAATGATTAAAAAAATTCTTTTAATGTCCAGATTCTGACTTTACAGGTAAGAAGTTTATTTTCAAACCAATATCACATTGAGTTTATACGTTTGAATAAAAGCAAGTGCTGACAGTCTGGCAAGCTCATGAGCACAAGGGTGACCAGAAAGCTTCCAAACTCCCCCAGAATCAGGATGCTGATGGATATTGAGAAGCTTGGTGCAGAGACTATATTCTTCTATATATATCTCCATAATCTCACTGATGGTATCAAGTTTTGGATTGTTTAAAATAACCCCCTGCTTTTGATTGTTCAGAATAAGTCTTCATCAACATTCAGGTTACAAATCTCTCAAATCTAAAAAAGGCTTAAAGGTATCTCAGCATAAGTTTCTGACATAGCCTGAAATTAGAGCCAGAATCCAAATGCCATGAATTAGCGTGCTTTTTAACTTAGCTCCAATTAATCATAGGCAGGTTCTTATGTCCTGCTGAAATCTATATTTATACCACCCTTAAAGAGGACCGGTAAAAAGCTGCCTCCCACCTACTTTCCATCTGCAAAGCCATAATGCAGATACTGTAAGCTGCCCTAGAGTCCTGTTGACATTACTTTCAGCCACAGCACTTCACCATTTAATATTCAGTAATAACTTTGGCTATTACTGTTTGGCCTGACATGAGGGCAAAGTATGATGCTGTTCTCAGCCCTGATGCTCAGAAATTAGTTGAGAGAGAAGAGTCTTAAGTCTATAAACTATGATGAGTTAAAACTCATCAAGCTAAATGAATCTTGAGTGTTGAGGAGAAAGCAAGATCAGAAGTAGAGATTTTCCTGCAGACTAAAAAGATCCAAGAACTCAGACACTTTACAGAACCTGTTGTAACAGATGGAGCCAGTTTGCTACCYGCTTCCTACTGACCTTGCCTGGGAAGAGAGAGATTGCTACTGCAAAGCACTGGGAACCATCATTGCTTTTATTCTTTTAATGATTGCCAAATAATAGCATGCCAAACAAATCCCTCTCTACGAAAATCCCTAGACTGATTTAAAAATGATTCTAACTCTAATTATTAAGCTGCTGGCCACTGTGCTTGCTAAAGATTGCTGGCAATTTCAAGATTGGGAAGGTCTAACAAAAGCATGGATTCTTTCAAATGAAAACAGTTTCTGAAAAGTTTCTGTAAAGAATGACCAGGAATGTAATGATGAATACCTTATTTCAATCCATGGTTCATACAGAAGACAGTTTTTCTTATCACTGTATATTATCTGTGTAAGATCAGATATTAACATATTTCAGTTGTGCAATTTCTCATCCAATTCTCTGTTTAAAGTAAATGTCAGCATCTGCTATTGGCTTAGGAGCCAATTAGGGCTGACATGATTTTTCCCCTTCCTCTGGAGATAAGATTTGTCTTATAAGCAGTTTTTGTTTGTTTGAAGGAAGTCCCAGACTTCCCAGAGATGTATAAAGCTTACTTTTTTTATGAAAAGATAGGAAGTTAGTTTGATGATTCTAAGTGATTAATCTTCAACCTAGCAAATTTAATTTCCTACTTTCAACCAAATATGCATTTGTTGAAMGTTAATAGTTGAACCGTTGTAAAAACAGTAGGATAGGTTCAGGATTTTGCGTTCTTTTTTCAATAAGCTGTGGTAGACATTTTGCTCTTTTGAAGTTAAAAGCTTGAGCAAACTCACTAGCTTACTGAATCTGCCCAATTTTATACTAAGATCAGACCAAATCTGAAGTTTATTCTTAATTTTGTTTTATAATAGTGCTTAGAACACTGTTTGCAGAATAAAATCTCACTGCATTAGTGACCAAACAGAAAAAAGGCAGGCATTTCTATCTCTTAGAAAAAAATATCTCTCACGTGTATGCCCTTATCTTGAATACTGTGCGACTTTCTGCTTGTCGATAATTTAAAAAAGAAATTATTCATCCTAGAAAAGTGACTGTTAAGCAGAAGATAGACACCTATAAAATCTTGAATAGAATAATAAGTACAGATCAACATTTTGCTACCTCTTCTTACAGAAGTATCGGAGGTTAGTAACAGTTGATAGGTTGAAAGCAAAAAAATAAGGTTGTGTGCTGTGTGTGGCTGGGCTTTGAGTGATACAAGATGTTGTGGATGACAAAAAATTTCAAAAAGGAACTGGACTAGACATACTTCTGAAAAAATCCATCTAGAGTTATTAAACACTAAGGAGATTAATTATGAGAGGTATAACACACCACCTCTACCTCATGGAATTCCCAGCTCATAAAGTGCTGTGGGGAGAACTCTAAGAAATATTGATATATCCTATCCACTCTTCTCCGGGGATCTATTATTGTCCAGTATCAGAAGAGTTGGCTGTATGGACCTTCTTAATCTGATCTGGAATAGCTGTTTATTAATCTTATTTTCCACTTATATTGCCCTATATGTCTCCATTGACCTATTTAAAGTGAAAAACAACCCAAAATTAGTTAGCATAATGCATAGACATTCTGTCTATAGGAATACATGTGCAAATGTGCCATAGCTTACCCTTGTTGTGTATATATAGGCACACTGCAAAAGCTGTAGTTTGTTCATTGTAAGTAGCTCTGGGTCAAGAACTGCTGCACAGTTCCCACATCTATATTACAACTACATCCAGATAGTCCATCATCCTACCTCAACAGTAGCATTGAAGTGTTCTTTTTTGTTCTTAATATTAGGCTAATCTCATTGAAATTCACTCATATTGATGTGAGACTACTCTTCTGAGAGGAACAGTATCTGTCTGATAGCATTACAATTATCCTAGGTTTCTCTTCTGGACCTAGAAGAGAGATAGTTTAGGAAGAAGGCATATATACTTTCATTGTTCTCAGTATACAAAATCTATTGTAGCTTACTGGAAAATATTTTTGTGTGAGCTGGCGTTAGACAGTTTTGTTGCCTGCATGTTTAGGTTGAAGAGCTGAAGTTTCTGAAGTGCAGTTAGTATAAGGAAAATTATAATATATATATTTTTTCCTTTTTACAGGCTTGTTTTAAGTAGTATTAATGTATAATGCATTCCATAATGGAAGAAGAAAATGAGTCTCATTCAATTAGAGAAAAAAAGAAGCCTTGTTCTAAAGTGATTTTTTCAAACTTATATTCACAAAGAGCACACACAACTATGCAGAGGAATGCATGCATTCAGCTGCTTGTTTTGTATAGCCAATACAATATACATCTATTACTGCATTATATCATAGGAAATCTTTTGAATATGAACTAATTTGAATATTTGTTTAAAAAAATAGAATAGTTAGCTCTGGTATTATCAGGTCGCATTTTATTAAAATCAAGCCATGTGTTTTGAATAACTTTTTAATGGTAACTGTGCTGCTTGTCACAACACTTATCTAGATATTTGTAACTGTCCTAAGTCTTTTCCCAGAGCCGGACTGAAGTCACTTAAATCACAGAATTTTGTCCCTTCTACAATCTGAGATACTTTATTATGGAGGAAGAGAAAGATCAGGGAGTAATGATTGCAATAGCTAATTAAAATGCTACATTTCCATATGTAAATATATTTTTTCTCAACAATAAAACATAAATTGGCCAGGACTTAGTGGCAGCCCTTGAAAATCCACGTACAACAATGTTGGAGAGTTTCCTGTGACTTTATGTTTCTCAGAAATGTAAGGATTTTCCAGCTATTACTGCATTTGTTCCATTTATCTGTGGCAGTATTGCCTTATGGTTTAATGAAGATAATTAACCACGTGGGAAAAGTAAAGCCAAAAGGAAAGTGTCTGTCTGTTTGCCTGTATGTTATCCTCTGAGGACGAGTTCAGTTACATGAACATCAATATATCACATACAGCAGAATAATAAGAATTACTCAGCCAAGAATAATAATATTGAAGCAGGAAGGAAACATGAAATTCCAGGAGAAAGACTTTTTTTCCCCAGCTCTATATCCCTTTTGGCACTGCGTGCATTTATTTATGGCCCTTTGGGCCATACTACTCCTGCATTAGGATCACATGAGAGCCTTGCAGTTTGTGCTTTTTTATCTTAGCATTTGATGTGGCTAATATGTATAAAAACCCCTRTAATGATTTACTACTTTAGAAGATACTGCCCAGTCAAAATATGAAAAAGAGAGACAGTCAGACAAGAGAAGAATATGAACTTTGCTTTATGCTTTCAACACTGTCCTATTTCTAAAGCTATTTTAACTTCTCACATGTTTGAATAAGGTCTTTCTGCAAATTTTGTTACAGTCTAAGTAAGGACAAATCTCTAATGAGAGTATTTAATTTTTGGCAGAATCTTCTATCTTCATGTTATAGAAACTAGCTTGGGGGGAAAGGCAGAATGTGTGTTTTTTTTTTTTTTTTTTTTCAGAAATGACTAGAAAGCCTTTTTTTGATTTGAAGTTATTTGTCTTGCAGCTTCTGGAGAATGAGTCAAGGCAATTTTTTTCCCTAGTAACTACTTTGGAGTGTTGAGTAGCAGCTAAGGTATACAAGAGCAAGGATGGAAAACGAACTCTAAAAAACACTTAGAAAATCCATTTTTAGATCTCATTTTAATGCATATTCTTGTACTAAAAGTATATCTGAGCCAAGGAAAAGACTCTATAATGGTGTAAGCTAAAGTGTGAACTATATTGCTCATTCTGTAAGCAACTGAGGAACAGTTTTGTTTGAATCTGCAGGGAAGAAATAATCAGCTTATCTTTGAACTCTGGAGACACATCTGTCAGTCAAGTCTAGTTTTTCCTACTATTCTAATGATATTATGGCCACAAAAATATTTCAGAGTTAGTCTTGTGAAATAGAAAACTTATTCTAGCATAAACCTTAGCAAACTGGACTTTGGCATCATCAAACTCTCTTTCCCCTGGTAATGCTGGGGAAAAAAAACAAAAAATAAAAGACATATATGCAAATATAAGCTTGGAACTGACTAGTTTTAAATAAATGCATGTGCTAGCTAGTGCCATCTCTTAACTTGGAAAGTTGTGCATCTGACAGTAAAAGTCCTAAAAGTGAGTTAAATGTTGTTAATGCTAATGACATTCTTGAATGGGTAGCATTATGAACTATAAAACCCAGAATGCTTGTGCTTTAACCAAATATGGTAATACCCTGGATATTAGCCAGATATTCTACCCACCCTTGCTGCTGGAACTACTTCAAATATCAGACAGAAATTCATATACATGTGTATGAATGTATGTATGCATGCATTTCTAGGAATACAAACAGTAATAGTTAGCATGGGAAAAGGAAGCAGAACCATATAATGAATTACCAAATGTAGTAAAATGTACTGAAAACATATTGCACAGGAAAAATTACTAGACCTCACTGTACTGATGCCTTAACAAATCCCATCACTTTGCTGTTTGCTTTTTTATCTGAATAAATTAAATCATTATGATTCTGGTATGAAGTGTAGCTGCTGGCTTAGAGGTCAAGGTTCCTGTATAAAAGACAGACTTTTGCATAATAGCCAATGAAGAGTACAGGAATAGCCAGTGAGGGACAGAAAAGAGCACAGGATTGTTACGATGATACCTCCCTAGCATATATTATTCACTAATATAATTCACTTCATGTACACTGAGTAGAACTAGGATGTGAGACTCTTGGAATCTCGTAATTTGGAAGGGACTTCCAAAGGCCATCTAGTCCAACCTCGTGCTCAAAGCAGGCCCTGTTAAAACAGGTTGCCTACGTCCAGTTGAGTTCTGAATATCTCCAAGAATGGAGATTTCACCTTTCTAGGCAACTTATTCCAATACCTGACTACAATCCTCATATCTAGGCAGAATTTTCCCTGTTGCAACTACTGCCTCTCCTTCTGTCACTGTGCACCTCTAAGAAAGATTTGGTTCTGCCTTCTCTGCACTCTCCTATTTAAAAGTTATAGACAGTAGTAAAACCTCCCATGAGGAGCCTTCTCTTTAGATTGAACAAAGACAGTTCTCCTGGGTCATGAGTTTCAGCCCCTTGACCATCCTGGTAGTCCTGCATATTATTGTATTCTAGTTGCTTTTTTCTTTTCTCTCTCTCTCTCTCTCTCTCTCTCTCTTTTTTTTTTTTTTTTTTTTTTTTTTTTTTTCACTTTGTGTATCCTGCAGGGCTTTTTTCTGGATTCCAAAGCTAGATATATGCCCTGATGTAAGGATGTAAGACAAGACATGGCATTACTTCCATCCTCTTTCTGCAGTACAGAACCTGGCTGTACATGTCAGGAGGAAATTACTAGGTGCTTCAGCAGGGTTGAATTATAGTTCTTACGATGGAGAACATCTGCAACATAACCTGTATGTACTTGACTCAATTAAAGTTTTAATAAAGGTTTTTTATTTTGCCAGGACAATCTTTGTAATGTAATTTTTTATCCCACTATGCCTTTTGCATAACACTTATGCCTAAAGTACAGTTCATTTAAGAATATGAAATGTTTTGTTGGCATCAACATTGTGGACATCAGGAGTGCTTTTTCCTTGATGGGGGCTAAGAACTTCCAGGGTTATTGACTAGGAACTTCAAGATTTACCCAGAGTGTGCTATACTACAATTTACCCATCAACAGCCTTCAATCCAGTACCATAGCAAATCACATTGCAGTTTTTTGCACAACTCTGACTTCTGGTACTTTGATGTGGGTAGCATTKAGACATTTTGCAGAAGAGATACTAAACTGTCAGATGTAATTTACGTTTTGTCATTTTGCTTCATATCATGCTTATTGGGCTTAAGAATAATCAAGCTTCATAGAATCCTTTTGAAAGCAAATTCTTTTGCCCTAGAAAAAAATGAGGTGAAGTATCATCTGTCAGAGAGATGTTCTTAATTACTTTCTGGTGCTTTTCAAAAGTGTATCTCTCATTTTTCAATAAGCTTTTTTTAAAGTAAAGCTACTCCATTTGTCTTAATAGGAATGGTATACAGTCAATGTACACAGCTCCTCAGGATGAGGAAAAAATGCAAAGCTTTCTATCATTATTATGAGTACTATAATTATAAAAATGCTATATCTATGTGATGTGTATAGCATAATTGAAACACTAATCTATGCCTCTTGAAGACTCCCAGGCATTTTTGATAAGTTTAAGTTTACATGATCAATGGCCCACAAAGATTCAAACTGCACCCTCTTAGATTTGCAAAATCGACAACTTCAGATGTTTTCCTTGGTCTCTGTGTGGGAGCAGGTGAGAGTAGAGGATTAGGATTGCCATCATTTGACAGCTCCAGCCCGGATGTCGTGGAAACTTTTCCAGCCATGGCAACCTGGAGCAATATGGACCAGTCCCATAATCTGTAAGCGTTAGGCCTTTTCTAGCCATCTCTAAGGCACTCAGTTTCCAAGAAGCAAGAGTCATAGGTTTGTTCTGCTACTTCCAGGAAGCTTTGATGACTTGCTAGATTTTTGATGAGRAAAGGACAATTCAACAGCATGAAACAGCATGAAATTAGAGTTATGGACTGATTCTGGGTAAGAATGGGATTCAGCTGAATGCAAAAAGTATGAGGAACTTGCTCAAACAGAACAAAGTGATTCCAGCAATTGTGCTAGATGAACTCTGTAGCACTGCTTTCTTGCATAGAATTCAAGATCTCTTAGGAGACTTTTGGGGTGTTCTCTAACAGTAGAGTGGAGTTCTATACATAGAGTAAACATTCATTGTAGACATTTAATTTATGATCCAGGTCACATTCAGGAATATTTCCTTGGGACAACAGAGCAGAGACTATGTTAACTGACATAAGAGTGATCTGGGCAGAAACAGAAGTTATGTCAGTGTCTTACATCAGCAGTTTAGAACATCACCTTCCCCTTTAACTTTATTGTCCTCTACCCAAAGAAACTATAGGGTTGCCATCTTTGGCCAAAACAGATAATTGAGACATCTGAAGAGATTTGTCCCATCTAGATGTCAGATTGTTTTGCTACAACATCAGCCCTTCAGAAACAGGTGCTAAATCAGGAATACTTGAAGTATTCCACAGGATTTTCCTCAGAAGGAAAAAAGGAAAAAGAAAATATTTGATAGAAGTCCTAACTACATGTAAGCCTTGAGCATGCATCTCAGGCTGCTTTACAGTTAGAGTTTACATCCATGAGAATATGTGTGCATTTAGGAATAGAGTTACAAAGCATATTGCGTGAAATAGGCTGCTCTAGAAAAAATTTCTTTGTGTGTCTGTGCTGCCAAAGAATACATACATTCACATGTGTATGTGTGTTTGTGCATGGGTTCCTCCTGTTCTCCTTCTCCTACATGTGTAAAACAGGTTTCACTATTTTGGCATATTTCCCAGAGGGACTGGACCCATCACCACAAAGCATTCAGGAAATCATGAAAACTTGGCACCAGAGAATTCCTTTTCCTGATGTAAATGCCAATAAAGCTATTGGCAAGTTAACAAACATCTGAAGGTGAACTCAGATTCATAAAAATACTGATGACATTCAGATTAGGCAAATTAATAGAATTTGTTGGAAAAAAATCCAGATATATTTCATATCATACAGCAATAAAAAGGAAACCTTGGACATGAAGCTTTCTAGTGTAACAGGAATGAAGCAGGAATTCCTTCGTACAACTAACAATATAATCTTATAAGAGAATCTAGCAGCCAAGATCTTTAAAGAATTATTTGAGTATCTTTTCCTATCAAAAATTTTATTTTGGCAGCATTCTGCCAAATAGGAAGCTGATCTGGGTCCATGTTTACCACTATATGCAATCTGAATTACCTCTCTGTAGCAAGGAGTCATCTTTTATCTCTATACCTTTCTCCCTGCTATATTCCCCTTAAACTTCCTTATTTCCAGTGAGCCACAGACTGTGTTACGTAAGATCACTGGCGGCTAATGCATGGGCAACCAGGTGAAGAACATCCACCAATCAGTGAAGAAAATGCTGAGCCCTGTGTCATACATACAAAGCTAATTATTCAATTGCCTACAATATTCAATTGCCAGCTTTAGGATCCTTGCAACAACATAAAAGCAGAACTGTTCAGAAACTGAATCTCGTATATCATAAAGTGTACATCACAAGGAAGCTATCCAGAAAAAGTTCCTAATTTTCAGAAAGAGATGCATAAATGTTTATATTTATTTGAAAATTGACCTTTATGCCACTTACCATTTATCTGCTCTCTGCCCAACACATAGGAGATCTCATATAATACAGTTTTATATTTTCTCCAAGGAACATCAATCAAATATTTTTAAATTATGTATGGTTATTCATTCCCACCTGTTTTCTTTTTCTTTGACAGTTAACTTGGCCTCTTGCTACTAAGTTACAGAAGTGTAATTGTGTCTTTCTATCAGAATGCTGATTCTTCTTTCCTAAATAATATATTTAGTAACCTTGGCCCAAGTTCCTCCCACCATTAAATACATAACATAACATCCTAACATTAAATACCTAAAATCCTAGGCCTAAACTGAACATCTAATCACTCTAGGGTTTGCTAAATGGGGAGAGAGAGGCACATTCAGACTGTGATTCCAATCTCACATGCAGCAAATTGCCATCAGAAACTGCTCATTTCTCTCCATTAACAACACAGACAGCCTAGAGCAATTGTGCTCTGAATCTAGGTATGTACATTAAAGCAGCTAAGTAGAATGAATCTGGGGCAAGCTGTCTGTGTGCATGTAGCCCCGGAGTCCCTGTAGTTTGTACATGGTTCCCTACATACTTCATTAATGTTGCTCTATTCACAGGAGGACATTTGCAATTTCACTCTTTAATTTAGGTAACCRTGTTAAAAAAGAGAGAATATTGCTCATTTAGGAACATGGGATTTATAAGCATACAGGTTCATAGAGAATAGCTCTACTGTAAATAAAAAACAAGCATATCACTGTAGGATTACAKTGGTGAGTAGAAGAAAACTAGTGTTGTAAGTATATTACATTGCACTCAAAGGATGTTCACAGTTTTACAGAACTTTCTGATCTTGTTACAGAGTTAAATATACCACTGTACTAACTAATATCAGCCGTGGTTATTTTCCAGATGATTCAGTATGAAAAATAACCTAAATCCAATATTTTTATATTATATTATATTATATTATATTATATTATATTATATTATATTATATTTATACCAGTCTTATAAAAACAACTTTACACTCTATGGATCAAAAACACTTGCTGTTGGTCTAAAACATATAGCTGCCATGGAGACATGACCATGCTACCAAAGTAGCACAAAATATAGGGTACATGCTTTTCTATTTACCGCAGTAGACCATAACAGTTGTTGTTCAYTAGCAAGACTTATTTTGAGTTTGTATTGATTGGGCCACATGCCAATGAGGAGATGTATAAACCTTATCAACGCGTTGATAAGGCTGTATAGATGCATGAAGAAAATACCAAACTGGATCTGCTTGTCTGGTGTCTCTCCCAGTTTGGCATTGGATTAATCAATCAGTTCTGCATATAACAAGGGCCTTATTGCAATTATCTTAGGCATCATTTTATGATAAGAAATATCAGATGACCTATAAGAAATAAAGCCAAGCAACGTGTATGACGGACTGTCATGAGCACATGTGACTATCACTGAAAGTGCCTTGATAATCCTTTATGAATTCCTCCTGACTGATAATAATGCTGAGATAAACAGAGGCTGATCTGCTTCTGTATGAGGTTTTGCTTAACTCTTTGTTCAGCAGCATTTGGAAGATATGGTTCTGGGTCTTTCTTTGAATTTCGGTCTTAAAGATGTAAGTAGTCATAGACAGAGGGTATAACTTGTGCCATATCACTAAGTAATTGCTAAAACTTTTCTTTTTTAGGCAGGTGAGGTAAATATATTTGTGATAATGTATCTTATAGTCATCATCATCTGTCAAAATTAATAGGGATTTAAACACACAGATGAACATCTGAAATTATGTTTTGAGAGACAGGTAATTACGGATTACCCTCTTCTTGGTCAGTCTGGCCTGACTTAGTACCTCTTTAAGTTCATATTAAGCTAGTCACTGGGAAGTTTTCAAACCTACTCATAATRAGAGAGATCCAATTCCCCCAAAGAGTCTGAGCAACATTAGCAACTGTGAAAGAATCCTAGCAACTGCTGTGCTGTTGAGCATTCATTGTAATGTATCTTACCTTTACAAGTGACTCCTTCATATCATCAGATTAAGAAATGGAACKGCTACTGTCCAGACTTTACTGATATAATGGCAGAAGAACTTAATTCTCTAGAGCTGTCTTGTTTCCTCTTGTCTGAAAAATACCCAGGATAGTGAGTTAGATGGATTTAGAAGATATTGCACAACTACCAGAAAGCAACAGCTAATCATCTGATGGCAGTGTGCACAAGCCAGCAATACAGTGTATATCACCAGAGAAATGATGCTCAGCGATGTGGTCAACACCAGTGATTCTCAGGCTTTTCAAAAGGGCTGCCTTTACTGCCTGTAATATTTTGTTTTCCYTAAGGATATATGCCCTTTCCCACCTCTCCCTCGCACCAGGCACAAACATATCACCACTCGCTGGCAGTCTCCAGTTCCTGCAATCCGTATTCCAGCTACTCTGAGTATAATAATTTTCTTGACWGTTTTCTCCCCTTCTCCTTCAATCCTTACACTCCAAATCCAGATAGGCACTATTCACTCCTTGTCTGCTGTTCACATTCTCAGCTAGGTCTCTGTATCTGCAGCCAGTGATTCCTAAAACCCCCACAATCCAAGTGCCATCAAGTCCTTTCCCTTGCCACTCCAATATCTTCACACACATTAACTGAGGAAACTGGACTGTTCAGCAAACCTGAGTTTCTTCAACTGTCCCTGTAGCAACTTATCCTTCACAAATTAACTTGGCTTATTATTGCATACAGAAAAGGAGTAGTTAGGAGTAAGAGGACTTTACATAGYTGACAGACACAATATTCAGACTGTGAACTGCAAAACTTTGGTAAACTTTGGCCTTACTGACTTCTTGCACCTCCACTSCTTTTCCTTGGCTCAAAAAAATCTTTAATGTGGCCACCCAAGAGCGGAATGGAGAGACAAAGGCTAGGCAGAGTTCTTACAACTCTTTTCTCTTTCTCCCACCTAAAGATAAATTCCTGATCTTCTCCAAGACTTCTGTTTCCCCATCCTGTTTTGAGAATTGGTATGAACAGGGCACTGGATTACTATTACATCTCTGCAATCTTAAGATATTTCATATTACTTTTGTGTCTGTTTTCCTTCCCTAGGCTTTAGACTRTTAGCAGTTTGCACAGATGACATCCTATAGAGAGACTTGTTYTATTCTGTGGTTTTAGAACAGGGCCTTGGTCCCATATCAGGGGGCAACCAAAATACAGATAATAATTGATGATATTGTCACACTATTTTAGAATAGTGAACAAGAAAAATCAGGGTAAAAGTTTCTTTAGATGCTTCCTGCAAAACCTCTCTCCTTCTTTTCTATGGATCTCTTGGTCCCTCCTGTTCTTCATCCATTATTTGAAAACTATGAAGGTCAGCTTCTTATTTTAGGGAAGATGAGAGAGAATGGGCCTTTCTGTACATGTAAACACTTTCAGAAGTAAGTAGACAGCAGCAGCATTTTTGACTACTGCAGGMTGGAAATTCCTAGGGAGACATATCAAGAGGACAAATACAGTAAGAGTACTATCAGCAGGAGGTCCAAAAAGCAGCACGTTTCCTGTGCACCAGAGCTCACATTGATAACTAGCTATCTAATGAAGCAGCTGAGAACACAATAGTTATTTTCTATCCTCCCAGGAACTTTCTACTTTTTAATTCTATCCAGGTGCCAAGCTAAGATGAGCAAGAGTTTCCAGTGGTTGAATTGATGTAAGGTTAGAAAGGACATCGGAATAAAACAAAATATTTCAGCAGAGTACAAATTCTGATATTGCTAGGCATGTGCTATGTGCCACAAGGGTCACAGTTTCTGAATTTGATGTATACATGTACATCTTGCCTGTATTTCTTAGGATCTGTGACCCTGAGTGTTGTATACAACATTCTCCAAAGATAAGCAAAGCCTCACTTCTTCCAGAATACTAGAAACCAATACTCATCATATTGTTGAGATCTGATAGCAGTAATATGATGTGATTGTCTTTATTAATGAATTCATTAATGCTTAAGCACCTACAGGAAAAAATCCAACAATCCTATGTGTATGCACGTGTGCATGCACTCATAGAAAGAAAAAAACACACCTGAAGTACCTGCCTTCTCAATAAAAAGATATTATGGGAACCTAATATTTGTCATTTGTATCAATGCAATAAATTGGACTACAATTCCTT
The DNA here is from genome assembly GCF_003343005.1 of Rhea americana. Taxonomy (NCBI): domain Eukaryota; kingdom Metazoa; phylum Chordata; class Aves; order Rheiformes; family Rheidae; genus Rhea; species Rhea americana. The sequence continues at coordinate 9,522,296 of NW_028186645.1, forward strand.
GACATTCAATTGAGTTTTGTGTTTTTGCTTACACCAAGATGCGTCAAGGCCCTGTATGAGATCTTCTTGGCACATTTGGAGCTAGCCTGCACTAATGTATGAATGAATATAATATATGAGCAAAGGTTCAGTTTGATTGACTGCTGAAAGGATGTTTGTGAATATAACATAACCCGCTCAGGTAAGAGCATAGAATCATAGAATCATAGAATCAGTAAGGTTGGGAGGGACCTCTGGAGATCATCTAGTCCAACCTCCCTGCTCAGCAGGGTCACCTAGAGCATGTTAGACAGGGTTGCATCCAGGCGGGTCAGAGAACAAGACTCCACAACCTCTCTGGGCATGCTTACCTGTAACACTCCAGTGGCAAGTAGGAAAAGTGATTATTATGCCTTGATTCTACCTTCTTACATAGCGCAAATAGGTTTTTGATCAGCAAGGATACAAAGTCTGAAAAAGGAGTACAGCTTCTAACTGCCTTTAAGGAGTCTCTCCTTACAAAGATAGAAGTTTTGTAATCAGATAAATCAAAACTCTGAGATTTCACATACTTAGGGGAAAATGTATCTAATTTGCTTGCAGAGAAGTTTATGCATAGGAATTTTGTTATCTTAATAAATATATCTCTTTCTTTGCTTCCTGTTTTAAAAGGAACAGTACTTTCCTTAACAAGCACTATTTGAGTTTATTACATTTCCTGCCTATATATGAACCCCTGAAGGGGAAAAGCTTCGGTACCCATCCAGATCTGTGTATACTAAAGCTACAGTGCTACATATATTAASCAAAGTCCCATCTACAGGGGGGACTCCATTCCCAACCAGATGTGGACTTGAAATGTAACTGTGATGTAGTGGCTCACAGAGAAGGCCTAGATGGGTCATTTATCCCATAAGTCTAAGAGTTGCAATRTCCATGGTAACCAGTGAAACCAGACTAAATTATCTCGGTTGAGAATTCATACTCTACAGGCTTATGGATAATAGAATTACAATACAGGAAACACCTAGACAAATRTATGCAATTCGAAATGATTTTTATCATGTTCTATCTCTTTTTAACACAATCTTCCTGTCTGTCTGCCTCTCCCTTTAATTTATTTCCTTATCTTTTAAAAGTGTCTTTGTTACTAGCTTTTTCTTTCCACAGCACAATATGATCTCCACCAGATTCAACATCTGACTGAGCCAGCCATTCTAAACATGTATAATAAAGTGGAATGGTTTCCCTAGCAATAGGAACTGCTTTAAACCTCAGAGGGCAAATGTTCGCTCACACACAATACATTTTCCTTCCGTTTAGTGGCTGGCATGTACTGTAGTCGCCTGCAGGAAACCARGCATCAGTCTCTGCAGTGAATTGCTCAGGCAAAATGAAAAAGGATGAGTAAATCCCTCCATGTGGCTTGTAAGTATGTAAGCAAGTTCACCAAYATTCGAATTATTTTGGGCTAACTCAGAATATCATCATTCCTCAAAACAAACACTCCTATCTCAACTGTATGATGGAATCTATAAATTGAAGTAGATWAGGTTAGGTCATATCCTTGAAACAMGCYTRTTTTTCCCGGGGTCCCAGTTCATGATCTTCAAGTCAATGCCAATTGTATTTTGTTAGAAATAAACAGCCCCAGCCCATACTATTGCCTTACAAGGGCTGTTCAATCCCACATGCAAGAACTTGCCCTCGATACTGTTGAACTTCAGGAGGTTCCTRTTGACCAATTCACTCCTCCAGCCTGTCCAGCTCCCTCTGAATAGCAGTTTTAATAGAAATTAAAGCATTAATACTAAACAGCTAACATTAGGGGTGAGGTCTAAACCCACCCTCGTCCAGAGAAAGTATCTTGCAGATTCCTTTTTCTCATCTCATCTTTCTCAGTCAGGAAGTTTGGCAAAATGAAAGGGGTTTGGGCTTCCTCTGCTTTTCGCTGCTTATGTGAGAAGATGGCCACACAGTCGCACCTCTGTAACTGCGCTGCCACAGCACTGGGCAGAGGCCAAGCGAGTGGCTGGGGCTGGGGCTGTGGGGAGATGGGGCCAGGCGGGGCCTCGCCCAGGAGCCGTGGGGCCTGGCCGAGGAGGAGGGACCTCGCCCTGCCATACCGCGCGTGGGTGGCCATTTGCCATGTGGTGAGCCTGGGGGGTGCCACGAGGAGCAGCTGGAGCTCTTGGTGTGCACCGCTTCTCCGGGCTCTCCCACCAGTGGTGCCAGGGTTCCCTCGGTGCTGCGGCTCCTGGTCAGGGAGGCCCAGGCTGATGGGGTGCAGCAAGCAGGCCAGCATCTCAGCATGGAGCTGCCCAGAGACGGTGTGGCCATGGTGTCTGCAAGCTGCTGGGCACCAGCTGCTGTTGATGGCCAGGATACAGCAGCAACCTGGGCCCTGGGGCTGCGGGGGAGGACACGGGAGAAGGAGAGGAAGAGTGACAGGGTCCTTGTGGAAAGTCTGCAGCCACACAAGGTGAGGAAGGAGGGATGAGCTAGAGACCCTGATCATATGGCAGTRGACGGTGGCTGTCAGGGTGGGGAAGGTTGGAAACTTGTGACTTCTGTTAACTGGAGAAAGGTTCCTGATCTGCTTTCAAACCTGCTGTCTGGAGTAGTGTCCTGGGCGCTGATGAGCACAAACAAGAGCCATCCAGGATGAACCCTGTACTTAAGTGTGCATAGTGTGAGGAAGAAGCAGGAAGAATTAGACATCCATACGTGGCTGCTGAGTAATGACCTTTTTGAGATTATAGAAACAGCAGGAAAGCTCTCCTGACTTGAATGCTCAAGAAGAACAAGGAGGAGTATCCAGGCAACTACAGGCTGCTCAGCCTTGCCTCAGTCCCTGGGAAATTTACAGAGCAAATCCTAATGACTTCTTAAACATGTGAAGGACAGGAAGGAGATTGGGATCAATCTGACCAGCCTCATTGCTTTCTGTGATGAGGTGACTGGGGCTGGGTGCAAGGGGAGTGAAATATATGTGGTATACCTTAACTGTAGTAAAGTTTTTGATGTAGTTTTCCATAGTCTCCTTCTCCCCAGAYTGGTGAGATATTGACCAAATAAATGGATGATAAGGTGAGTGGAAAATTGGCTGACCTGCCATGCTCAATGAATCACACAGAATCACTGAATGGGTAAGGTTGGAAGGGACCTCTGGAGATCATCTAGTCCAACCTCCCTGCTCAGGCAGAGTCACCTAGAGCATGTTAGACAGGATTGCATCCAGGCAAGTTTTGAATATCTCTGGAAAAGGAGACTCCACAACCTCTCTGGGCAACCTGTTCTAGTACTCTGTCACTCTCACAGGAAAAAAAATTCCTTCTCATGTTCAGGCGGAACTTCCTGTGTTTCAGTTTTTGCCCATTGCCTCTTGTCCTGTCACATGGAACAACTGAAAATAGTTTAGCCCYGTCCTCTTCACAGCCCCATTAAAGGTATTTGTAGACATTGATAAGATCCCTCCTCAGAGTTCTCTTTTTCAGGCTAAATAGGCCCAGCTCTCACAGCCGTTCCTCATAGGACAGATGCTCCAGCCCTCTGATCATCTTCGTAGCCCTACGCTGGACTCTCTTCRGGAGCTCCAGGTCTCTCTTGTACTGGGGAGCCCAGAACTGGACACAGTACTCGAGATGAGGCCTCCCCAGGGCTGAGTAGAGGGGCAGGATCACTTCCCTCAACCTGCTGGCAACACTCTTCCTAATGCACCCCAGGAGACCATTGGCCTTCTTGGCCACAAGGGCACCTTGCTAGCTCATGGTCAATTTGTCATCCACCAGCACTCCCAGGCCCTTCTCTGCAGAGCTTCTTTCCAGCAGGTCAGCCCCCAGCCTGTACTGCTGCATGGAGTTATTTGTCCCTAGATGCAGGACCCTGTACTTGCCCTTATTGAACCTCATGAGGTTTCTCTCCACCCAGCTCCACACAACTCTGCCCATGAGTTGTGACCAATATTGCAAAATCCATCTGGCAGCTAGTAATGAGTGGCATCACTCATGGATCAGTACTGTTACCAATAGTGTTTAATTTCTTTAACAATCTGGATGATGAGGAAGAGTGCCTTCTCAGCAAATTTGTGGTAACATCAAATTGTAGTAGTCAATATGCTGGAGGGGAGGAGTGGTATTCAGAGGGATCTGGACAGGCTGGAGGAATGAATGGGTCAACCAGAACCCTGTGAAGTTCAACAAGATCAAGGGCAAATTCTTGCATGTGGGATAGAACAGCCTTTGTAAGTAGTATGGGCTGGGKCTGAATGCAGAACAGCTCCACAGAACAGGAAGTGGAGGTGCTTGTGGACAGCAGGTTGAGCATGAACTGGGTGAACTTGGTCCAGAGCAACTTATCAGCRACTAATTAGACCTGTTTGGGGAAAAGGATTGGATTAGATGACATCTGAAGCTCTCTTCCAACCTAAATTATGATTCTATGATTCTGCATTAAGTGGCAAGCTCCCAAGTTACCTTCTTTATCTAGTATGAAAACATTTAAGAGAAAGCATTGTCTGAAGGACAAGAAGTCTGTGGACTCACCTTCTGTTCAGTCAATCTGACCATACTTGGGTATCCCTGAAGACAGACACTCAAAAAAAAAAAAAAAAGTGCTTTATTACACTGCCAGAAGTATTCCTGCATTTCAGTAAGCTCATCCAGGAGGGAGAAAATGGTGAATGGTGCACCCACTTATTGTTAGCATAATTTTATACCTTCTGAGATTGCACAGAAAGCAATCATGTGGAAGTGGCTTTCCTCAGATTTTTACAGAAAGCTATTAATACAAACTTGATTCACCCCATGGAGCTTTATAYATTTATCTGAGACTCCAGACTTGAAAGCATAATTACCATAGACTTTCTTAATGCAGAAAGGCAGAATAAGGTTGAAATGACCTTTTGGAGATGCTGCTCTCTTTCTGTTGTACGTAAAGGAGCCTGTGGTGACTAAGCTTTCTTAGTTTATATACTTAAGTGAAATAGTTCTAGACTTCACTGATTCATATACAGTAAAGATGATGTAACTGCTGCTTCATTTTTCTTACATTTCTGAGATGTTATTATTACATGTTATCTACAGGCTTCAAGGTAGAATAACTGATTGTTCACATAAACCTTTTAGCAGGGTGAACTTGCTTATGAGGGTAGAATATAACAGAGATCTTCCCTACAGCTGTTCTACTTTCTGGCAAAAAAAAAAAAAAAAAAAAAAAAAAAAAAAAAAAAAAAAGTGACAAATTGAATTAAAAAATTTTTGTTAATATCACCTATTCTGCTATTTTATAGTTTTATACATCTCTGCAGTTCACAGCTAAGACCATTGCTGTTGCAAGACTATCAGAAAATAGCTTGGGAAAGGAGACAGTAACTGTATTATTACTATTGTACCATACAAAATCACTTGTTTTTATGAGATTTACCCTTGATTGACAGAGACATGATGGTCTCATCTTTTTAAGGAACTTTGAGGAAGCATCAAAACTTCTAAGCCTGTCATGCACTGAATGTTTAAACCCTCATCAAGTTTCTTTTTTTGGATCCAGTTGCCCGGATTTATGCCTCAGTAGATCACAGCATGCTTGTTCTCTTTATCTCTTTCTCATGTTCAGTACACACTACTTCTCTGGACAAGGAGTTTCAGAGTACACACTAACCTTGCATTTATGTGCTAAATATTAGTTTATATTTATTCTTTTAGCTCCTGTCCCTGACTTGATACATGATCACCATCTCTTAAAATAATTGGCTACATATTAATACCTATTGTAAGTCAAGAAACAGACATGTCTTTCTACACACAAATTTGTGAGGACAGTGTGCTAAGAATGTGCTTTACTTCACTGAAAGAAAGCAAGAAGAATCATTTCTCTTTGAATCAACAGATTTGAAGTTAGATCCTATATTCTTTTGGACATTCTCAAGAAGTCTTTTCCATGGAAAATAGTCTTTTCCATAGAAGCTGATACATTTTACATTAAAAGTAGCTATTCACTAGCCCATCAGAAGAATCAACAGTTCCCTGGATCCTATTAGCAAGGAGTGAGACCAGGAACAGGCTGATATAATTTTGAGTCCTTTCAGGCAGGGGATAAAACTGAAGACTGTCGCTGATCACACTTACCTGTGAATTACTTGGTTCATTCCTTCTTCTTCCTTCTACCCTTAAAGAAAGAGCTGATTACTTACTTTTGGCTTTGAGTGAATAGATTAGTGGTTTATCTTCTGGAGATTATATAGCATTATCAGTCTTGAACAAAGCTGGGTGCTACCTACCAGGTAAGATTTATGCGTTTACAAAGATTTAAGCCATGAATTTCTCTCAGGTGTGTTCTGTTAACTGCTAGTAAGGGTTTCTAATTGATGTTTTGTCTTCTGTGAACCTTGGCCTTCAGTGCCTGTCTATCTCTGTTTTGCTTTGAGATCTTAAGTGTTTAACTCTGCCTTGTGATAATCTCTCTTTCCTATTCACAGAAGTTCAGTCCTCAGCCAGCTTTATTTAAGATTTTCAGGCTCTGTGTAGACTCCCAGCATGTCCTAGAAGCTCTAGTACCACTTTTCTAGCCACAAAGGCTTGAAAGATTGTATTTTGTGTCTTTATGTATGCATGAGGAATGTGGCTGCACAAATAAGCCAAGATGATGTAAGACTCACTACACTTATTAACATATTAACATACAAGTAGTTTCCATTTTAAGTAGGTGGGATATTATTGAGTATCTGTATATCCCATCTTAGCTTACCATTAGTGACAGACTTTATACAGGATTCTGTCTAATCTACAGTTCGAAACTAAACCATTATTTCTTGTTGGCAGCTCTCTGCAGCACTCTCCTGATAGGTCAGGTTCTCACATGCAATCCAAGATTATTCTTCTACTACATCCTCGTGTCTTTTTATGTGTCATGAATCTTTCCTGTTCAGCTTGCTTTCTCTAAAGCTGGAGTGCTCTTGAATCTCCCTATTCCTGTAACAAAGGCTGTTCTCTGCAGTTCCTTTATATTTCTTTGAGGCCTCCTCCAATTTATACGCAGCTTATTGTRCATTTTGAGTTCCTGTCTTTTTTTCTGTCTCTGTCTCTTTGCTAATTTTCTGGTGCTCCAATTTCCTTGCTGGTGGGCAAGAAAAAAATTTCAAAATGCAATAATTTTTACAAAAGCAGATCCATAGTTTCAGTAATATTTATATATTTCATTTAGAGACTTTCTCCTGATCAAAGAATTATAGAAAGAAGGACTGGAAGGAACCTTCAAATATGATCTAATCCTGTCTTCTACTCCAAGGAAGGCTCAGTTATCAGCTGTATTGGAAGACAATCCACATATTGTGATAGCTTCCAGGATGAAGGGTTTTGCCCACCTTTTTGAATCTTACCTCTAAAGCTTCTGAAGTATCCTTATAATTAAATACATATAGTTAGCTTTTCATTACATAAAATAATTAAATAAATAAATATAACTAAAAGTAATAAAATCTTTAGTATCTGTTACTAAAAATCCCATAAGATTATCTCGCTGTCTATTTTGGAATGTGTAAAATGCACCTTGTCACTTGCACATATTATTTATTAGAGCTCTTGCAGTGACTTTCAGGAAGCTCTTGGGATCACTTACCTAATGAGTGAGTATATATCTTTGTGTCTTTATTTTTTCAAGACATATATCATGATTTATTTCCCAGAGAATAGGATTATTACCATGTCTACTATAAACATGACACTTGAACTATTTTAACATAAATAGGATCACGGCTAGATTAGGTATCAGAAGCTAGGGTCAGAAGAAAAACATACTTTCCAGTTATTTTATGTTAAACTTTCAGAATATTTGACAGCAGAGGTTAGTAGATTTGAAGGTCATTAAAACTCTCCCATTTGGTAAACTCTATTATCTTAAAACAGTAAAACAGAATTCTAGAAATACTCAGAGATGTCTGAAAATATGGAAACGGTGGGTCAGATAACTCTAGGTGTGGGAGAAGATGTAAAAATAACTCTCAGTATATACCAATCTGAAAATGAGGCTGAAAATCAAGAAATTTTGTATTCTATCATAGACTCTACATGACAAAAAAAGGAGATAGGCTGCTGATGGTGATAGTTTCCCCCAAATAGCATACACATTTTTTAACAGAATTTTATTCTTTGGCTAAAAATCAAAACTTTCAGATGACTTTAACATGAGAATTATTAAAAATAATTTAGTTAGTCTGTATAGTAAAAATCAGGAGTATAAACAATGTTTAAAAGTAGTGGCAGAAGTCCTGAAAACCTATTAAATCTGATTTGCTCTCTTTGGTAAGTGCCAGTATTGCTTTGGCCTGATCCTCTGATATATACCCTAGTCCGCTGCAGTAATTCACATTTAATTCTTTGTTCTTGCTTAATCGATCAGTCACTAGTCATCTGGTAGTCAATGTAATAGTATCATGTAATGTTACTGATAACTCACCAGGCAACCTCTCAATGCAGTGCTGTTGCTTCATTCCAATACTCTGCAATTTTGTTCCAGATGTATGTTTAAAAGTCTTCCAATTTTTAGTCTTATGCTAATAATATCATTTAGRTTTTTCCCCCACTGTGTTTTAACTCCAAGATACTAGACTGGTACAGATAGAGGAATATGCAGCTTCTAGAATACTCATGTTACACTGGTCAAGCTGGGCAGTCCCTCTAACTGACTTGTGTTCATCTTCACGCATAACCTGTTTACTGTTTGTGTAGTTGGTTCAAAGGAAAATGTGGACAATGTATAGCTGAGGAAATAACTAAGGATAAATCAATTCAAAGAGTTTATACGTTTCTGAATTGCTGCAAGGACCATCTAAGTGTTTTTTATCTTAACTTAAATTTACTTTGGGATAAAATAATTATTAATATAAATATGGTGAATTATTTCAGTCTGTCATATTCTCTTCTTCTGAAATTTTAGACAGTGGTTTTGTTTTCCTCTGCTATAATTAGGTAAATATTGTGAAAAACTGGAGATATCTGTACTTTTCAGGAATATTCCTCTTAAAATTCTTGGATTTAGCAGTAAGCCTTTCTGCCAGTAATTCACAGAGAGTGAACCCAAAAAGTGAGTAAGTACAGCTCATGAAAATTCATTAAGGATTCCTTTAAAATATAAACATTCAAATTCAGATGATTATTTTTGATAATGATAATATGTAAAACTTTTCTAATTACAAACATTTCATAAACTTCCTGGCTCGATAACAGCAAAATGGATGCTAAGAGGCAGCTAACTGAGAATGTGTGTTTATATGAAAAGAGTAGTAYGGAAAAACAGCTGGTAGAGGAGCTGATGCTGTGAATTGCCATTTGATGTGGGTGCAGGTGTATAGCACATGGATGAGCAAATGAAAYTGCATTTCCTATAAAGAGAAAAGGTCAGTCTTTGTTCTTTCCTGGAAAAAAGAACCATCAATAACCATGACTGTATCCTTTGTTGTAAAATAATTTTGGTGATGCACCAGTAATATTGCAGTAACTAACGAATATTTATTACAAATAGTTACCAAAGCACTATATCTACRTATATGTATGGATGTGTATGTCTGTGAATGGATTGTTATTTTTGTAGAGTAAATGATTCACTGACCTTGGAACAAGGATGTATGTGTGACAAGTTTTTGCTAATAAAACATCGATTATCAGTTACCTTATCAGCTTGAAGGCAGTTGAAGAAAAATAGAGGATTGTAATAGAGATCCTCAGAAGCTGAAGTACAAGATAATTGCTGAGGCCTGGATGCTATAAGCAAAGAACAATGACAGAGGTGCCCAGTCTATTAACACAGATCACAGGTGATCATCTCCTGGTCATTAAACACAACCATGGGAGCTGAGTTAAACTCATTTTAGGGATAGAACAAAAAACAAGTATCACGTATATGTGAAGCCTAACTTATGTGGTAAATTTGGATATACCATCAAACTGAACAAGTTAGGAAAGAGCAAATGAACAGATTGTGTTAGCAAACATATACAAATGCCCCAAGCAGACCTAGAGTGAAGAGTAAGTATCAGCATCAACACCTGTCCCATGGAAGAGCTTAAGGTGATAGCAATTTAGTGTAACTGCTCCTCCTGCTTCTTTTCTGAGACTGGTGCCCTCAACGTTTGGACGCAAAGGGCAGCAGAAGGGTAGGAATAATACCAGAGAAAGAGGCAGATACTAGAAAGTTTGTGTATGTCACTTTTAACTATATCATTGTGGAGAATGAACTGTAATTGCATCGTCATAGAATAATTTAGTTTGGAATTAGAGATGACACTTGGAGGTCATTTAAGTTAAACCACCTCAGTCAGAGTAGGTCTAAGTAGATGAAGTTGCTCAGGGCCTTATCCACTTTTGAATATCTCCAAGGGTAGGGAATTCACAGCCTCTCCAGGCAACCTCTTCCAATGTTTGACCACACTCAAGGGGAAAAAAAAATTCTAATGTATAATCAGAATTGTCATGCTTCAGCTTGTGCCCGTTGCCTGCCATCCTATCACTGTGTACATCAGAGAAGAGTGTGAGTCCATCTTCTTTTCACCTGCCCATGAGGTGATTGAAGACAGCAGTAAAATTTCCCCTGAACTTTCTGTTGTTCCTAAGGTTAAACAAACTTACTTCTCTAAGTTTCTCCTTATACATCAAATGATACTTTGGACTATGTATCTTCTATCATTGAGCCCTAGCATCATTGTAATTGAACTAATAAATCTGTGATTAGAGTGCAAAGACCAATATTAAATAAGAATAGATTCTTGGCTTCACATTTAGTGTTTATTTTTGTAGCCCACAAGGTATCTGACCCCTAGTCGCTGAGGACTGGCTGTAAACTTAGATGCAGCAACTGGTGGAGAACGCAGGCTGTAATTTGCATTTTTGCATCAGCCTGTGGTTTGTATCTGATGTTCTGTCCAATTAAAGGGGAAGTTAAGAGAAAACATCTTTGTCTCAACTGTGTCAATAATTATTTTCCAATTGTGCTTCAAAAAGCTTAATGTAATTAATGTAATGCTGTAGGTTTTCTGAAGCACCGTATTATTCATGCTCCCCCAAGGTAAAGCAGCACCTCTTCATTGCCTGCACAAGACTCTGTTCAAACARTACAGATGAGCTTCCTGTACCCCAGTGATGATGCATAGCTTACTTTTTATACATAGCTATAATATTTTGTCATCACCACCTGACTGACTTTTCCATTACACATTAATGATGAGCATGGCTGAAAAGGTTCAGATTTCATGTGCTGCTTCTGATCTGAATCATCTTAGKTTTTTTTGAATCAATAGTATTTTGAATTGCAGATCTCATTGAGAACAGATTCTTACTTAGAGAGAGCATAATGCATCCTGTTCCAGCTCTCAGTCAGCCATGTTGACTGTATTGTACAGTATCTACCTAAAAGAGTGCATGGAGGAAAAAAGTGGTTAACTAAAACTTCTGAGAGTTTTTTAAAGAACAGACACTTGGATTCAGTTTCAAAAATAGATGTATACTTAAGGAATGTGTTTCCTTTTCCTGAATGCCTTTTTAAAAATCCTTGCATGTATCATAACTACTGTCACTAGAAACCAAAGCTCTTTATGGAACCATGCAAACATTTTGAATCATTTCTGTAAGGACAGCAGTATCTGTTTTTCTTGTAGCTCAGAGTGCTTTCAAGTGACAACAAGCTCRACTGCTGGAAGAATATGGAGCTTCAAGATGCTGTTTTGTCTTCTGAAGATGCTTTGCAATTTTTGACCAAAGAGACTGAAAAAGCTGTTTCTCAGAAACAGGCACACAGTGATCCCTTTGATCATTCCCAGCAGATTACATGAAAGAGTGTTTTTCTTTTTTTAAAAAACAAACTGAAGGCTTACACACACAGTTCACAAAAATTTCTTACTGATTTTTTTCATCTAATTAGGTGGGAACATAATAATATTTGCATGGATACAGAAGTGTTTTTCATTTGCATATCTTAAAACACTTTAACAAGCCCTAATTAATTAATCATAACAGTTCCATTTCATAGATAGATAAATGGAGAATTAGGACAAAATGACTAGTCCTTGATCCCAGCAGTGGTCTAAAAAGGGACAGAACTGAGATGTTTCTGTCTCAAGCAAGAGACACCAATAAATTTTGAGATACAACATCAGTAATCATATGAAGAGCAGGTGTTCTCTCAGACATCAGGGAACTAGAGGTTCAGTAATAACTGTAAAAATACCAGTGTCTTCACACGACCTACTCCTTTCCTGCACAAGCCACACCTTTCCTGAAGGTCTTGAAATACTTACTGTTTTTCTTACTTTCTTGGCTCCAAACTTAAAAATCTTATTTCTTCCATAGAGTGAACAACTGAAATACTATAAGGAACACTACAGGAAATCTCAGCCTCTTTAATACTAGACAAATGCAGACAGGCTGGAACTTTCTATATTTTGCTTACTAATTCTAATTCAAGCTCACCTCAAATGTATTGCCTGTCTAAAAACAGAACCCAAACAAAGAWTTCTTAAAAATATATTGAAACATAAACAAATGAATGAGCGAAGAAATACATAAATAAATAAATGAGACTCTTTCCCTGTAAAAATAAACAAATGTAGTTAAACCAGATACTAGGAGTACAGCTGTGAGAGAAGGAGACTTCTTATTTCTCATGCTCTGATATTTTGAGTGTAACATATCATTAAACAGCAGGTGGTTGTAAACACCAATAGAAAGCGTTTAAATCAATATCAAAGGACAAGGTTTCCAACTGCAACTGTTGCAAACTGCTGAGAGGCAGAAGAAGCCCTTTGCATTCACCATACAATTTTATGAGTGTCACAGAAGTTAAGAGGATCCTTGGCCACATCAGCAGGTAAATCCTCTATATTTGTGCCAAAACCAGCAAGAACATTAGTAATTTGCAGCAGGGGAACTACGCATTATTTTCAGTTTTTCATCAATGAAAAGTATTTCTATTGTTTAAGYACTGGTGCAGTAGGATTTTCCTTTGTTTGTTTATATGGGAGAATTGACTCTGATTGTTACTGATGTGCATAGTTAGAATAAATCTCAGACAGTTCAGATTTATTTCTCAAATGATATTTCTGACTGTAGTATTTTTAACTTGTATTGCCCTTTCTCCCTCCCTCCTCAAGCCACTGGAAATGCAATCCTTCAGCCCTGGAATCCTGAAGATAAAGCCATTTTTGTCTAACTTCCAGTGAACCTGTGATCTCTCAGCTGCCTAGCAGGTGTGCTGCAGCTAACAGGATAATAATAATAATAACAAACCTCTGTGTGGATTAAACAAGTTATATTCTTCCTCTTTCCCATTTAATTATTCCACAATTTTCATAAAAAATAAGTCGATGAGATTGTATTCTTCTGGAAGAAAGTAGATCTTTTCCTCTTAGGCAAACCCAAGAGAGTAGTTCTTCTATATGCTGCTTGAAAAAAATAGTTATATCTTCACTAAAAAAAAAAAAAGCTAAAAGAAAGAGGTTTGAGGAGACTCTGTAATTTCACAGACACATGCTAATTCTGAGATACAAAAGTTCYAATGACATTTAGTTTCAGAAACGTAATTAATCCAGACAGTCAGTCCTTCACACTATTATAACTTAAATCTTACACACAAATAATAAATCACTTAATTAATATAAATAYGAATAACAATAATAATAAAATAACTTACAGCTTACAAATAAATGTACATCTCTGGAGGRTATAATAGATTTCTTTAACTGTCTGCACTTAAAATTTTAGATTCATTCATTTTAGTCATTTACCAAACCTTGAATCTGAGAAAGTTAGGAGAAGGGTGCTTTCTTTATTTTACTGTTTGGTTGATCTTTCATCTTTTTGCTCTTCCTCCCAGAAAGGATTGGTGATAATACTGGTGTGATTTTGCCTGCGACAACTCTCCAAGTTTACTGCTGGATTGCTTGGGTTACTTGGATTGCCAAGAGCTTTGCTATTTTATTTCAACTGTGAGAAAAACAGAAGGGGAGAGAGGGAGAGAGGAGGAGAAACTCTGCCTGATGCCCAGGTAGGCAGAGAAGCAGTGGATTCTCATTGCCTGGGCAAGTATGTCCTCCTGAAAGACTTCGGCAGGTGCAGCATGTGTACCCCGTAACTTTAATCAGAACCCCCACAAAATCCTTGTGTGTCGTCTCTGCTGTGGTGCTATTAGTACTAACTGGGACAGACTTTCATCAGAAGCAGATCTTTTTGTACAGGTATCTGTTAAGCTTTGTACATGCATATTATTGGCTAATGATTATTGGCTATTTAAATGACTACTATCTACTYAGTGATTCAGAAAGTCTTGTTTTTCCCTTAATGTAAGCTACAAGCTGCAAAGAAGGGGTAGGAGAGAAAGAAGGAATGAGTCTCAWGACAGCAGTAATTTCTTACCCTGAAAACCCCTTAAGGTAATGGAGTACGAGTCCAAGGCCATGAGAATAACAGCACAAGCCAACAACAAGAGAGCAACGAGGATAAAATACTGCCATAGAGGTCCTGAAAARCACTGCCTCAGTGGCGCTTAAATGGAAGGTTGCAGAGCTGTGCGTGTAAGGCAGGCTTCAGGACTGCAGACAGGAGGCCCCAGCATGCTTATTTCAAAAGCACAGGTTCAAAATTGTGAACRGCCACAAAATGAACTTTTCATGCATTTTTATAATGCTAGTTAACTAAAACACAGAACAAACAAGCTTTGTAGACAGAGCTAAGGCCTGTTTGCAAAATATGGGACTTTGAAAGGTAATTTAAGGTTGCTGAAGATAGCTTTGAAGATACCATACACACTGTATACCTGTACCACATTATGTTATAATGCATTATGTTCCTTTCTTTATTGTATTATTTTCTGTGTTAAGGATTTAAAATTCAGCAGTTAATTCAGATAGTCACAGCATGATATCTCCTTGAAAAGATGGCAAATGCTACTCTATGGTATGGAAAGTATGGAAAGTATCACTTTTTTTTTTCTTTTTTTTTTTTTTTTTTTTTTTTTTTTAAGTAAATTTCCTTACCTGTAATTTCATGTCTCAGAAAGAACAGCTTCTTTTATTCTAGGCAGAATAATACTCAGTTAAATAAATCTATGACAGAAAAATTCAAAGGAAACAAAATATATAAATCCCCTGTGAGATAAATTTACACATATAAAATGACTTTCATTTTATCAAGCTATATGTGAAAAAGGTTATCTGTTATTAGTTGACACTAGTGCATCTTCAAGGACCACTTGAAAATGTTGTATTTTACATGAAAGAAAATTAGAAAATTAGTTTGCTTTCTGAATCTCTGAACTTACAATAAATTGTAAGAGTGGTCTGAACGGTTAATTTGATGAGCTGATCTTTTGAAAGTGCATTTTCAATTTTTTTTCCCCATATGACTTCATATCTATTATAGATGAACCCTGGAATAAGCTAAAGGTCGATTCTACAGGCACTAGAACATATGAAATTTTGTTTAGCCTGTATGTCCCTTTGGGAAACAATGGTCAGATGAAGCTCTTGAGAAATTTGACTACTTTCTAAAGCTGGAAGCTTCCATTTCCTAACTGGTAAGGAAGAGATAATTATAATGACTGTTTTGGTAGAATCTTTTTGGGCACATTCGAAGTGCTATTATAAGAACATAGCCTTTTATCATTTCATTTCAGATCAAGGCCAGAGTAAAGAATTTCATGACTGGTGAAAATTGAAAACACCGACTGAAAGGAATGAAGTTAGTACAGCAACCTTCGAAGTGCAAAAATGTTCAGATTCTATTCCCTATGAGTTTGAGCGTAATTTCAGGTCATTTTTATTCTATCTAAACCCATATGCCCATCTTTAGTTACTGCTATTGCTCTTGCTGTGTATATTTCCTGTTTCTCTTGCTTTTGGTCTGCCAGTAGCGCATTATACTTGATGAGTCATACCTTTTCTTTTTTAAATTCATTCATTGCATAAGATACTTTAGTACTGTGCTGGAAAAGTGCCATCCAAATGAGTAAATGATGGTCACTTTAAAATATAATGATTTAAAGATGCAATACAAATAGAGTTATTAAGAACAGTGGCATTTAATATTTTAGTCTTGTAAACATCTACAGTTTCAGCTTAACACACAAAATTTATCAGAGATTTTGAATTTTAAATCTGGCCTCCTCTGTTCTTTGAAGGAATTGACAAAACCTCCAGTGACTTGAATGTTCAGGACTACATCTCAAATTTTTTAGTGTCTTTATAATTCAGAAATCTTATATTTTACATCCATTTAAAAAAAGTACAAATTTTAATAATAAACCTCCTGAGAATAATTCTTTTTTTAATAGGTTAGATTCATGCCACTGATGTAGCTCAGAACATGAGACTCCTAATGTTTATATCCATCCTTCAGCTGTATTGATGCAATATACTTGGAGAGAGCTGGAATAAAGCATATGCAAAATARCCATTTGCTTAAGAAAGCAAGTGCTTGGAACAAAGGCATGGCACCTATGACTAGCTGCTGAGACTAGAAAGTCCTGCTTGCATAACTCTGTGAAATGGAATTATTTTGTTTTCATAGTTAGATTAAAAATTAAATTTTTCCTATACTACTGAGAAGAATTAATCTTGCTCTGCATCTGGAAACACAGATGGTTCTTTGAAGCAATAYATTGCTTCAAAAGTTGCCTGCTCTAGCTGCACGTTACAGGTTTCGTGTTCTTTGTAGACAGTTTGCATAGTAATCCTTGGCACAAGTCAGTCACATACTCAAATCAGTGCATGAGGAGAATCCTGAGGTCAAGTATTTGAAACTAATTTCAAATGTATTGGACAAACTTGAATAGTAACTAAAATCATATTCATTCCATTGTATCAAGGTAATGGTAGCTTGTGGAAGTACTATATTGCCTCTTACACAGAATGACTCAGATCCCATAGGCTCCTACAGATCTGTTCTCTGAGACTTTATTGGGCCCAAAATTTCAGCCCTTCCTATCAAAGACTGATGAGTCAAAAAAGTTCTCTTCCCCTTTTCCAAAATTGCCTCAAATTGACTGCTCCTTTCAAGAATTTCTGCCCCTTACCTTATTATGATCACAAAATTCAAGAGCTAAGATGAAGAATTATCTTAGAAATGAATACATTCTCTGTGTAAAACTTTTGAGACTTGCAGGTCTGGACACTATTGATGCTTTCCGTCTAAATGCTTTTGAGAAGACATACATTTTCCTCCTGACTTAAATTATTATGAGAGAATACAGCCTATTGACTCAAACAGACTTGATTTCAGACTTTGTTTCTAAATACTAATATGCACAGACATACATAGCCATAGATGTGGGACAAGTCCATTAGGTTAGGAATCACTGGAAGACAGACTATCCGTTAATTCAAAAAACATACCTTCTTTTATTGGTAAACTCAAGTACTCCTATATAGGTAATGTAAGGTATACATTTATACCTTACATGTAAGGTATACATTTATACCTTGATAACTCTTCTGTGATCCCACTGGAGTGATTCACAGAATCTCAGAATCACATAGAATGGTTGAAGTTGGAAGGGACCTCTGGAGATCATCTAGTCCAACCCCTCTGCTCAGACAGGGTCACTTGGAGCATGTTAGACAGGGTTGCATCCAAGTAGGTTTTGAATATCTTCAGAAAAGGAGACTCCACAATCTCTCTGGGCAACCTCTTCCAGTGCTCTGTCACTCTCACAGCCAAGAAGTTCTTCCTCATATTCAGGTGGAGCTTCCTGTGGTTCAATTTGTGCCCATTGCCTCGTGTCCTCTCACACGGCACTACTGAAAAGAGTTTAGCTCCCATCCCCTTGACATCTTTCCTTTAGATACTCGCAGACATTGATAAGATCCCTCCGCAGTCTTCTCTTCTCCAAGATAAACAGCTCTCCAGCTCTCACAGCCGTTCCTCATAGGGCAGATGCTCCAGTCCTCTGGTCATCTTCGTAGCCCTATGCTGGACTCTCTTCAGGAGCTCCAGGTCTCTCTTGGACTGGGGATCCCAGAACTGGACACAGTACTCGAGATGAGGCCTCCCCAGGGCTGAGTAGAGGGGCAGGATCACCTCCCTCGACCTGCTGGCAACACTCTTCCTAATGCACCCCAGAATACAACTGGCCTTCCTGTCCACAGGGGCACCTTGCTGGCTCATGGTCAGCTTGCTGTCCACCAGCACTCCCAGGTCCTTCTCTGCAGAGCTGTTTTCCAGCAGGTCAGCCCCCAGCTTGTGCTGCTGCATGGAGTTATTCCTTCCTAGGTGTAGGACTCTGCACTTGCCATGATTGAACCTCAGGAGGTTCCTCTCCACCCAACTCTCCAGCCTGTCCAGGTCTCTCTCAATGGCAGCATAGCTCTCTGTTGTATCAGTCACTCCTCCCACCTTGGTGTCATCAGCAAACTTGCTGAGGAGGCACTCTGTCCCCTCATCCAGGTCGTTGATGAAGCTGAACAGGATGGGACCCAGTCCTGAGCCCTGGGGAACTCCACTAGTGGCAGACCTCCAACCCGACTCTGCACTGCTGATGACAACCCTCTGAGCTCTGCCTTTCAGGCAGTTCTCAATCCTCCTCACTGTCCACTCATCTAGCCTGCACTTGCTGAGCTTCTCTAGGAGGATGTTATGGGAGACAGGGTCAAACGCCTTGCTGAAGTCAAGGGACACAATGTCCACTGCTCTCCCCTCATCTCCCCAGCCAGTCGTTCCATCACAGAAGGCTATCAGGTTGGTTAAGCATGATTTCCCCTTGGTSAATCCATGCTCACTACTGCTGATCTCCTGCTTTTCCTCTGTATGCTTGGAGATGACATCCAGAATGAGCTGTTCCATCACCTCTCCAGGGATGGAGGTGAGGCTGACTGGCCTATATGTGCCAGAGTTCTCCTTCTTGCCCTTTTTGAAGACAGGAGTGACACTGGCTTTCTTCCAGTCCTCAGGCACCTCTCCAGTTCTCCAGGACCTTTCAAAGATGATGGAGAGTGGCCTGGCAACAGCATCCACCAGCTCCCTCAGTACCCATGGGTGTATCCCATCAGGGCCCWTGGATYTGTGGGTGTCTAACTTGCCCAGAAGGTCTCTAATCCTATCCTCCTCAACCAACAGAAAGTCTTCCTTTCCCCAGACTTTCTCTCATCTCCAGGCTCTGGGATTCTTGAGGGCTGCCCTAGCAGTGGAGGCTGAAGCAAAGAAGGCATTCAGTAACACTACCTTCTCTGTATCCTTCATCACCAGGGCATGCACCCCACCCAGCAGTGGGCCCACGTTTTCCTCAGTCCTCCTCTTGCTACTAATGTATTTGAAGAAGCCTTCTTGTTGTCCTTGACATCCCTTGGCAGACTCAATTCCAACTGGGCCTTAGGCTTCTTTGTCATATCTCCGCATACTCTGACAACAGTCCTATAATTCTCCCAAGTGGCCTGTCCCTTCTTCCACAATCTGTATTCTTTATTATTCTGTTTGAGTTTTKCCAGGAGCTCCTTGCTCATCCATGCAGGTCTCCTGCCCCCTTTTGCTGGACTTCTTTCTCCTTGGATGCATTGCTCTTCAGCTTGGAGGAAATGATACTTGAATATGAGCCAGCTCTCCTGGACCCTCCTTCCTTCTAGGGCCTTAACCTATGGGATTCCTCCAAGTAGGTCCCTAAAGAGGCCAAAGGTTACTCTCCTGAAATCCGGGGTTGCAATCCTGCTTATTGCCTTGCTTGCTCCACAGAGGATCCTGAACCCCACCAACTCATGTTCACTGCAGCCAAGGCTGCCCCCAACCTTGACATCTCTAACCAATTCTCCTTTGTTGGTTAGGACAAGGTCCAGTAAGATAGCCTTCTTCATAGGCTCCTCCACTGGAGCTGTGTCAAGATTTCTATGTTATAAAATTTTCCAGGTAATTATTTGTGGTATAGCAGTACAACAACAGCATTAGCCAAATACAATGGAACTTAGAGAAAAGGGACATWTTGGTTGAATGTGTGAGAAAAAAATACTGTCATGGCATTTTTGCAGGCAGGCAAAGGAAACTGTATGTCAGCTTTTGTAGTTGCGTTTCAGAGATCCACAGACAAAACACTGCACAGAACACAGAAAGAAGTCCAAACCTTTAGAGTCATGTGTAAATATGAACCTTTCTTAAGGCTTGAAGGTGTCTGGGGCATCTAGCTTTTAATTTTCAGTTCTCCGGTAAAGCTTGATTTTACTTCCCTGGAAATGCAACAAGTGTGGTTGAAATAGCTGGAACTGGAACCTCTGTCTCCTGACTGAATGTTTTAGCTGTGAAATTTAAGCAATCCTCTTTCTGAAGAAAGAGCCAAGATTAAGGATGTCTTGCTCAAGATTATTCTTGTGGTTAAAATTCAATTTATTATTTTAATTTGATTGTCAATTTGTTTTAGAAAGATAAACTGCAAAGACTAGAAGGCTTTCCTGGGAGATGGGAATGAATTCACAATTACTATTTAGGAATTAAACAAAAAAAATTCAAATGGAAACAATGGGCTAGATCCTGCAGCTGTGACAATATCAAAGGAGCACCTAAGAACATGGTGTAACAGTTTATAGAGTGGACAAGTTAACAAACTATAAACCAAACATGAAAGAATCCTAAAAAGACCTTATGGTTTGATTTAGTTCAGACAATAAGATCATAAGGAAAATGTTCTGAGATTAGTCTTAGACTCAGGTCCGTATGTTTCTTTCCACTTTCTGCTGTTTGGTTTAGGGGATATTCAGTCAAAACAGGTTTACTTAAAAAAGGTAAGTGTGTGCTCACTAACACACTTAGACTTACACAAAATATTAAAAAAAGTTTTATTACATTACTTTTTATATTAAGTGCAGCACCTTTTTCACTTTGTCAAGTGTCTTATGAAGTCACAGGTGCCTTAAATAAAACTAAATTATCCAAAATATGGGAGGAATATACTGACGGTAACAAAATTGCTTTGTCAGGACTTTGGAAGGTAGATGGCAAAATATAGACTATTGGGTCTTTTGACTATTTGGCTTTAGTGAGACAAATTCAGAAAGGTTAAACAAAGGTTGAACTTAGTCCTACAAGCCTTTCAGAATGGTGTTCAGCTGCTCATGTGATAAGGTTAAATACAAAAGTTCTACTGCCTCTTTCTATAACTGGCTGTTCTTTTAATGATCATTATTTAAGACTAGAGAGGCATAGAGTAAAGATATAAATTATCATTTAGATGACAAATTATAAAATAAGCTTAATAGGAACTTAATAAATTCAAGTACCAGTTGGAGATTAAATGCATTCAACAAACGTTGTTCTTTAAAGCACATAATACTCTATTAAAACATAAAATGAAGGAATTAAGTCTAATGACAGCTTTTGAAATTATTGAATGACATATGCTAATCCTTTTTAATCCTATTTTTTTTTTACTAAGAAATTAGGCCAGTTTAATTAATATGTCCTAAACAGGTCTCATTTGCTCAGGGCTGGAGCAAATGGACAAAAGTATGATGATACCAAACATTTACTTCCCACTCATTTTATTAGTGTCTGTATGTTCCCCTTCCTCCTGAAATTCTGCAAGCTACACCCTCTTAAGATTTGATACAGTTTTCTCAACTCCCCAGGACCAAAAGTAGGGAACATTYTAGAGCAAAGCAGATTTGAATAAACTAATTTAAATCAAATAACTTCTAATGCACTGCTTCCTGCAAAATGGGAATCAGACTAACTGTTTTAAATCAGAATCTTTGACAAATCTGCTTATTTCCTTTGTTTATATTCTCCACCATCTATATGTAGTTTGGTAGGGGAATGGAAGGAGTATCATATATTTTTTGGAGAAATTTCTAACCTTGTTCTTAACCAGTGTAAACTGATACAAATCATTTGCAACAAATGTATTTGAACTGATATGTCAATTGAAGATCAAATTTTCTTATAAATTTAATGATTATTTATTTAATGTTGTGTTCTCTTTGGAATCCTGAAAACAGATTTTTTTTTAATTATTCAGTTTTAGTCATTGTCTAGAGTAATCAATTCTTAATGGATGTATGATCTTGTATTTTCTGGGCTATTATTTCTGTACTGTCTTTTGGTCCAAGTGGCTGACGGGTGTTYTAAGTATCATAAAATAATAAATCAGTAAGCAAAATTCACTTCATCATACTCCAGGTCACAGAATATAACAGTTCTGAGGATTCTCATTAACTGTTGTGAGGGTTCACATTAACTGTTAGTGCACTGGAAGTACAATGACACTTTGTCATTGAAAAGAAGAAGATGAAAGATCTCCTTTCTAGATCTCATTTCTCAGAACAAGAGGAGTTTGGACAAATAATCCAAGCTGAAATTATCAGCCTTATCAATTTGTTTTCATCAAAGTCTGTGAGAGTCTGGTGGTGTTGTTAAGATAAAATCCTCATTTACTCACAACAGGAATTTTGTCCTTAGAGAAATTAGCAATATTTCTCTTTGGAATTGTTGAATTTCTCTTCATGTGCTGATTGTATTTTAAATTTGTGTTTGGGTTTATATTTTTAAACATACATTGAAGTATCTTTTATTGTTCTGAATATTATCTGAGAGAAGGAGATAAGCAGAGGAGGACTCCTCTGCTAACCTCTGTTAGACATTTATTGGCAGTAGTTGATGGCAGTCACCACATAGGATCCTAAGCCTTGTGAATCTCTGTTTTACCACTTTGGCCTATTATGGTGATTCTGGTACAATTTCTATTCTTCTATGAAAGAAAGCAAAAGAAGGAAAAAAGGACTATTTCTCAACACTGAGTAGCCGTTCAGGAGAACACATTATCTGCCTATTTCCTGTATTTTGCTACTAATTCAGGCTAAATACTTCTTTGGTTCACCCCCTTTGTGTCATGAAAAGGCATTCATTACTCTAAATGCAGTTTCAGGCTTTGCGTCAGCTTGTAATAGTACAGTTTATCACCGCAGCAAGAGTGAAAAGCACAGAAAAATTAGGTTAATCAATAGCACTGCAGTGTGTTTGACAATATACTCAGGAAAAGTTTTAGCATGTCATTCCTAACTGTAGGCCGTATACTGCCTGAGGCCTGTGTATGCACTTGACAAGAGTGCTGTTTCTTCATGCAAATTGAGGGCAGAATATAGCCTTAAGCTTTCACTAGTCATGCATCCCCTGCAGAACACTAGCAGCCTGGAGTCTAAAACATGCAGCACCACTACTTCTAATATTACTCCACCTAAAAAAATCTTAGAGGCTTTCTGAGCCTTTAATTTGAAGACTTAGACCAAATCCTCATCCAAATGTTCTATTTAGAACCTATTTTTATAGGCAACTCTTTTTTAATATTTAAAATTATTCAGTCAGTGTTTGGGGTAGTATTTGTGTTTTTTCTTTTTTCTTTTTCTTTTTTTTAAACTGGTCATTTTAATGCCTTTACACTAGATCAGAATGGGAAATGAAAAACTGACAACACTGGAAAAAGTATTTTTAGGCACTTTTTCATTAGAAAGATGACTTAATGGGATATAGCTCAATATACTTAAACTATACGAAACTTAAGGGGGAAAAAACATTCAAGCTGCAAAACCAGAATTTCCAAAAATAAGCAGATTCATGCATAGGATAAACTTTTATTATTTGAATTATCTTATTTATGTGAATGCTACGTTCTTTTGTAATGAATGGGAATTTGAATAAATATTGATGACTGTGGTAATGCTTTATGCTGACAATGACAAATCTGTGATATCTTTTTATAACACTGGAGGTTTGCTCTGGGGCATATCATCTTGAAAATTCAATCTTGTGTGTTGTAAGCCCCTGTGACGTAGGTGATTTCCATTTTTACATTTACTTATTAAAAGCCATGAATTTGCTTGAAGTTTGCTGAGAGCAAGGACTACAGCATTGTGATTTTTAGCTTTCTTGAAAGCATTGGTGTGGTTTAAAACATATTTTATATTGATTACTTGGAATAAGGTGTTGTTGAAGATATATCAGCATTTACTGTAAACCCTCAGTAAAGAGCTGCCTTTTTTAACAGATACTATGTACAGTATGTACAATTAATAGTCCAAGATAAAGTTCAAAGACCCAAAGTTGAGTATCACATGAATTCACAGAAACCTGCAGTCCAGATTGTTAACTGGCTTTAAGAGGCCTTACTTCACTGAGATCAGTCAAGCTATACAGATTTACTCTAACTCAGAATCTCGGCTAGTATGCTTATCTAAAGCTCTTTCATCTTGAAATTGAGTTGGGTAGTTCATAAATACAGGCTTTCCTGCAAAAGGTTTGGTGTGTGAGTGGAATTTTTACTTGAGTGTGGATGAAGGGTTACTCTCACCATAAATTAAAAATAAAACAAGAATGAGGGAAAAGGACAATTAGAAAGAAAGTTTCATTGGCCAACTGCTCATTGAATTATATGCTTCATGACTTACTTCCGAGCTTTTTTAGTCTAAGAGTATAGTTTCAATATACATTGAAATTTTCCAATCTAAGCTTTATTTTAAATGTCTTTACTTAAATTTTTGTATATTAACCCTGGCACACCTTTAGATGAATTGATTTTAAAGACAGAAGTGGATCGTTTTGATCATTCAGTCTTAAAATTATATAATGCCCACCCCAGGCTTTGAAGCATTTATTTCCTGCATAATCATTTGTATTATTGTAGCTGTTAAATTTTTGCACACTGTTCCTACCAAGTGAGATCTACGGATTTCACTAGGAACAATGTTTCACCCTATGATTCAAGTTGGCTCTAGGGTAACCACAGACATTCATCTCTGCTATTCTTTTATATCTAACCACTATTCATATAAAAGGTAGCATTCTGTAGGACTAGGCTTCCAAATGATACATGGCTTAAATCTTACGATGCTAAGCTGCATTTTGTTCCTGAGCCTGCAAACATTTATTCAGAAGCACATTTAAGTGCATACAGATTTCTTTGTAAGAACAGATCTTTAGGTAAAAGCTGCATGTTTTTTCATTGAGATTTCAAACAATTCAGTTGTGATTTTGTCTTTAACTACTATTCTTATTATCATAATTGTTAATCCTGGTAGAATATTTATTTCTGAAACACTAGAGGGCAAAACTCAGGCTTCCATCTCTGAAACTTACTTTTCTCATGGCTAGTGCTTTGCTATGTTAGTGCGTCAGTTGGTAAAGGAAGAAGGACAGAGGCAGACTCCCTGGTCAATTAATCATACATATTAAGATATGTTTTCCTAAAGGAACCAGTGTTATTCATGCTTGCAGGCCCAAGTATAATATGCACATTATAAATGCAAACTCAGGAAGGAGTCCAGCTGTGATTCTGGATAAAATTATSTAAAGGAATTCCGCAGTTGTAAGCCAACTGTCAAATTCAGTGGGTCCACAGGGATGGTAATTCAATGAGGGTGGCAATAAAGGTGCTTTGAACACCACAGAGTGATTCACCTAGTCTTGGGACCCCTTCAGGTGCTGGCAACAGTGCAGTGGATACTTGCAGACAGACCAATGCCTTTGAGTACTTTTTTCTGGCAGCTAATAATAAATCTGCTGCGTATTTTATCAGCCCTGATATGCTGTGGATAATGGCCAAAGAAAAAAGCATTTACCTACCATGTGCATCTGCTTAAAAGCTGGAAGAAATCTTCATTTTTGTTAAACAAGTCACTCACTCATGGCCTTCATTTTTGCAGTGCAAGTGCAAATGATTTTCTGAAGTGTTTCTGTGCAATTATACTCTTTCCTTGAAAATCTACTTTAGAAATGAGGTACTGTATTAATATCAAATTGAATGTTGTTAACCACTTAAAAGCCAAAACTAAATGAAAATCTGTA
Organism: Rhea americana; assembly: GCF_003343005.1. NCBI lineage: Eukaryota > Metazoa > Chordata > Aves > Rheiformes > Rheidae > Rhea > Rhea americana. The sequence continues at coordinate 9,548,062 of NW_028186645.1, forward strand.
ATTGTGCTTAAAAATCACCTCTATTTTAAAATTAGTATATGTGTCACTTCTTTTCTGCCCTCTGTATCACCCTCTGTATCAATTTCATTCAAATATATTTTATACTGCCATATGATGTGTTGAACTAACTGAGGGGGATAATCATCATCATGACTTGCTACATATGAAAATTGGAAAATTGAGACCRGGCCCATTTGCTAACGTCTAGAGTGCTTTTTATAGTAAAAAATAATTTTATCAAGCTTTCAAGTGATTTATCATCTGGGAAAACCCTGATAAATTCAGAAATGCAAACTATATTATCAGGCATTATTAAGTGGGGAAAAATTGTGCTATGAAACAGAAAAATTTTGGAACCCACTATTGGGTCTGTGAAAAGTTGTTACCAGAATTGTATGACAATTTGGCATCATGTGTTAAGTGTATATTGATCACTTTGAAATGTGGCATTTTTGATTTGTAGAGATTCATATGAAATTCTAGTTAAATTTCACTTCGTGTCTGCTCACATCACCTGACAACTCCATGAATGATTGCAGAACATTTCTGTGTAGTTTATTAACACAGTATGTGACCAGATTATTGGAATATTTCTGAATATTGTTTAATAGCACATTTTTGACAAACAAGCAGGAAGACATGACTACAGACAAGCACCTCATGGTAACTACTAGGTATGTTATTAGCTGAGCTATTAATTAGGGAGATTGYACTTCTGTGTCTAGAAATTTGGAAGAACAATGATCAGAAAGAATGAGACCAAAACATGATTTTCTTATACTACAATAACATCTTCTAGGTGTTTAAAATAAACTATTGTAAAGATCTCTGCTCTCCTCTCCTTAAGATATAACAAAATGAAACTTTTCTGAGTTTAGGTGATTATCAGTTATTCCTTCTTCTTAATATCTAAATTAGATAAAACTGCCTTAGAGCTTGGTATTGCTATAACATTGCATGCATCTGCCTCACCAGCTGACCACACCAAAGATTTTCTTTTTAGAYGCAAATTTACAGATTTTTAGGTTGAAAGTTTGTCTGGAGTATTTATCTGGAACCAAAGTGGAGCTCCTGTATTCACGTGTTACTGAGAGCACCCCACATGCAGTGCAAACACAAGGTACTGCCCTTGGGAGGAGAACAGATTTTCTCTGAGGTCCTCCAGCACTTTACTCTTCACTCTCTAGCTYTTTGTTAGTAATAGCAAGGCAATCTAAGACACAGAAATCTATTTTTTTACATCGTCTCTTAGGTATAGACRTATGTTGCCTCCTCAGGACCAGCAGCTGGTGCAGACTTCATTGTTGATAAACAAGCAGTTGGGCCTATAATGCTAGAATTGTACTGTATCACAATAAATGAAACTAAGATTTTTCTCCCTTTGCATCATAGAAGGTGCTAATGTAAATGTATCCAGTGATGACAACCGATAGCCAAACTCACTTAATGGATAAAGTATGGTTGATACAAAGTGTACTGTAACCGAGGACCTTTACTGAGTATTGGAACGTAATCACAGGTTTTGAGCACAGGAAAGATCTGATGCTAAGGAAGCACTTTCAAAGAAAAAAACTCCAGGTTATGGTGTCTGTACAAGTATTCAGTACACCCTAAAGCTAAAACAATACTGAATCCTTTGTTACTGTATCAGAGGATGTCTCTCTCAACTTTTTCGTGGCCATAACCTCATTTTTTGAATTCATTTATGCTTTTCTTTCTACATTTTTTTTCCCATTAGGAAGTATCTTTGCTATATCTCCCTAATAACAGATTAAACCAACTTCATTTGAAAGAGTCAGCCATCATCTACTRCTGTGATTATTAAAAGCACATTTTCCATCATCCTTTTTCACAAAACGTATAAACAAAGATCAATGCCAGTTGATCTTTGCTTGGAATATCTTGCACATAATTCTAACACAACAGTAATGTGTTCAGATGACTGAAATTATTCTATGTTGATTACAATAGAAATTGCAACTACAACAATTAAATAATGAACATTAGAAGATGCTGTCTGAATCTTTATGAGTATTTAGATTACCTAGTCTGTAAGAGACATAATATATCATCAATGATAAGGAAATATAGGGATAAAAGAGCATGAGAAATATTATTAAAAATATTTTTATAAAAACCCCAGCACTTCCTGCAATGTCAACTGCTACTCAAGTTAGTGTTGAGGGCATATGACATCCCGTAGGATAAATCTGATACCAATTCMAAAGAAAGTTCTTTACAATTTAAACAAAGTTGTACTGGGCCAGAATGAAGTTTCATCTTTTATGATTAAATTGAAATGTGTGAAATCAACTGTTCTTATGGAATATTCTGACTGCTAAATAATATGGCAATACTTAAGTTTGAAAAGGACTAAGCTGGAGTCATCRTTTATTTTTAACTATCTTGTACTCTCTTTTTCTGCCTTATGAGGTCAGTGCCCACTGATCAACGTAGCATTGACTAGCATCTTCTACAGAAGAATTCTCTTTTATATTCACATTGATGTTCAGACACTGTGAGAGGTTTATAAGCTCTAGCACTGCATTAGTGATCTATACTTAGTGCTGATTCATGTCTATGTCATGTCAAACACAAAGTGAGCTTACATCTGCTTGCAAAAGATTATGTAGATGTGCTATTATAACACTAGTGGTAATCTGAGTCACTATAGAAATAAAGAAAATAATCATTTCAAATTCTTACCGYAAACTTTTACTATTTTTTAAAAGCTTGAAAATAATACGGTTATTTCCAGTGTGTTGTGGTGGTACATACAAACGGGATCTCCTGGTAGATGGGGATCTSCAAGTTGTGTAACAGTTTAGCTGTGCCATTTTCAGGGAATATGAAATGTAATGGGTTCCTGATTCTAATTTTGCACAGACATTCCTACTATCTTCCATGAGAGGGTAATTCATCATACTTAATACAGACATCCAGGCCTCATTAGCTCACTGCCTATGAAAGAACATTAGGGATGTCACTTGAACAGGACTCTACCTTTCAATAGCTGGATAAAGATGAGATGAGTCCTACCTTTGCTGAGTTTCTCAAAACCTTTTTCAAAATTTATCTTGATAGTCTTCCTGTATTCTTTTCGTAGGTAAGAACTTGAAAAGAGTAGAAAGATAAAAGCTGCAGAACAATGAAATTTTGATTTTTTTTTTCTGAGAATGTTTTTGGAAAACTCTCATGAGCTACTTCTTTCTCAAACTCAGCGGGAATGATAGGATTTTTGTCCATACTTTAATATCAGAACTGTAATATAGCATTGTCATGRACAGAAATATTGAACATAGAATAAAACAGTTTTCCAAAGAAGCATGGATAGAGTGGATATCTGCACAATTTTGCACTGGTATCACAGTTCATTGGTTCACCTATATGGCATCTATGGTGTGGCTTATGGTGCATACCTCCCATATAGTGATATGTGATAGATGTATTTGTGAGTATATTCTGTGTACATGGAGTACTGTATTTATAGATTTCAGAAGAGGAATGTGCCATATCTTTTACAGAACATCTGTGATCAAGACTTTTAAGCACAGTATAACAAATAAAATGTTTTAAGTACTGTGATCGTGTGTATGGATATATATTTATACATTGCTAAAACATCTTCATTTGATCACAGCTGTTCCATTTGTTGTGCATATGTACTCGCTTTTTAATCTGCAAAGCCTCAAGTTTGTGGAAACCTTGACTGATGATAGTATAAGAAGCGCATTTCAAGGTATTATCTTCCTTTTGCTCAAGAATTACTGAGAAACGTGATGTGAGATATGGAATGTTCCATCAAGTTGTATAAATAAGTGAAAACATTTGTCTTTCTGATCCTTTTAAACTATGTAAATGCTGTCAGGATAAAATGACTGTAAAGAGAATGGAACATAATTAAAACCAACTTATTCCAAATCCCCTCAGTATAACTCAAACTGAGCAAGCTTAATATTGAAGAAGAGATAATTAAGATGATAGCATCTTATTGCTCAACATTTCTCTCTTAGTGTTTCTTTGTCAAACAGTTTTGATTGTTTATATTCAGTACAGCTTCTGGATATAACATAACAGACAAATGCTTGCATTCACTGGGGCACTGGTAGTTTAATGTGACTGCTATTACAAGAGAAGAAATCTGCAGTAATTCTGTTACTTCTCTGAAGGAAATCTTTAGATCAGCAAACTGCCGAGATTCACTTTTTTTGCTTGAGTATGAATTACTAACACACACTATTAGTCTTGCATTTCACCTAAAGAACCATTATAGACCAAAAAAGGAATGGATGCCTCAATACAAAAGTGAATTTAAACAAAATATTTAATTACTTTCTAATTTAAATTTGAATTTCAATTTTGGATAACTTTTTTTCCTCTTCTTTTCCTCCTCTGCCCCTCTTTTAATGAAGACTGTAGCCTACTGGGGCAGAAACTGTTTATACAGTGCCTAGGTGTTGCTATTACAGAAGCTTCTCTCTGCTACTGCAATAAAATTGGAAATCCTGTACTTAAGTACATACCTATATGTCTTGTTGTCAGTTAGGCTGACTATCAAAATAAATAAATAAATAAATAAATAAATAAATAAATAAATAAATAAATAATGATATTAATAATAAAATAAATTTCCCTACTTCAACCCTTTTATCTGCACCCAGACTTGTTAGCCCAGATCAGCTCAGTTCTGCTTGAATACATTATATTCCTTCCTAGATTCAAGCATAATGCAGGAGGCAGCAGGATCAAAGTAACCCATCAGAAYAATTAGGTTTTGAGACATAACTATATACTGTCTGACAGCAATGACAGACATCTTTACTGAGTTTTGYTAAGGAAAATAAAACAGACATATGAAATATGATGAGTTCGTTGGTGTATTTGTTTTTGTGTATTTTTGTCCTTCAGAATGACAGCTGTGATGATGAAAGAAGATGTTTGTCAACTGTGATGATTAAGCTCCTCTAGGTTATTAAAAGAACATCTGATCCTGTATTAGAAGAGTACACTTTCATTTGCTACCTACCATGTCCATGACTTTGCTTTGGTAGGACTAAATGTAGTCCTAACACAGAAAGAGTACACTACATTGATAGAGTAGTGTGGTTGCAGATAGACACATCTGCTCTGAAGCCTTTTAACTGAGACAATATAAACAGAAAGGGCTAATAAGAGAAAGTATAAAATTAAACTTTGCTCTGATTCTTCTAATTACTTCCCTGATCAAGTAGGAAAAAAAATTTCTTGAGCATAATTTAGTGATGGTCCGGTTGAAAAAAAGTACATTTACAAAGGACATACGCAGTGCCTATCTGTGCAAACACTAATAAGGTAGTAAGGCAGCTGGATAAAAAATACTCCTATTTTAAGGAGAGGGCAGTGATATAGACCTCAAGCATATTAAAAAGAAATATGTTAAAAATAATAAGATCTGTCAGAATTATATGGTGGTCAAATCATGACCAAAACAAGGATTAAAATTCCTTAATATTGCCCCTGAGACAACTGTCCTTGATTGTAGATAGAAGCTCCAGGTTTACAATGTCTGCTTCAGTAGAGTAGAATAGATACAGTTTCCTTTCTCTTCTGAGTGATTTATGATTCCTACAGTAATGTAAGAATCATGAAGATCCACTACAGCTTTCTTTCTAAACTTCTTTTTTTAGTTCACATAGAAGCACTGAGCTGGAATCATTCTTTATCTGCTAGTAGATGTGTCCCTCACAGTGAAAGAGAGATAATTCATAAATAATAATCTACTTGGTAAAATCAGTCTATCTTTCATATTAATGAAAACTGACACAAATTTTAAAGGATCTCYTTGGAAGTCAACTTTTCTCAAATAATTTTCTAAAATTTTCTAAAATTTTYGAGGCTGTATTTCCTGCTGATATTCTTCTGGGTATCCTTTATAATAGATTAGTTGTTTGACAGATTTGTTCGGTTAACTAAGACACATAAGGGTTTTTTCTTGGTCTTATATTGGATAAGTTAATTTTACTTTAAAGGTCCGACAATTACTTCATCACATAGATATTTTAAACCTTAAAAATCAAAATTTTTGTTTTTTTACATATAGTCAAATGAAAATATATTTTTGTTATATTAATTAAAATAAAGAGCTGTTCAAACATATAATCAATATTTCCATAGTTTTATATTATTTTAACTATTTTTCTTTGATATTGGATAATTTCTTCCAAATCTGTTTGACTTATCAGAATATCAGAATACCCTTTTTGTCTTTTATTTTTCTTCCCTATTAGTTATGTGCTATCCATCCACCTATCTTGACTGCACATCTAGTTCTTTCTAACCTGTACTAACTGTACTAACTAAGAACCTCAAAGTCCTCATGTCTTTAAATACAAATTAGAAGAGAAGATGCTTATGACGTTTAAGTTGTGGGAGTTCTGGCTGTAAATTGTATTTGAGTTCTGATTGTAAGGGTAAATATTGGTAGTGGTAAAAAGCATGGTGGAAAAAATACAAGCAAGGACTGGTATAAGAGTAAATCTAAAAAAAGTTAGGTGATCTCTAACTGATACTTCAACAGACAAACATAATCAAAAGAACTGTAACACTATTTCACAGAAGAACCCTTAAAAATATCCAATTGAATTATTTGTTTTACCAGACATATGGGATATGAAGGTAATTTGACATTTCAGTCACTGGAACAAAGTATTGAATGACACAAATGAAATACGCGGTCAGAACAGCAAATACAGATAATTGCATACATTTATTCTACTGAGTTCTGAGCAATAGACAAGATTTAAGAGGAATGTTTTTGTAAGATAAATCAAACCACTTTAAAATTTCTTGTACAGTTGAATAAAACTACTTATTTGCTTCTTGGCTAGTGCTGCTTCAGCTTTTAATAGAATATTGAATGTTTGCTTGAGAATCCCATGTCTTGAGTGTTTCACTTTGTTCTGTGGCTTTTGGTATAGTCTCTGCTTAAAACTCTTGCCCTGAAATGCTTCAACCAGACAGGAATCATGATGTGACAGTAAGGGCACTTCAGCATTATTTGGCAGCACTGAAATATGCACAGCAGTCTGTGAAAGATGTTTTCACATCACTTAGAAACAAAAGAGCAGCCAGATAAGAAATACTAAATATGGGAAGAATAGTAGTAAGCACAGCAAACCAGTCTTTTGTGATCTCCTAAGCATTAGATGATCCTGCAGAGTGTACTCATTGTATAAAATCTACCTATCTGTTCATGATGTTTATAATCACATTCCTTATGTATTAACTTTGGTTACAGTTTTTTATTGTGTAATGCTAAGCTGAAATTGATCTGAAAGTGCCTTTTTTTTTTAAAAAAAAAAAGGAGTAATTTGTATTAATCTTAATGGATGTTTGACAGGTGGTTCTTAAATTCTTTCTTATAAGCACAAAGTACAAGGTGTGCAAACAAATATACACAGAAAGATTCACCATCTGGGCTGTGCTCTGAGGAATGTAAAATATGGATTCATGTGCCATCTTTGCATCACAGACAGTTAAAACTAACCATTTCCTGAACTTAACTTCTGGTGAAGTCTAAGAAGGAAAGTATTTAAAGGCTCTGTGTAAGCCCTCTTTGTGACTAGGCTGACACTACTTGCTCTATATAGAGCAACTTTAGGTTTCTGAGACGARCCTCAGTTTTCTGTTGAGTGTGAGGTAAAGCACAAGAGAAATGCACTCCATCTTATCCTATCCTCTGAAGAGATACTACCCACGTGAACTGAACTCTGTGATTTCAAAGTAACTGTAAAGTGGGAAGTTTTTTGTTCATAACAACTGCAACTACATTTTACCTATGACTCATGTGATATTAAAACTACAGTCAATACTGTATTTTATGAGCCAGTTTGGTAAGCAATAACCTGAGAGTCCTTAGAATGTTCCTTAAAAATGCTGTCAAGCTGGACCTTTAGTTATAAAAAGTACAAAAAAAACAAAACAAAACAAAACAAAACAAAACAAAAAACTTTGCAATTGCCTTTGCAATTTGCTGCAATTGACAGAATATCCACATTCATTGCAATTCATTCATTGCAATTTTATATAAAACATTTTTCATCTACATCATCAGCTTACTGGCTTAAAAAAAAAAAAAAAAAATACTTACTGAGTTGAAATCAGAGAAAACAATAATCATTAAAACAAAATCAAAACTGACCTTCAAAAGCACAAAATTGACTTCTTGGTGCATGAGATATTAGAAATGAATATCAGGCTTTTTCATATTTATTTTTATTTTAGAACTGCCTATTTTCAGGTTCTATGATTATGACAACATGTATAATCCACTTTGCTGGAGGTCTGGGGAATACTAATTTGTGGTATTGAGTGGAACAAAGCTCTCTCTGTCGTTAGTCACAGATAGAAAACAATAATTAATGCCAAAGTGATGGCATGGCTGGCCTAGCCAAAAGAGTGAAGCTAAACATCAACCTGCTGAAAAAGTACAGGACACACATAGAGGACATTTTTCCTACTTTGGTTTCCTCAAACAGGATAGCTACTGAACCCAATGGGCTGAAGAATATAGGAGACAACAAAAGGGCCTGGCTGCAGAATCTGCTGAATGCAGTGAAGGAGCTGCCTACCCCACAATATATACCGCTGACAGAGATCATTTAAGCACAGTATTTACATGAGAAAGTTTGCAACAGTGAAGATATGAGACCTGGAGATGATGCTGTGCAGACAAGAGTCTGAGGTCATGATGGAGAAGAAGAGGAGACAAATTGTTTCTAAGATCTAAGACGGCAGTTCAAAGAAAAATGAAAAATGACATTCAGACAAAAGAAGAAAGTGCACAGAATGTGGAAGAGGGGACAGGCCACTTGGGAGAATTATAGGACTGTTGTCAGAGTATGCGGAGATATGACAAAGAAGCCTAAGGCCCAGTTGGAATTGAGTCTGCCAAGGGATGTCAAGGACAACACGAAGGGCTACATCAGTAGCAAGAGGAGGACTGGGGAAAATGTGGGCCCACTGCTGGGTGGGGTGCATGCCCTGGTGATGAAGGATATAGAGAAGGCAGTTGCAAAATSCATTTTTTCCTTCAGTCTTGACTGCTAGTGGCAGCCCTCAAGAATCCCAGAGCCTAGAGATGAGAGAGAAAGTCTGGGGAAAGGAAGACTTTCCGTTGGTTGAGGAGGATCAGGTTAGAGATCTAGGCAAACTTAACACCCACAGATCCAAGGGCCCKSATGGGATACACCCACGGGTACTGAGGGAGCTGGTGGATGCTGTTGCCAGGCCACTCTCCATCATCTTTGAAAGGTCCTGGAGAACTGGAGAGGTGCCTGAGCACTGGAAGAAAGCCAATGTCACTCCAGTCTTCA
>NW_028186645.1:9558264-9566017 GCF_003343005.1 Rhea americana
GGGGAGGCCTCATCTCAAGTCCTGTGTCCAGTTCTGGACTCTCCAGTCCAAGAGAGACCTGGAGCTCCTGAAGAGAGTCCAGCATAGGGCTATGAAGCTGATCAGAGAACTGGAGCATCTGCCCTATGAGGAACGGCTGTGAGAGCTGGGCCTATTTAGCTTGGGAAAAAGAAGACTGAGAGGGGATCTATTCAACGTGTGCAAGTACCTGAAGGGAGGCTGTCAAGGGATGGGGCCAAACTCATTTCACTGCCAAGAGACAGGTCACGAGGCAATGGGCACAAGCTGAAACACAGATGTTTTGCCTGAATATAAGGAAGAACAACTTTACTGTGAGAGTGACAGAGCACTGGAAGAGGTTGCCCAGAGAGGTTGTGGAGTCCTTCTCTGGAGATATTCAACACCTGCCTGGATGCAATCCTGTCTAACATGCTCTAGGTGACCCTGTTTGAGCAGGGGGGTTGGACTAGATGATCTCCAGAGGTCCCTTCCAACCTCAACCATTCTATGATTCTGTGATTCAGGAGGTCATAAAGGAAAAGCTGAGGGAGGAATGAAGATGTCATACTTCTAAATGCCAACATTACCAGAAGCAGCCAAAGAACTGCATTTTGTTTCTATGTGCTTGAGCATATCGTACTTTACCATTGACCTTGGGCCTTTTTTGCATCTGCTGAGCTAGTTCTCATTTAGATTGGATACTTTATTAATTTTACTGTTCTACTTATTTGCCTCTTTCTCCTGACTTTAATATAGGATCTGTAGTGGAGCCCAGCTCTAATAGATACTTCCTTTAGCTGTGTGACCATGATCTAGACAATACTTGAAGTTAAACTTCTTGTATTTTAATTTCTTCAAGAAATAATTAAATCAGCATTAGCAACAGTCCATGTGGAAAACATCTGCTTTGTAATTCATTATGACCAGCCTGGCTCTAATTTGCCTCTGCGCATCGTACCCTTACAGTAGTATGATGATGGCAACAGGTCATTTATATAAATTAAAATCAATAGGGGGCTGAGTACCAAGTCCAGTAAAATATCCTCTGGGCAAGTTGAAATTTTAGAGACTGAGGGATTAATCTTAGCTGCTTGTATTCTTTCATCAAGRTAATATTTAAAATGCTTGATTATAATTTATGAAATGTTAATATCTGGAAAGCTTTTTAGTGAAGATACTATATTTCTGCAGAGTCAAAATAAAGGCTTCTTCAGGTTTCAAAATACAGTATCAACATGCCAAAGTTTTTTAGTGTTAACAAGCTCTTTATCTTCAATCTCACTAGAGGGGATTTTTTCTCCTCACCTGAATAACAAGGAAAGAGCTAATTTATTACTAAAAAAAAAAAAATATAATTCCTAATATCTTTAAAATATACTTCTTTGCCCCTAAACAGAAGGGAAAATGGTTTTCATACTGTACTTTTGTTACAATGTCAGTTYGTTTTTTCTTTATGTGTGAAGTTTGGGAAATTCATTCTATCCTCGAGTGTAGTAGAAGCTCTGGTCTCAGGGTTATAACCTGTAGTAGCAAGAAGCTGGCCCAAAGCCTTCATGAATATATTTATATGGTGGATATTTCTGACATTCAGAAAACACATCTCTTTGAAGGACTAAGACTCATTATGGCTACAGCATAGCATTTCACGGAGTGGATAATGAGATCTGGACAAGTAGAGTGAGTTATTCAAAGTTATTCAGCAAGCAAATGATGGAGTCCCAAAGGCCCTTGCTGTCACTGTGAGACAGAAAACACTGCTTTTCTCAATGAGTAAAAGTTCAGAGTTGATAAAAAAAATGTTTCCTTAAATGGTAAGCAGATAATAATTCATGCTAAAATTAYATTTGTTAGTTTCAAGAAATATGCATTAGCCTCCTGTAGAATTATATTATCATTTAATCTGTCCTTTTCTGTCCTTGTATCTTCTTGTACTTTAGTCCTGTTTACAATTCTGCTTATTCTCATTTGACCAAGATTGTACAGTCAAGTTCCTTTGGTGCAGGAAATACATCATTTTTGATACTGTGAAGTGCTATGCTTATCTACTGTGTTGTATGGGTAATACATAATGAGACAATCTGCRTCTTGTAAATCTAAATTAAATGTAGTTCTGGGAACCTGGTATTATATGCTGACTATTCTCCATGCCTTGCTATTATCAAGCAGCACTTATCTAGAAAACAATTACAGATGTTTGATCAACAGGTAACTGCTAAACAGGCACTGGCATCTCATACGAAGTATTTTGTTTTGAATCAAACTCAACTTTTACTTGCTRCCCTTTGTTTCTAAGGATACTGCCATGAACGTGGAACATTTTCCTCAGGAGCTCCTCCACTCCTGCTGCTCATCCCTCACCTGAAGTCATAATCCTTTGTTTGTGCCCGTAATCATCTCTGCAGAAACTAATTGTGGTGTCACAGGCAGAAGATTATGACTTTAGGGGCAGAACAAGCAGCAGGGTAGGTGACCTCTAAAACAGGAGGCATCTCTTTCCATGCAAATGTTCTTGTGAAGGAAAAGTGGGAGAGAAGAAAAACGTGGCTCTCCTGCCTAAGAGGAAAATGTTTGCTCAGATTTATAAAAGACATTAATTGGCCTTGTAAGAGTTAATTTGAAATTAATTTCTCTGCAATTATATCAAGGAGAGATAATATATTCAGTATCAGATGAATTATTAAACTTGGTTTCTAATTTCTCGTTTGATTAAACCACAAATAAAACTACTGATGCAATCAGCAACTTCTGTATCTTTTCACATAAAGCTAGAATCATGTAACAACTCATTTCCTCTCTAGCTGACTTTTACTGTGAACCCAGTTATAAATTGGGTCAAAACTTTAAAGGTTTGCTTGAATTTACAGCTTGTGATATTATAACATTAAAGACTCAGAGTTAAGTTTTTTATCTGTGGAAAAGTCAGAAGTGTAGTAGTGCAATATTGCTTATATTATCCAGATTTTTTTTTCAGTCCTATATCAAGAAAATGCAATTCTGAAGGCTTGCTCTGTAACAGCGAGAAGTGAAATAAATATAAGCTTAATAACATTCAAGGATATATTAAAAGCAGCTTTTTACAGTTTCATAGGGAATCTTCTTTAGGTGACTTCCTACAGAAAATCCCTATTTATGGCATGTTAGTATTGATATTAAGGCTATAAATATGGTTTCTTCCCTCACTGTGATAGATCCCTCTGCACATGGTGGATATGCATGCTATCTGAAAGAACTATACTAACTATCATGTTGGTTTTAATAGTCTGGATACCATTTTGTTAGGGAGATGTGTGAAAACAGACATATATTTATTTTTATAGACTATTTTTCTTTTTAGGGCATCTTCAATTGTAGAGAAATTCCTACCTGCTATAATATACTTATTTTGGCCCAGGTAAATGTCACTGAGGGAATCACAACATTTTGMAGTTTATAATAGGATTTCTTTCCTTAAATAAGACTTTCTTTTTGTTATGAATTTAATTTATCCTGATACTTTATTTGTGAACAACTTCACATCTGCTTTATTCAGAGATGTGAACTTAGACAGCTGCTTGCTTTAAAAAATAAAGAGGCTAGTGCCCAACACTGACTGTTTATTGTACTATAATCCTCTCATGAATTCTGTGCKTAGGGATGCTAGCCACTGAGGGATTTCAATTTGAGGGCAATAGTTCTCACTGAAGAGAGCCCTGAGCAGGGGATCAGCATTGATTTTCAGCTGTGGGTCTGCTCTAGGAACYTAGATAAACCATTCCATGTGTCAGTTTTGTGGTCTGTAAAATGGAGATCAGGAGCACCATATCTTTTTTTGAGGTCTATGACTGTAAAAGTGGCAACAAATAGTAATAATGAACAAATCAGTATTGAAAGGTTATAGAATGCTTTCAACAGTGTTTCAAATGCCACTTACCATTTGAATGTTTAACCATAAAATTTGTGTTTGCCATCATGATTACTGCCCTGACAAGGTAAGTGAACACTTATCCCTGGAATTTTATACTTGTGATTTTTTAAAAATGTGTCTCCCATATAAATGTCTGAGTGAGCTGAATTTACTACAGTGGAATTAGTTCAGAATTTTAAAGAATATGCATTTTTAAAAACAAAGGGTAGGAGACTTTTTAAAATAAAATATAGGATTAAAATGTGCAAAAAAATCCTTCTCTCTTTATAGCATTTTTCAGAGATCACTGAAAAAAGATGGAAAAGATGAGAAAGTACTAGATTGAAGGCAATTAAAAGAAAACCTTATTTAACTCTCAGAGGTACTGTAAATGGCAGATGGTATTAGAGTTTTCTTGAAGACTATAATAGACAGCTGTATAAATGCCTGTGCTCTTTAATGGCACATAAATTAATTACATCTTTTTACAGATTTAATATGCAAACATATATCTTTTGATAAATGTTTTATTATTTTTCCTGTAAATGATCCAACTTATTTTGAACACAAGTGGAAAATAAAATTCTCCCAGCATTTCTTCTGACCTTTACAAGTTCTAAAATTACTGCTAACAAAAATGTGTTTCCAATTTAATCTCACTAATTATGATTATTCCAGGGCAAAGCACTGTAGACATAATGCTCATTGACATAATAGCACAGATGAGCTGAATAAGAATGTATCTAACAACATAACTTGGAACAAAGCTRTATCTTTTTATGTTCCTATTTTTATATCCAAAGAAAAACAACATGGTAAGGATTTTAAAGGTTTTAGCATTATGTACACAGTAAACGTTTTTATGGAAAACCTTGTTAAACAAATTCCAGCCTGCTAGGAGAAAATAAAACTAAAATGTAGGTCCCTATTCTACCACAGTTTGTGTATAACTTCATCTGAATGGTACCTTTATCTCATAGCAAAAATTATAGCTTCTCACATCTCTAAAAATGACATCCTCAAAAACTTTTAAAATTTCTATCACAAAACTAGTAAAAACTTGGATCTCAAGGAAAGATAGGAAAGTTATTATTTTTTCTATTTTTGACTTCATATTTTTGACCTGCTGTGGATTGCACTGCTGATACTTTAGACAAGTCAAAAAAATTACAATTTCTCCTCAACATATGCAGCAGAAATGCTCTATATTTTATGACATTTAAAGATTTAGGAAATATCTGTGGAAAYAATTTATTAGAAGACGCAATATCAAATGTTATTTATAGAGTCCTTTATATTATGAAGCCGTCTACTCCAGGATCAAGGACATAACCCAGCTGCAGAGTAACTACTGGAAAAAAAGTCAGTTTTAAAGGCCTTATTGAGATCTCATCCTACTGTTGCTTCATTATTATTACTATAATATATGTTTCACATTATTTACCAGCTCATTATGGGTTATCATAAATAATTAAAATTAGGCTTTACTTGTCAGAGTAAATGAAGAAAATATATTTTGTGATACATTATCCTTCTCTCAAATTTTATTTCAGTGCTAAGCTAATTCTCAAATTCAGTAAGTTGCAATAGATTTCACAGCCATTAGTATGATTCAGTGAGTTTCTGCTGTGTTAGGATTATATTAGACATACTCATAAATGTCTCCCTAATGGATTATAAACATAGCTTTTCAAGCTTTTCTTTTTTAAGAGTGTTTCTTCTTATTTAGTTTTTAAAATATAATTAAGAATTCCCCCATAGATTTATTTTGCTAAGCAAAGAGCTATGAAATACTTTTTTTWAAAAAAAAAATCTGTGTAATCAAAGATATGTTTTATCATTTGTTTAACTTTAGGTGTCTAGAGTCAAAAATCTGCAACAAAATTAAGGCAACAAAAGCAGAACTTCGGTGGAGATTAAGTATATCTCTTCAAGATCGTGGAGCATCTGCTCACACCTGTTTTACAACTGGTAAATCTATAAATTCCCAGCAGCCTAATAATCTGATTCTTAGTAGCATGCTTGGAATTGCCTGTGTTCRAATCCGTAAGAGAGATATTCTTCTATTCCTCTAACATAAAGCACTTGATCTTCAGTTTGGAAGATCGGTGAGCAGCGCAGGATCCCTTCCAGTCTGTTGTGTTCTGTACGATCGTTCTTAGGGATTCCCAAGTCRAAGAATTTGAAGTCATGTATATTTTTTACTATGTAAAGATGCTTTTAAATAACTTCCCAAACTATCATTTTTTTAAAAATTTATTTATGTAACTACATTAAAATAAAAAGATATATGTTCCTTTTTAACCATCATGTTGCTACAGATGTAATTGGTAAATTCATGAAGAGTAGCAAATACAGTCAACAGATAAGATGTTTAAAATGCACAGACATAACATACAGCGAGGTAGAGGATAGTGGGTGCTGATTCTCCATCTAGTTAACTGTGTTCTCCTTTGGATGGACTGCTTGTCTCTACATACATCCTTCCTGGGAAACCTGCATGYATGACTAYCTCTCTGAAATGCCTGTACACCAACGCACGCAGCCCGGGGAACAAACAGGAGGAACTGGAGGTCTGTGTGTGGTCGTGGGGCTGTGATCTCTTTGCAGTTGCAGAGACATGGTGGGGTAGCTCACATGACTGGAAAGCTGTCATGGATGGCTATGTGCTTTTTAGGACAGGCCAGGAAGTYGAGGTGGTGGAGTTGCTCTTTATGTGAGGGAGYAACTGGAATGCATTGAGCTCTGCCTAGGGGTGGAGGTGGAGCCAGTCGAGAGCTTGCGGGTAAAGATCAAAGGTCAGGATAACATGGGGGACACTGTTGTGGGTGTCTACCACAGGCCACCTGACCAGGAAGAGAAAGTTGATGAAGCCTTCTATAGACAGCTGGAAGTAGCCTCAAGATCACAGGCCCTGGTTCTCATGGGGGACTTCAACCACCCTGACATCTGCTGCAAGGACTACACAGCAAGGCACAAGCAGTCCAGGAGGCTCCTGCAATGCATTGATGATAACTTCTTGGCACAGGTGGTAGAGGAGCCTGCCAGGAAGAGTGTCCTGCTGCACTTGTCCTAATCAACAGAGAGGGACTGGTTAGAGATGTAAAGGTTGGGGGCAGCCTTGGCTGCAGTGACCACGAGATGGTGGAGTTCAGGATCCGGCAGGAAAGAACTAAGGCAACAAGCAGGATTGCAACCCATGGACCTCAGGAGAGTGGACTTTGGGCTCTTCAGAGACCTACTTTGAGGAATCCCATGGGTTAAGGCCCTAGAAGGAAGGGGGGTCCAGGAGAGCTAGATAGTATTCAAGCATCACTTCCTCCAAGCTCAAGAGCAGTGCATCCCAAGGAGAAAGAAGTGCAGCAAAGGGGGCAGGAGACCCGCATGGATAAGCACGGAGCTCTTGGCCAAATTCAGACAGAAGAAGAAAGTGCACAGAGTGTGGAAGAGGGGACAGAGTACTTGGTAGAATTACATGAATGCTGCCAGAGTATGTAGAGATGCTGTGAGGAAGGCTAAGGCCAAGTTGGAATTGAGTCTGGCAAGGGATGTCAAGGACAACACGAAGGGCTTCTTCAAATACATCAGTAGCAAGAGGAGGACTGAGGAAAATGTGGGCCCACTGCTGRGTGGGGTGCATGCCCTGGTGATGAAGGATACAGAGAAAGTAGTGCTACTGAATGCCTTCTTTGTTTCAGTCTTCACTGCTAGTGGCAGCCCTCAAGAATCCCAGAGCCTAGAGATGAGAGAGAAAGTCTGGGGAAAGGAAGACTTTCCGTTGGTTGAGGAGGATAGGATTAGAGACCTTCTGGGCAAGTTAGACACCCACAAATCCATGGGCCCTGATGGGATGCACCCACGGGTACTGAG
>NW_028186645.1:9567007-9608935 GCF_003343005.1 Rhea americana
GGGGAGGCCTCATCTCAAGTCCTGTGTCCAGTTCTGGACTCTCCAGTCCAAGAGAGACCTGGAGCTCCTGAAGAGAGTCCAGCATAGGGCTATGAGGGTGATCAGAGTACTGGAGCATCTGCCCTATGAGGAACGGCTGTGAGAGCTGGGCCTATTTAGCCTGGGGAAGAGAAGACTGAGAGGGGATCTWWTCAAYRTGTRCAAGTACCTGAAGGGAGGGTGTCAAGGGGATGGGGACAAACTCTTTTCAGTTGTCCCATGTGGCAGGTCACGAGGCAATGGGCATAAACTGAACCACAGGAAATTCTGCCTGAAGGTGAGGGGGAATTTCTTCACTGTGAGAGTGACAGAGCACTGGAAGAGGTTGCCCAGAGAGGTTGTGGAGTCTCCTTCTCTGGARATCTTGAAGGCCCGCCTGGATGCAATCCTGTCTAACATGCTCTAGGTGACCCTTCTTGAGCAGGGGTGAGATCTCTGATCTCCAGAGATTCTTTCTGACCTTACTGGTTTTATGATTCTATGTTCTATACTTATCTCCTTTCAGAATTTGGGGTTTATCATAGTTTTCCATATCCAGGCAGGTTAACAGGCGCCTTTCATCACAAAAACAATAGTTTTCTCCTTAATACTTTCTATTTAGCAGTCTGGGAAGAGTAGATTGGCCCTAACTTCTCAAAATGTTGAGACCTTTACTTTTGTAGCTGTGACCAATACTGTGCTTTGATTTAGAAATCCCCCATTCATTTTTATCCTTTATTTCCCACTCTTCTTAGACTGGAAGGATTAGTGGTCATATAGCTAGAGATGCTAAAATTGCAAACGTACTTTCATTAGTTTTTGTCTTATTAAAGAAATAGTATTTTCATTCAAGAGATTCACTTCTGTACATTGTGAATGATTTTGCTTCCATTAAGATTCTCAATATACAACTATCTCAGAGGTTTTACTCTAAAACTGAAATTTTACTTTGCAGTCCAATATTTAGTCATAAAAAGTTACTATAGATAAGTATTTTTATTTTCACTCAGTATCATAGTATGATATCTGTAGAAAAAGGCCATTTTAATAGTAGTCAATGGAATATAGTATGAAACATATACAAATACATATATATTAATAATGCTTAATATGGTAACTATTTAAGTTTAAATCTAACTGCTTTTTATCTCAACTCTGAAATTTTTAAGTTATATTAGTTTTCTTCCTAGGAAGCAGAGGTATTTTGTTATATGAATGGCAAGGGTGTGTCCTGCTCGCACTGTTTCTATATAAAACCAAAAATCCTATGGATAGCGGTGCTTTAAGAAATGCAGATGGATCATTCTAACTGCCTTCAGCCTTAATTATTCAGTAGGTTGTATTTAGCAGTTAATACCACTATATTTTTTTTAAATAGTTTGTGACTTATTGGTTAGATATTGTTAACTTTGCACTGGATAAGTCAACATAATTGTTAGAAAGTGCATTAGGAAGAAATTTAATTTTCTGAATTTTCTCTTAAAGTTTTGAAAAACAGAGCACAATCCAATGCTTTGTCTTCTGTTACATTTCAAGCTCCTTTGTCTAAATACCTATTTTTTTTTTTTTATTTAAGATACTTTGTTTCATGAATAAGAATGCAGTTGATGGATTTAGTGGACACATTCATTTTTCTTCTTTGAAATGTAAAATATAAAACAAGTCATAATAACATTTTTTTTTTAGCATACTGGGTTGGGTTTTATCCTCCCTCCATCCATTTTTTATGTTTTCTCTCCTTTCAGTAGCTCTTCCTAATGTTTACTGCTATGACAAATATGATGTGGAATTTACATTCTTGGAGTTACTAGTCTGATTAGAAAATTGTATTAATGATCTTCTCTTAAAGGATAAATACAAAGAGACTGAAAGTCTGCAATGCCTATAAAGTACAGTCCAAGAAGTTTGAAGCTGCCTTGACTGACTCTTTACATTGATGATACATATTGGATAACAGCCGCTTTTAATAATGAATCTACATTAAATCAGTTCAGTCAGGAAGAGGAGGATTAAAGTCTATGGCATGTGTATTTATCCACCTAATAAARCTGTTCATTTCTTGAAGTTATTGAAATTTTAAAATGAATTTGATGTCTGAATAGATTATATTATGATGACCTTATTCAGTGGCAACTAAGGCGGTGATCATCAGAGAAAAAAAAAAAGAAACACATACACATACACCCACAGAATAAAATGAGTACAAAAATAAAATACATTTTTATCATTGCAGTTCCTGTATCCACCAGGGAGAAATCCAGGAGGTTATACAAGGTATGCACCATTTTGACAAATCAGAGGGCAGAGCTTTTAGGGAAGAATGGGAGCAACTTGCTCAGTGGGTTTTTTTTCTTTCTACCAGCCTTCAGTTTGTAGAAATTTAATTATCTGGTTTTCATCCATATCTTATTTCTCATAAGCAGTTTAAAATTTTTGTGACAGTAGTAAGAGCAAAGATATAAATCACATGTTCTCATCATATTGGTAGTGCAAAGCCCACACGATATCTTATAACGTCCATAATCATGATGAAAGGAATGGTCCATCCAAAATAAAGATCTTTGGTACAGGTACTTTGRAAATATAGTTTTTCTTAACATGAACTTCATACACAGTCTTAAGAGTTGCATTTTTTTGCTTGCTACTGCATTTAAATTAAATTAAATTCCTAATAATCTGGGACAGACCTGCCAGTATTTGGAGGAAAAAATAATTTTTTAATGAAGCCATTGAACATTGCATTATTTTCTTAAGGTATGGCATGGCAACTACAGCTAGGTCCATTCCGAATAACACAGTATGAATGCACRGTGAACATTGAATGATTAATCTTCTAAAAAGTTTCCCATTTCCAGAATCCAAAGCAAAATACCTCCTTACATGAATAGTTCTACATTTATTATTTACTTTTATCTACATTTATTACTTTAATCCATGGAAATGTTTAAAATATTTTATAAATCACAGTTTTTGGTCTTTTTTTTGTTCSACACAATATCATTTAAAACATAAGACCTTAACATATACTCAGTCCTGATCAATGTGCATTTACCCCTTTTCTACTTTCTTTTCTGCAAAAGCCAAGAATTCTTTGAGTATKGTTCTCTAAGCGAGCAGGGAGACATTTGTTCCTTAAAATTCTGATCTCCAGCAGTTTGCACTTTGAAACTCTACTCCTCAAAAATATGCAAATACTCGTGTGAAAGTTTTACTATACGCATTTTGTTTTCCAGGCTCATATGTTGTTTGTAATGACTTGTATGTGGGCTCCAGATAAAGCTCTTAAGAAGGTAAKGTGAACTTCTTCCCAATTCCCCAGAACAATGTGTTGGACTTCTTTGCTACAGTGCTCGGCAGATGATGCAGTATCATAGCACATRTAGAAGATTTCCAGAAAACCTTTTRTCACCTGAGCACCTTGTCTACTATCTTGGCTGATCCTTATGCTTCTAAATAGAAGCTGATCTACTCCACTGATTTTTGTCAGCTAGAACTGAAATGACTGAAAWGAAGTAAAAGCATTGCTCAATCTGTTTGTAAGACATCTAGTAACTAGGGCTAAAGCTCTTACAGTAGTAATGCTCTTAAGGAGTTGGTACATAAAGTGCCAGTAGATGGTGCTCAAGGCTGCCGAGCAGATGTCTTGGCTCCTGTAGAACAGAGAAGTCTACTTGTGCACTTCAAAGATCTTTCCAGTGCAACCATTGTCATAAGTTCTTAGCAAATCTGATTTGAATTCAGACAGTTGAATATAATTCCCCCTAAATTTTCAAACTACAGTGGTCTGTCACTTAGCTTTACAGGGATGAATCTCAACTACAAATCTTAAAATGTTAAGAATTTCATCCAGATACAGACTTCTGTGGCTTATGTAGATCTCAGTGATGTCAGATTAATTCTTCCTCAACTCACGAGGTGTTCCAATATTCTCCTGTTCTGTCAACTCAAACTCTGTGACAATGGTATATGGTCCTGTTACATGAGATAGGAGCCACTTCAACTCTAAAAAAGTCCATGTTGTGGCAAGGCAGAAGTAGAGTTAAGTTCAGGACTAAAGGTAAGATTTGGAAGGATGAGAAATAAAAGCTGCTACTGCAATAGGGAAAAAGTCACCAAAAACATGAGTTAAAATTTCCTGGACAGAAAAGCATAAGTTATCATGATTATAATGCTGGCTCAGAGAGGAGCAAAATAAAAAAAGAAAAGGAGATCATCAGATAAGAAAATAAAAAGAATATCAACCCAAGAGTACATGCTTAGATCAAAGGTCCATCTGTGCTTGCATAGTGTTTCTGACAGTTGCTATTATCAAATCTTAAAGACTACAAGAACAGAACAAGTGTATAATCCTACTTCCTCTGAATATTCTCTGCAGCAATTTGTGGCTCAGGACTTTTAAAGCCAGGCACAGAGTATTGAATTGACTGTATGTAACAATTGGCTTTGAATCAATGTAAACATTTAGCAAAACAACATCCTACAGTGAGACATTCCATGGTTAAAATGACACATTGTGTGAAGAACTTCTACTTTGTTCTAGTTTATGTTCTGTTGGTTTCCTTTGTTGTTTCCTTGTTCTTGTGTTAGATACTTTCAGTAATCCKACACTACTCACCTTCTCCATGCAGTCAGGATTTTAGAAAACCTTTATACTGTTCCTCAATCAGTACTGTTTTGTCAACCTAAAGAATCCTAGTTTATTTAGTAAATCTTTCACAAAAGATGTTTCATACCCTAGCGCAGGAGACAGGGCAACTGTGAGGCAGGCGTGGAAGAACCATCAAAGTAAGCTATGAGAAGACAATATCCCTGCACAAGCTGTGTTTATGTACAGTAAAATACAATATCTTCTTATCTAATTCCACTTGAGATTTGAAAGATCAGATTTCTATGGCTTATGCCATTACAGGTTCATACTAATTGCCTAGCTGAATCCCCAAGGAGACTGAAAACATAACCTATAGCTAAATGCCATTTATTCTCTCTGTTTCCCTTCTTCTTCCTCTCTCCYCCACTTTTCTATTTGAATGACTGATGATATCTAGATGTTTTTATGGCCATGGACATCTAAACTGAAATTAGGTCACCCTTCACCACCTACTCTTATCTGGCATTTCTTTTTACAAGCTTGCTGTTCATAGGCTGTTTGTTAACCTCAACAAGTGAGAGATTTTATAGGACAGCCCTTCTTAAGTCTAACTTTTTGTCTTTTATATTCCTACTTCAAGATGAACTAGAGAGAAAGACATCACCATCAAACTATGAGGTTTAAACAATTAAAGCCACATGACAGGTCTGAATTCACAGATTTTTTTTTYCTTTTTCATGATTTATCCCTGTGAAAAGGTACAAATTTATTACTAATATAAAACATGAATAATTCCTGTGGTGATGCTCACATGGCCCACCTTCGGTGACATGGCCTTGATTACGACATTTGTTAAGGTAAGAATGTGAGTTTAAAAAGTATGGATGAATCAAATACACAAAACTACTTGAGAAGACTCTGTTGAAAACTGATTATAATAAACAGAAAGATAACCAAGAGCTGGGTTAAATAGTAACCAGGGGAATATTTGAAAGAGATTTCTGAAACAAAGAAGGGGTCAGCTTGAAAAGAAGCATGAAAGAACCATGAAAATTTGTAACAGGGGGAGAGATCTTTGAGTGGAAACAGCAGCAGCCAGATCTGGTTCAACACTGCTAGCAGTGGCCCAGTAGCATCRCAAGCCCTGCCTAGGCCAGATGGCATGTCCTCCTCATGGGGTGCCACAAGCAGCCCACATCCAGCACGTGCACTGGTAGTGCAGGGTGCAACGCATAGGGAGCMCAGCTGGGGTGTGCATGCAGAGCATAGCTGGGGTGCGCATGTGTGACCCTGTGGGGTGTTGTCTCACAACCCACAAATCGTGGGTTGTGAGGATGGCACAGGTTCATGTGGAGCACCACTTGTCCCAGCAGAGAAACCACAAGGGAACCCGTGCTCCCAGAGGAGGTTGTACGTGCTTGTAACTCACATGTCTTGTGAGAGAGGGATGTGTGTACAGGTAACTGTGAACGTGTGAGTGTGTGTGTGTGTGTGATTAGGATTTATGGGATTGGTTGTAGAAGGATGTTTACATATTTGTAGTAGTTTATTAACATTTTAGAAGTGTCTAGTATTGTGGTTCATCTGCGATATTACTGATATTAATAGAGAATGTATAGTTCACTGATTGCAGTCAATTATGTGCTGTTAATAAATCAGTAAACGACTTCTATCCTGATTTCATTTTTTGCCTTTGAGCAGTTTTTCCCTGTGATAAATCCCGCTACTGCCACCCCAGTTTTGCCTCAGGCAGCTAATAYGGGTTTAAGGGAGGTTCAAGATTCAGGAAGTCTGTTGGCTCTGTTGCTCAGTACTAGTGTAAGCCATCTGAATTCAAGTAWTTTTTGTAAAATTTTGTAATATGTGGTAATTTTACATATGGTAAAATTTTGTAATATTTATTGGTAGGCTGATAATTTTTTGATAATAATTTAAATCCTTGAGTCTATTGTAGATATCTCAACATAGTTAGGCTGGTGACAAAATCCCCATAGCAGTCATTCCCATCTGCACATCAATATGCRATGTGTCTGCAGAGAAAGTTCTGGATGTTCTTTAATGAGAGATTCACAAAATAATGTATAGTAGGTCCCAAGTTTTTAGTGTTGGTTTAAATGAAAAAATTAAATGTCTCTAATGAAATTTAAAAAAAGACCAATCAAACCAGCTGAAATGAAGTTTTTTTAGGCTATGAAATTGATGCTGTTGAAGCGAAGAACTTTGCTATATCCAGCAATTCAATATACATATACATTGATATGGGTAAGAATTTGTATATAGAAGGTACTAACGAACAACATTTGTAAGGGAAATAAAAATCTCATGAGCAGGGCATGTTTGAGCTATTAGAAATTTGGCAAAAATTTCCRTAGAGAATATGATGCTGTGCCTTTTGTAACATCTTTTGTAATGTCTTTTGCTTTTCTATGAACTATCTAGTATTCTCAACTGTGAGAATCTAATTCACATACTAGAGAAATAATATCTTGAACTAGAAGTTGCAAATCCTATTAAAAGAAAAATAAAAGAGACTTGAATAAAGAAAGTATCAAACACGACCAAGAAGTTCCTATGTGAACTTCTCTGATTTAGGGCAAAATATTAAACAAGTATTTCTCAGGTCATAGAGAASACTACACAATTTCTTCTCACTTCCATTTCATAAAAAATGAATCACAAAATAAACTTGTTAAAGTGTTCTGTAATCTTACTRAGAAAGACATAGTAGTAAGAAGTCACCTTCAAAAAAAGAAACACCGGCTTAGGGCATAAATAGTATTAATTTCTTACTGCCTTCTGCTTAGATGTTATAAATAATTGATTACTTAATGTTAATAGATAGTGCTTGACTTTTACCTTCTAGTTGAAAAGTTCTGTACAATAAATAATTATTTTTTTTCTAAATATGGAGAATTATCTAACTTAAATGTAGGAGATTTTCATTCTTAATGATTCAAGGCAAACCTATATATTGTAAAATAAACTGGTTTCTCTACACCAGTTCATCTGCTTCACTATCCTATTCCACCCCCCCCAGAGTTGCTGGAAGACAGGACATTTGAAATGGTTTYAGGCAGCTGTGAATCCATTCCTAAGTTTCCAATAACTATAGTTTGAGCTTAGACACCTAGTTTACATAGAGACAGTTATATGCAGAAATTTTAGRTTATATGTCATAATCCAGAGCCGAATCCCACCCTTTGTTTCTGATAATGTTCAGCCTTGTAATTAAAGTATTGATATSTATATTTTCCATAAAGTTCCTTAGTATCTTTAGAGCTTTGTATATGTGTAAGTTTTCATCTTTATTATATTGATTTTTCAAGTCCACATTAAATATATTTCTGAAAAGTATCATTCTCTTGCTATGAAATGAAATAAGAATGTGATATTAATACAAGTCCTACAAGACAAAGGACTAGAAAGATCTATATTGACTTGAGTATAACCACTAGAATGCCTACATGTTCATACATAGTTCTATGACTTTATGAAGAAGAATGTGTCCAGGAAAATGTGCAATATGAAGCRTGTTTTTCTTTTCACAGGTAGACTCTATGTGTATATATTGCTAGAAATGGATTTTGCTCTCAGAGAGGTGAATTTGCCAGATCCTCATTTAGTTCTTAATAACATTATTCTACGGCAAAGATATTAAAAAAAATCATAATCTATAAGAAAAATATGGCACTGCTAACTGAGAAAAAAATATATGTTTAATATAACATATACAAAGGCATACATGACATAATACCCAAATCCACTGGCATATACAATAACTAAAAAATTRTATTTTATTGGCTTACTGTAAAAGAAGAGAAATAAGTATTTAGACGAAATTTTTCTTAATGATATTAAATCCCTGCTGTCATCAACAGAACCTTGAAAAAGATACATGCTTAAGGGCCTGTGTACCTCTCTAAGAGCTGCTATCATCTGTAAGGGCTACTATCATCTCTAAGGACTACTACCTATYTCTAAGGGCTATTACAGTGCAGAATAGTATTAGCAATATATAACAAAATATGAATTATTATGTCTTGGTCTTCCTCTCAACTCTTCCAAAGTAGCCTAGGGTGAATACTGTATTTAGATTTAAGAGAATGAGGAGAGAATTTAAACACATTCCTGTCTATTCCTAAACTAGTTGACAATACAATAGACAGTTATAGGTCCCTAATGGTCTAAAACTAGAACCAAGAATTTTCCACTGACTCTTCAATTTTCTTTAGAATCATAATTCTGGTCTTACTAGAGGGATACAAGGATTATTATAGAATCACACAGAATGGTTGAGGTTACAAGGGACCTCTGGAGATCATCTAGTCCAACTCCCCTACAGCACATCACACAAGGTCATATCYAGGTGGGGTCTGAATAGCACCAGAGAAGGAGAYGCCACAGCYTCTCTGGGCAACCTGTTCCAGTGCTCTGTCACCCTCACAGTATAAAAGTTTTTCCTTATATTGTGATGGAACTTCCTGAGTTTCAGTTTTTGCYCGTTGCCTCTTGTCCTGTCACTTGGCACCACTGAAAAGAGGCTGGCCCCATCTTCKTGACACCCTTTTTAAAGATACTTGTTTTTAAGATACTTGTATTGGTAAGATCCCCCTTCAGTCTTCTCTTCTCCAGGCTAAACAGGACCAGCTCTCACAGCCTTTCCTTGTAAGAGAGATGCTCCAGGCCTCTGATCATTTTTGTAGCCCTATGCTGGACTCTCTCCAGTAGCTGCATGTCTCTCTCGTACTGGGGAACSCAGAACTGGACACAGTATTTGAGATGAGGCCTCAGCAGGGCTGAGTAGAGGGGCAGGATCACCTCCCTYSACCTGCTGGCCACATTCTTCCTAATGTACCCCAGGAGACTATTGGCCTTCCTGGTCACAAGGGCACATTGCTGGCTCRTGGTCAACTTGTTGTCCACCAGCACTCCCAGGTCCTTCTSTGCAGAGCTGCTTTCCAGCAGGTCAGCCCTTACATACTATGCTAGGGGTATGTACTATGCACTAACATGAGGTTGTTCCTACACATTTTATATTTTTATATAACACAATATATTATTATATCATATATAATTATTGTTACACATAAGCAACTTGTGTATTTTTTTTATCTTGSACGCTAAGGAGTACTTTTTCCTATCTGTTCAAAAAAAAGGTTCAGGCATTATCTCTTTGATTCATTTTGAATAATTTCCACAAACAAACATATTYAAATTCATAATACTACTGGGAAGACTGGAAAATGTTTCCATTATTTTGCTTTCATCATTTCACTTCCYCCTAAATCATCTGTGGAAGTCAGTSCTATCACAGCAAAATGACAGTAATAAGAAACTGCCATTAATGCAAAGTCATATTTAGTCAATGTTTAAATACGATAGCTACAAAAACRATATTCCACGTATGTTGCCTGCTTTCTTGCTTGCAAGAATTATTATGTTTTAGCATCATGTAGTCAAGATTTTTCTAGCTAGAATGTTGCCATCACTGTTTTATTGTCATCATAGACTTGTATGTTCATGTCCAATGCACTAATACAAAGAAGGTTTTATTGTTTTTATTCCTGCAGCCACAATATAGGTATAGAAAAATGAGCCAGGCTSTAATCTGTTCTGTGCATCATTAGTTAGATAATGCTTATATATTGTTTTGACAGCATAAAGCACTTTTCTGAGTTTTTTGAAACCAAAATTATGAGTAAATGTCAGTTGCAGAATATTTTGGTTCAAGTCTGTGATTCTAAGACTTGGAGATATCAGATCAGTTTGATGGATTCGAAGGGACAAAAAAAGAATAAATACAGGAAGTTGCAGTGATGTATTTGTCCCTTTTCAGATAARAATACTTGAAAATCTAATCAAAGCAGCCATGGCTTGAAAAACATTTGCTATTTTACTTTATTGATATAGAGGATGAACAAATATGCTTTTTATAAAAAACCTTCTCCTTATTTTACTTTAACCTTTTTTCTTATTTTTCTTTCRCATTGTGCTTATTATTGCTACTTCCTCCTCAGCCAAAGGCAATACATTAGTATTGCCTATAATACATTCATACRTTAGTTATTACACTTTTTTAAATATGTCTGCTAAGCTTACACATTTTGGCAGATTTCCTTGAACTGTCAACTCATCATTAGGGGATCATTTATTTCCCATGAAATTTTAATCTGTTCTGGGTGATTCTTTCAGCAAATTTGAATTTGGGACCTCACTTGAATAGGATAGAATTATTATGAATCAAGTGAAAAGTTTTAAAGTGTTAAAGYATATTGGATTCTGTTGAGAATTACTTAACTTATGGATTTAACACCTAGTTAGATGTTAAATGTAAAAAAAAGAGATTTCAGTAATAATCTGATTACCTTTTAGTACCTATTTATTACCACATGAGAGACTAGGCTAAACAGTGAAGAAATGCATCCAATAGATTTCAGAAAGATTTTATTTTTTTCTTCCCTGACATTTTTGCCTACAGATAATGATAACCTTGTTCTGGCAAATATCACAAATCGGGTAAAAAGAACATGGAAAATATGTATATAGAAAAGAGGGATAAGAGGAGAAGGAGCAGATRTTTAACTCTTTATTCCATAACCCTGGACTGTAGCTCAAAGGTGAAATCATCACTTCCAAATCTTTTTCCATAAACTGGAGCAGTACAAAGTAGCAAAATCACAGAGAAATGCAGCCATTAGGTGGAGTTTAAAAGACTTAGTTAAAATCTTATTTTGGTAATATGATGCAAGTGGGGCTCACTGCATATCTTTTCCATGGAGTTTATATAACACGTAAATTGAAAGAAGCAAATTTCTAGCCTCTTACTGACTCTTCAAAACTTGACAGATATTCAGAAAAAGGGATTTACCATGCATTTTATCTGGATAAGGCTGAAGCAATGTGAAGATTTGGAAAGGATAGGTGATGATTTCCACCTATCTCTGGTGGGAAGCTAGTATAATCAGATAGATCTTCCAGGGYGTCTTTCTTGTATAGAAAGTAGTGTGGGAAGTGGAGGGAATTATCTGGTCCTAGTAGTTCCTCAGGGTTTTAAGTTGCCATTACCCCATTTCTGCTTACACGTTTTTTTTCACTCTACTGGTTATATGAAATAAGATAATGACAACTGGAGGAATGTAGATCAGCATTAGATCTCAGCTCATTCTTGTTCTGTCATTTCATTCAGATTGGATCTCATTCTATCATTTTCATGTCCAAACACAGCACTTGCATTTTCTTTTCATATAAGATTCTATCATCGTGAAGTAATCTTTTCTAAAAAGTGATTTTAATGGTATTTTTAAGAAATTGTTTTAAAGTTATGATAGATATTTTATGACTAATATAAATCAAACCAATATTATGTGAGGCTGATTTGTTGTTTTGTTTGCYTGATTGCTTAATTTTAATCCAAAGCACAGTTTGCTAAAGGAAAAGAGAGATAAGAGATCCAAAGTTACATCATATGTACAAACTGAAAACTGAAAAAAATGCAGGATGCAAAATTAAACATAAAGAATTTGAATAAAACCATTTGAAAACTTGATGATTGCTGTTATGTTCTAATTACTGAATCAGAACATCTGAAGAACAATTAATAGAATCAGAATAATCATATAATTGCTTAATATTTATGCTCACTGCAAAGACACAATGTAACTAACTTAGTTCCAYTGTTCTTACACTATTTATCTTACACTTTATGGGCCAAAGTTACTGAATGAAATACCTATAAAATCTTATATTTATGCATTCATTTTCATTCAAGAACACTTATGTGCTATACAGACTGGGATCTTGATTATTCAAACATGTCCTAGGGCTCTCAGAAGCAGAGAAAAACTGGGAAGATCTTTCAGTAAAACAAACTTTGAACCAGTTAACTTGTTAAATCAGGTTTCACATCACTGGCTCAGGAATAGAAAGGAAACATTTTGGAATTCTATCTCTGTAGTGGTAAGGATTTCTATAGAAACAGAATTTCAAGTTTAACAATAGAATATGAAGCTAGTTCAGTGACCATTTCTTAAGCAACATAAACTAGAGTATTAATTCTCAGCTAAGAATGAAGTTCTAGTGAAAATGCTGGTCTATAGAAAATAGTGAAAGGGAACAAAAATGTTAGTGTTTTATGATTTTAATATCCATTTTAATAAACACTTAGTTGTATCTTTATGGTAACAGATCAGCCAGAGATTAGCTTATCTGCTTGGTGGTAGTTTTTCAGCATCATCACATTCAAACTATTCCAGGAATCCATAGATTGCCATCAACTTATACAGATTATTTAGCTTGGAAAGTATGCCTCTAGTCTTAAATCTTGATCTCCCTTTATCTTAAAGAGCTCTACAGTGACCAATTTTGAAAATTGTAGCAATATATTTATATTAATTTAAATGGAAAAAAAATCATTAGCTGGACCAGTGAAAAAAAAAAAGCTGGATAAATCAATTGTCACTTCACTGCAGAAGGCGGTCTTCTACCAGTCAAATATG
Organism: Rhea americana; assembly: GCF_003343005.1. Taxonomy (NCBI): domain Eukaryota; kingdom Metazoa; phylum Chordata; class Aves; order Rheiformes; family Rheidae; genus Rhea; species Rhea americana. The sequence goes on from NW_028186645.1 coordinate 9,580,109, forward strand.
TCAATTAACTCTGAGTCAATGAACAGACAGTGATTCAAGCATGACGCAGTCCCCTAGTCCAGTACACCATTTTCAAAATCTTTTTCGTACCAGCATCATTCACTGTTCTGTCTTCTATAAAGCATTACAAGTATGAATTAGCATGAGCTTGTTTATTGATATTAGTTCATTTTTCTGGAAGCTAATAGAACTCTTTGACCTCTTGTCACCATGTATGAATTTATACTGCTAGTTAGTCGTGTATCTGCTATATTATTTGAATGAATGCATAACTTGTCAACACTCATTCATTGTCCTTAACAATCAGGTGGCCTACAACCAGGGGAAATTGTTTGCCTTTGTATGATGTGCAAGATGATTTTTTTTCCAGTTATAGTCTTTCACTAAAACAAGTATGTTTGCACTTGCACTTTTGAGGCAAGTGTTAAGATAAATAATACAAAATGGTCCTTTATACATCACAGRTATAACTACCAAGTTTGTATGACTCAGTATATACTGCAGATGATTATCTAATCATACCTGTTTGTGTAACAGGGAGTTCTGAAATGTCTTGCACTTTCTTAGCTCAGTACTGTCCGCTGGGTCATGTCCTGCATTAAGCTCAGTGGGGCCTACAGGTTTAGAGGAACAGAGAACAAAAGGAGGTAAGGAGGCAGAACTTTTACATGGTACATAACGTGCTGTTGCAACTTCAGTTTAGTATATAAGGTTATACAAGACAGGATTCTTCTAAGTTCAGTGATCAGCTCCCTGTAAAATGAAGTTTACAGCAATGTAGGGCTGTGGAGAGGATTAGTTAGGCAGAGGCATCAATTTTAATTTGGTTTTCGAAATTGTTATTGTTTCTTTTTCAAAGCTTATTCCTACAAATAGGGTAGGAACACTTAAGTATGTTGGGATGTTTTTAAACTATCTTTTCAGGGACTTCTCTCTGTTAATGGTCCCTTACTCTGCTTCCTCCGTCCATGAGATAAGTTAAATTTCATCAGTGTTATCAAATTTGTTTAAAAGATCATGACCTTTCTTTGATGCTATAGTGAGTTATCCATGTCTTTGAAAGCTATGGATTTCACTGCTGCTCTGTCTTCTACTTGGTACTGCCATGAGTAGCTACTTATACTGTTGCAAGGTCAATAGATCTCTTTTCTTAGTGGAATAAGCCTGTACATGATGAGCAGGTCAAACTCTGCTGCATGGGCTGTGTCTAATTCTATGTGTAAACTGAACTCTCAGTTCTAATCTACTATTTCTAATCTACTATTTGACTAACGTCAAACTCTGTTGTTTGACAACTATGTTAGAGACTTCTTGTGCACTGCTACGGTAGCTAATAATCCACTCAACCTCTTTTAAAAATATAACCGTGGAATGATCTATACAGTAAGATCCAGGCAATAACATTGCTTGCATTTTGAGTTGGTGGCTTGTGGCCCAGCCACACTCATAAATTCTCCTTGGTGTGTTTCACAACGTGGATATTGACCAGGGCACCCTGTATCTTCCTCCTCTCCCTCCCCATCAAGTATCTTAATCTTGAACAGGCTTTTATATGGGTAAAATTCTCAGCCATATAAAAACTAAAACATGTTGTAAACATGCAGAAGCACACTGTTGTACTGGCTAAAAACTTTGAGGGGAAAATAGACATTTAAGGTGCTTAGACAGCAATAGAACAGAAGGTGTGAGAACCTTAGCTATGGAATTTAGGTGCCCGATTCCTTTTTTGAATCAAATTCTATTTCTTGTCTAACAAAGGTATACGCAAGGAAACTAGGCACAGCGCAGGCAAGTTTTACACAAGACCACACAGAGCCACCAATACCCCTTGATCTGTCTTGTACCCACTTCTAAAGCCATCTTGTTTAAGCAGGTAACAAAATAGAAACCCTGAATTATGTCAAAATGATTGGCAGCTGGCTGATGAGCATGGTCTTTATTGGCCAAAAGCACCAAGTTAATTTTCATCTCTGTCCCATATACCGCTCTCAGAAGCTGAGAAGTTAATATATTAAATCACTTTACATTCAAGGCCCCTTTTTAAGTTATAGTACATGAAAAATAGACAAGCACATACCAGAGCACTTCAGGTTCAAAACGTAGCATTCATCATCTGGTCTGAAAAAGATGGAGGGAAAGGTTGGATGGAGTAATTCTGGGGTGTAGAGATCATAAACATTTATCATATACCCTGGAACAGTCTGCACTGAGTGTTTATTTCCAGTGAGGTCTCTATGAATTTTCAGGATGGACTGGGAAGTCACAAACACTCAGAGAGAGGGATCTGAGCATGCAGGTATGACAGGTCTATATATAGCTTTAAGAAAAAGAGACCACATTACATCATCCCTCTGCCAGTGCCGTTGCATTAAAACTCATCATAGCGTGACCTAACCATAGTTAGAGGCTTCCAGTTAACACCTACGGGATTACATTATGACAATCTGGATTTGTAAACACAGACCATAATTATGGGTACAAACTAAAAAGAATATTCCATAATATTGTTGTACCCCCTAACGGTAGCCCAGATACTGTTGCTAACTGCATAAACTATCTTTGAGGCATCAAYAAGATTTGGTTAGAATGGGTAGAATCCTCATGAGGAAAGAGTGAAAAACTGCCTTGTGCATAATTTTGGCTTATGGCTTTGTGGTATTTTCCTAACTACTGARTTTAATGTTAGACTCCAGCAGTGTAACTAAAAACAAAAATTGTTTTTATTTTTAACTGCTTATTCCATCACATAAAAATGCTGACCTGGAGAAAGGGTCTGATTGTAGAAATCGTGAACTGCTGACCAGATGAAGTCAGTAGGAACTGGGAATTCAACACTCTCAAACAAAAATCATAGGGGTGAAATTCTGACCCCTGTTAACTTCAAGAGTCTGTAGTGAAACTAGGATTTTATGCTAAATCTCAGAAAGTAGGTACCCAGGATGAAAAGTACCCAAACTAAGAGGCCCCTATGGMAAACCTGCTTTTGAATGACATAGTAGAATTCACACAAAGAGTCATTGTCAGAGCAGAGATGAACTCATGATTTCCTGGCTCTCACTGATTGAAATTATTCCTTAGTACTGACTAGCATGGCAATAAAAGCAAATTTTGTACTGCAATCATTTCTGATACTGTGTTCGACTTTATAAAATATGTTCCTTGGGGGTGAAATTAATGAGCAACACATAAAGACTGGTTATTCACACTTTATGCAGCTGCTCTTATGAGAGCATTGGGAAAGATGAAATCCAGCCTCAATACAGGGCCATGTTGTGATGTGGCCAAACTTCAGGGTTTTGTGGCTTTCATTTGTCCGTATAGGCTGGAGTAATAGCTGCTGAAGCTCTATGTTCTGCATAAGGGTTCCAAGATCTCCTTGGCCTGTCGTTTTGCAGCTCTCTTCTGAGCCTTTTCCTAAACTCTGTACCCCAACTCCATCTAAAGCAAAATCAGAGCTTCTTCCACAGCATTCATGGAAGTCTATACAGAAGGAATTTGTTTTCTTGTCTTTATTAACAACTCCTCTGCAGGMTTTTATTGCGTTTATGTTAGGTCGATGACTTCAGGTAAGCTGCTATCAAACCACAGAAAATCACTTATGAAAATATTTACCCATGGCACTGTCTACATTGTATGGTTAATAATGAGATTTCATATGGTGTTGTACCTCATCTTTCACAGCTCAGTCTTTAACATAAATATGGCTTCTCAGTTAAATGGGAGCTGTGTAGTACAACCAAATTATTTTAAAAGGATGTCATACAGACATGACTTCTTACCTCATTTTTTTGCACTGCAGGTTCTATGTTGCACTTCCTTTAGATCTACAGTCTCTTTTTTTTGGCCGTATGCTTATCTTTTATCTGTGTTTTTTTCTAAATGTATATGAAGACAAGGAAAGGGAGAAAACCTCATAAATATCTTTGTTGTGAAGGGTGTAGGGAGAAAATGAGACCAAAAATTTCCTTCTCTTTTCTAGATGTGCTTTTTTCACCATGCAAGCATCCTGCTGGCTAGGGGGTATATTGTATGATAAATCATAACATAGGTGATTCTCAAAAGATGTCAGAGATTTTTGTTAATTAATGTCCTGTCATAGAATCATAGAATCTGTAAGGTTGGAAGRGACCTCTGGAGATCAACTAGTCTAACCTCCCTGCTCAGCAGAGTCACCTAGAGCATGTTAGACAGGGCTGCATCCAGGCAGGCCTTGAAGATCTCCAGAGAAGGAGGCTCCACAACCTCTCTGGGCAACCTGTTCCAGTGCTCCGTCACTCACAGTGAAGAAATTCCCCGTCACATTCGGGCAGAATTTTCTGTGTTTCAGTTTGTGCCCATTGCCTCTTGTCCTGTCACATGGGACAACTGAAAAGAGTTTGTCCCCATCCCCTTGACACCCTCCCTTCAGGTACTTGCACACGTTGAATAGATCCCCTCTCAGTCTTCTCGTCTCCAGGTTAAACGGGCCCAGCTTTCGTAGCTGTTACTCACAGAGCAGGTGCTCCAGCCCTCTGATCATCTTCGTAGCCCTATGCTGGACTCTCTTCAGGAGCTCCAGGTCTCTCTTGTATTGGGGAGCCCAGAACAGGACACAGTACTCGAGATGAGGCCTCCCCAGGGCTGAGGAGAGGGGCAGGATCACCTCCCTGGACCTGCTGGCAACAGTCTTCCTCATGCATCCCAGGAGACCATTGCCCTTCTTGGCCACAAGGGCACATTGCTGGCTCATGGTTAATTTGTCATCCACTAGCACKCTCAAGTCTTTCTCTGCAGAGCTGCTCTCCAGCAGGTCAGCCCCCAGCTTCTACTGGTGCAAGGGGTTATTTTTCCCTACTTGCAGGACTCTGCACTTGCCTTTTTGAACGTCAGGAGGTTCTTCTCCACCCAACTCTCCAGCCTGTCCAGGTCTCTCTGAATGACACAGCCCTCAGATGTGTCAGCCACTCCTCCCACCTTGGTATCATCAGCAAACTTGCTGAGGAGGCACTCTGTCCCCTCATCCAGGTCATTGATGAAGAAGTTGAAGGACGGGACCCAGTCCTGAGCCCTGGGGAACTCCACTAGCGGCAGGCCTCCAGCTAGACTCCACGTYGCTGATGACAACCCTCTGAGCTCTGCCTTTCAGGCAGCTCTCAATCCACCCCACTGTCCACTTGTTTAACCCACACTTCCTGAGTTTATCKAGTAGGATGTTGTGGGAGACAGTGTTCAAAGCCTTGCTGAAGTCAAGGTACACAACGTCCACTGCTYTCCCCTCRTCTCCCCAGCCAGTCRTTCCATCACAGAAGCCTATCAGGTTGRTTAAGCAGGATTTCCCCTTGGTSAATCCATGCTGRCTAYYCCTGAKCAYYYTCTTTTCCTCCAYAWGYYTGGAGATGAYWTSCAGAATGAGCTGKTCCATCACCTCTCCAGGGATGGAGGTGAGRCTGACTGACCTATACTTGCCGGGGTCCTCCTCCTTGCCCTTCTTGAAGACAGGAGTGACAYTGGCTTTCTTCCAGTGCTCAGGCACCTCTCCAGTTCTTCAGGACTTTTCAAAGATGATGGAGAGCAACYTGGCAACAACATCYGCCAGCTCCCTCAGTACCYGTGGGTGCATACCATCCAGTCCCATGGATTTGTGGATGCCTAGCCTGCCCAGAAGGTCTCTAATCCTATCCTCCTCAACCAACGGAAAGTCTTTCCTTCTCCGGACTGTCTTTCTGGTTTTAATATTCTATCCTTAATACAGTAGGTGAAGATAAGGAAAAGTGCTCAAAGGAAGAAGGTGGATGAAGAAGAATAAATTTATTAGTATATAAAAGTTTAAGAATCCCAACCTTGTCTATAAGCAAAAGGTATTGAAAATATTATGAATAGCCTCCTCAAGCAGATTTAATTATTTTAATTTTTCAACACTCYTTAGAAAGAAAATAGGTTTAATGTGTTGCTGTTGTGAAGAATTACATGATACTTTCTTATTATCCTACTTACAGACTTCCTGAGTGAGATCCTAAAAATACCAAAGTTAATTAAAAACATTCTCTGTTAAGCATACTGTTTGGTTCCAAAGGAAGATACTTTGATGAAGGCACAGTTAGAAATTCAACTCTGGAAAAAAAAWGTTTTCATCTCACAAGTAGGTGGTATCTTTCAAAATCTCTGTTGGATTGTCCCACCTACTGTGTTTAACAGTAGACTCTARTGGTTGCACAGAAAACAAAAGCTGTTTATGACTTATGTTAACCACATTACAAAATAATCAATTTAAAAAGAAATGGCTAACATTTTTAGGAAAAAATGTATTCCCTCCACAAARTATTCACCTAGAATTTCCCATGCTTGCTTATTCCCAAGAATAATCCTCTATCTCTTTTTTTAAATCAATATTTGCAAAACATTTTAGTTTAGAACTGTTTTCGTTACTGTGTTTTCTCATGTTCAGCTAAAGAAGTCCTTACAACTTTGCCATGAAGTTTAATTTGTCTTTTTCTTTTTATTTTGATGACTTATTTGTAGTATATAGAAACAAAACTCCTAAAAACTTGAGRAACCTGAGAGGTTTTCTAAACTTCAGTATAATAAAATAATAGATCAGCAGTCGAAATCAAGTTGTAATTCCTGAAAGTTTAGAGGATAGCCATTTGAATAGGCTAATTTGACTTTTTCTCTTTGTCAGACGGTAAAATCATTTGCCTTCTATTCAACAGCTGTATTTTTATATATATATGTATATATATATATATATATTTGCCAGGCAGGCATTTTTACACTCACTGCTGGGGATCCTCCTTTGTCATGTCCTTGGATTTAGAATGCATATATCACATTCAGGGTAGAGGCCCACAGGTAAAAGGGATTCTTTACAGTTTGGTGGATAAAGGTGTTATATATATATATATATTTTAATCTTTTATCTCCCATGAATACTTAATTTAATAGAAAATGAAATGGTTCATCTTCAGGTACCAGCTGTTGTTGCAGGGCTAAGCTCTGGCTAGAATGCAGCAAAATTTATGTGCTTGTTTAGCTTATTTACTTATTTGAAATAGTGACTTTCTTCTCTCTTCTGAAGAAATTAAAGAGAGCAGATTCATTTGATTAGTTCTGAACATAATTATGTTTTCTTCCTGGCGCTAGTAATATAGTAAAATAATTTTAGGAGACTCTAGGATAATGTTTACATACTACTTCCCACTGAAAACAAAATATGACCACACTGAACCTTTCTTTAATGTCATGAGGGAACTTTCAACTTTCCCCTCTGTCTGCAGAAAAGACTAAAAAACCTGATTCCAATATCAAAATGTGCAATTCTTCATAACTTCTGAATTATTTTAAAGTATTAATAAATTATGCAAAACCTTCTATATCATTGAAAATAAAAGTGCTCCTAAGACATTGAGGTTTCTTAATTTTAAGCTGTAGAACACGGTGATTTTCAAGAACAAGTCATGCAGAGGTGTGTGTGTAACAGGCAATACTGCAGCTGTAGCAATACTCAGACAAGCTGAAAGCAAAAGAATGGTGTTAATTAAAGATGAAAARGGAAAAAATGGAAGGGCATTGCAGAGCAATCTGAAATATCTACAAAGCCAAATTTCCATCACTTCCCAGTATTCTATTTTTTTTTTTTCTCATTTCACGGCAAAGAAGAGCTGCTAGAGGACCGATTTATAGCTGTCATTTGTAGTTGAGCACTCAGGTTTCCTGACACTAACAAGGAATGGAGTTATAATGCAGATTCAAACCCCAGGGGGTATGGGTTAGATCTTCTATAAATGGGCAAATGTCCATTTATGCCAGCCCAGAACTTAATCCTATGCAGGCAAGTGGACAAGTGGTGCAGCAAGCATCCTGTCTSACTCTACCCACCACTGACTTCTCTAAACCTTCTGTAAAACCACAGGACAGCACATCTGGTTAGTCTCCATATAATCAAAGTTCAAGTGCTTTTCAAAATATGGCTCTGATCCTTCTGTATACTATGTATGGATCCTTAACACCCTCTGAGAGTTTAGACTGAGAATTCAGAATAAATAATTACCTTCAAACTGGCTTTAAATTAATTAAATAAGTAGAGATGTTGGATCATTTAAAAAAAAAAGAAAAAAAAAATCAATTCATTTGTCTCCTCCAATGCTTGAGAGGTCCTCTTAACTCCAAATTACATAATGGTGAAAATGGAGAGTAATAAGTTATCTAAATGTCTATTCACTACCACTGATTCATTTTCACTTTGACTGAAGGGATGATGTCTGTTAGGTTTAGTAAAGAAAATAACATATGTCTCTTAATTCAATGGGCATATAGATGTCTTAGAGAAAGGAAAAAAAAAAAAAAACAACAGAAAAGTAGCAGGATTTCCCTTTGGTTTGCTCTCTTTGATTATATTTTAGCCCTAGCTCAGAATAGCCCAGGTGAGAAGACTCTGCATTTATTCTTTTCCATCATTGTCAGGGCTAGTTAAAGTCTTTATTTCTCTTATTGAAATGAAGTGATTGATTCTTAGAGTTTACAGTTAAGACTAACATTTTTCCATCTATTGGCAAGTTTCYGAAATATTTCAAGTAATCTCATTTCTACAAGACAGATTATGAAGTCTCAGAAACCAAGCTATGGAGAAAGGACAATGGTGGATTGTTATTATTCAGAGCTATCTTTCTGAGAACCGAATTGCATTTTTAGTATGAGGTTCAGTTATTCATTTTATGTTTCATTTTTTTAGGGGAAGAAGTTGTACAGCTTTAGAAGAAATGTATATACAAMTGGTATAAAAATGTATTCAGCTCATTGGAAAAAAAACAATAGGAACTACATACACTCTTACAAATAATTTCTTGTATTCATATAGGGAAGACAACATTTTAGAGGTTACTATACAAAGTTGTCAATTAGATATTGAATCTAAGCAGTTCTTTATAAAGAATGATTGAGATGGAAATGTCTCATAAGCAGATAAATAAGATTGAGGTGTATTATAGCATCTTATATCCAAAGWTTTAATTAGTGGAAACACATAAGCAAAGCATATTAAAAATATTTGAGATCAGGAAACAGAGAACAATTTATCCAACTGTTTTGTAATTTTATTTATTTTTTTCATTATATTGATTTTCTTCTCCTTGACTGTGAAACAATCCATGTTCCTGAGATCTCTTTCCCAGCAATACACCCTGCAAAATAGCAACTCTTCTATTTAAGTAGTTTTTTACAATAAAGAGAGCACTTATAGCATGCTCTACATGACTACATATTATGTGTTCTCCTGACAATCAAAATTGATGGATGATGGTTTATTCTACTCCTATTCTTCTCAAGATGAAGATTAGGAGTAGAATAAAAATGCTTTTTTCTGTGTATTTTAGCAGGTAAAAAAAGGGAAAGATTTAGTAGAGAATACTTCTCAAATTGTGGTGATCCAATCCTATTTTCTTTGAACCTATAGGTTCTTCTATCTCTTGAAAAGCCAAAGGGACTTCACATAGTAAGGAAATACGAAAAAAAAAATGGTTTGAGATTGTAAATTCTCCTGGGTAGGCTTCCCTACATGCAGATTTAAGTGTGCTTTGACTGCAGCTGAAGAGTGCCTTGAATATAGYTGACATATATCTATATTACTGATAYAGAGCGATGTTATTCTTCTGAACAGCTGTGAATACAACGGTCTCTTGTATTTATAACACACTAGTATGCTTTGGTGGCYTTGGACATAAAAAAATTGAATTTGTAACACACTGATTCCCATAATATTCRTCTACTGAAACACTGCCAATCTTTTTCTGTATATTCATTTTTGTTGGTGTTTATTCATCTATTATCCTAAATGTTTCTTCTGTACTTTCCACAGTGGTCTCTAATATGTGGAGAACCTCCATGTTGCCTGGACAAYTGTCATGTCACACTTACGCAGAGTCTACAATATGAACGTAGAAGTCTGCTTTTACGATTCCTTTGAAAGAATTGAGATTTTAGGCCTAGTTGCTCTTAACATATTTTTTTGTTCTTCTACCAAGAAATGTCTTTTTCTAGATGACTGTTGCTAGTCTAAAAAATACCACTGTGATATATTTTTTTTCTRTTAAATATTTGAATTTCCTGGAGTTAATCAGAAAGTTAGACACATACTTTTTCTCTATGCTGCACAAACCCTCAACATCCAAAACATACATTTCTTATTTCAAATCATAAAATTTTTTTGCCCATATGGCTGCWTAATTAATCTTACAATTATGAATCAAATACATTATACACTGCTCCAGCTTTTTTTTATCCTTTTGATAAAGAGACTTTTTTGCAATGTTCTTTCTCTTAATACAAAGCTGAATTAGATATGACAAGGAATCTATAAAAAGATTTAGCTTGGTAGACTATGTTTTATCAGAAAAAATGTTCTTGTTTCCTAAAATTCCATCCACATCCTTACGGCATGATGAATTAATAGATTAAATTCAGTATATTTTTAACTAAATAGACTACTTACGGTATTTAAAAATATAAATTCCAAGATCTTTGGTGATTTTTCTCAATTGCAAATATGTAAAATTGCATATTTTTTATTACAAACAACTATCCTTATCAGGATAAGCAATTCTATTTTTTCTGTGTTTCTATCCTTCAAATGCTTACATTATGTAATTATATACYCGTAACTGTCATTTGCCTAGGATAATCATATATCCATAGTCTTTTATCTAGACTATACTTGCTGACCTTTAGTTCTTTTTGTCTTTTGTTATAAGCCTGATTTACCATCATCTTACTGATTTTTGTTGCTCTTCTCCCAATTTGTTTATAACTGTTTGAGGCAGCTAAAACTGAACAAAGCATGCAGCATACAATCTAATAGGAGCATACAGAGGAGAAACACACTATAAACTGTCTGAATATATGACCAGAAGAAGACAAAAATATCTCTTGCCAGCATTCAGAATTCTGATGCATTATGGAAAGTCCTGTAAAAAGTTAGCTTTCTGATTTACTGCTTTTATGTCCTTTATGTTGACTGTAATAAATGAATCTCCTTCAGTTATTAATGCCAGGCAGCCTAATCCACACCACATACTCTCCTTGCTACACTACTTAACGTTCTAGGAGAAGACAGAAATGTTTCATGCAAATGTCAAGGTGGCTCTGTTACTGATGGCTTACCCAACAGTCAGATAAAATAGGGTAATTGTTGTTAGCTTTCYCTGAGTGTAGTTGTTCTTAATAATGACCAGAAATAAATCCTGTCATTTTTCAACAAAATAAACTATAAAGGGTCTGGWAAACTAACTGAGCATCTTCCTGATCCGTTCACTGACTTAAGACATTAGTGTATATAGATGTAGTTTGTACTAGTTTCTATTAATTGAGAGTTTGGCCAATATAACCAGAAATACAATATACGTATAAAAGTTTGAATACTGGAAGCATTTTAGAAATTGCTAGAAGGTGGCATTTGGGATTTATAAAGTAAGTCAACCGAAGGGAGGTTGTTCTGAATGGTAGAGTGGGGAAGGAAGATATTGTTCTTTCACTAAAGGCTGGGTCCAGCCAACTGCATTTCATACTCCTGCAAATGGGAATCCGGTGAGGATTAGGTAGTTTGGAACAGAATTACCTAAAGTAAAAATCAAATTCCAAGATGGCTTACGGGAATTTATTTTTAAGATCACAGGACACAAAAGAAAACCTGTGGAAATGTAAGCCTGGGAAAAATAAGCCCTATCACTGGAAATGAAGTTGCAACTAGAAAAGGTTGATTTTAACCTTGGGCCAGCGTACTGTTCATACAACATGAATTTCAACCTTTATGGGTAATTGTGACTGGTTAGSCATCAGTCTGTATTAGTGGATACAAAAGTTGCTGGACTAGTGCAAGCTTTATGGGAAACAATTTATTGATATGCTGATATCTGCCCTCCCATATTGGATGTGAATTTCATTTAAAGGTGATCGTCTCTGCCAATAATTGTGAAATATTCACAGAATGGCTGTTATGGGCACATTCTGCTCACTGTGTAATGTGCGTCACAGCAGCCACTAGAAAGAAAAAAAAAACACACCGTTGAGGGAATAGGAACATGAGATAAAAGAGGGACAAGGTCACAGCATTAGTAGAATGGGTATAAGGAATGTGAGAGACCATGTKTATTATGCCAAAATATTAGTTCTACAGTCTCAATTTCAAATCAGTATGTGCAACTCTTCCAGCCTCTGCTACGTCAAGTAAAGATGAATTAGCAGCAACCCAACCTTTGTGATTTCATTGATATAACATATATTTTCTGCCTTTTGTTTTTCACAGTCCGCATGTGTTAAAAAAATTTTGCACTCTGCCTTGGGGATAGATTCACTTCAGAAAATCCTTCCTTCATGAATAATTACCCAGCTTGCTGAAAATATAGTCTTCAGCCAGGTCATTATTATAGGTGTCAGAGAAAGGTGAAAAACCTCTCCTGATTAAAAGGTTCTCAAGCATATTTCAACATTTGAAGTATGTGTAAAAAAAATCTGCTTTTCAGTAGGTTCAAGACTGATACTGCCAGGTTTAGCTCAKTTGGTTAGAGTGTGGTGCTGCTAATGCCAAGGTCGTGGGTTCAATCCCTGTAAGGGGCTATGCTGAGTGTTGGACTAGATGATCTCCAGAGGTCCCTTCCAACCTTACCATTCTATGATTCTCCTCATTTTCTATGAACTGATATTAGTTCTGTAAAGCTTACTAAAGTGGTACTATTCCCTGTTGGCAAGTTGGGAACTGCTTCCCTAGAAATGAACCATGAATTAATCTATTAGAAACTCCTCCTTGAACTTGTCTATTGGTRATTACTTTACATCCTAAGGCATGAGAGCAGTACTATTTAAACATACAGCATTTTGCTCACTTTCCTCTGAAACTGATCACATCRAGCAGGAACTGAGAGGCTGTCTGAGTCCTCCTGTTATTTCTATTGTACTAGGAAGCCAGTGTCCAGGCTGGTTCTTTGTAGTGGGAAGCAAYGTACAAACAAAGAGTAGAAACTGTCAGGATGTAAAAGACAAGTATGTATATATTCTAAGGGAAAAAGATCTCCTTACATACGGACAACACCCAACATGCAYGAAGGTTTATCTCAGGACTCCTTTGCAAGTTCACTTGACTTCTGTCCTCCTTTCCTAGTAAATATTACCCTTACCTGTAGCTCTGAGCTCCTTTGGCAACTTATACACGATGTCAAAAATACATTTTAAATGTTTTACTTTTTAAATTTCATTGGTACATTCTTTCTCCTTGTGTTAAGAGAAAARCCAAATGGGAAGAACTGACTTACATTCACACTACATCACCAAGACAATATTGAATAAGAATCCTGAGATAAACTTCAGAGATATCTCTTGAAGTTTAGAGAAATAGTCCAGCTCACAATCCAAGTCATCCTGTAGATTAAATTCTCCACTGGAATAAAACTAATACAGATCTGCTCTCCTCTTTATCTTCCTATTCCTCACACACATTTAGAGCTTTATCATTTTGCATTAACAACCTTAATTCAGGCTATCATTTTCTGTATAAGAGAGAATCTTTGAATCTTTCTAAACTTGAACCACATACTCCATGAAGACACTGTCAGCTCTGCAATTTGTATCTTATATTCGTTTTATTTTTTGCCACCTTTTGATTAACCACATCCTCTTTTCAGTAGTTATGAGAAAAAGAAAAAGAAATAATTAATTCATTTGTTTAAATACTGTTCTTTATTTTACTTGTCTTTTTTAGCTACTTGCTGAAAGCAGCCTAATGTTTTAGTATTTCTTTTCACATGAGGGCTTTCCATGTCAGCATATTTTTGACCTCTTTCTCTTTAACATGGTGCTGTWCTCAGTCCTGGTCATCTTCAGCCAAAGCACAAAACTAAGTGACCAGCAGTCCTGCTTCAAGATTTTAGGGGTTTATTAGACCACATTCCCTACAGCTTCCAAAGCTGTCAAGATTTCAAGTAATGGATTCATGTCTTGTAGATAAAGTAGTATTCTCACCTATATTAAAGCCTTGAAAACAAATGTGAACTGCCAGAGAGAGGCAATTGGATCATCAGTACTTTTATTTTGAGGTATAGAATTTCATATATTATTTGGCAACTCACAGTGAAACAAATGCTTAGTGTGAAGTGTGTTTTATTTCTTATCAAAACTGTTAATTCAGTTTCAGAAAAAAAAAAAAAGTTTTTAATTGGGAGGCCAGAAAGCAACTGTTGTAATGTATTTCTGTAACCTTTGCAACAATAGAGAGAACATTAAGAATTGATTACCCTAGGAGCAGAGCCYCATGGAAATAAACAATTGTTTGCTCACATGCATTAAGTTTCAAAGTGACATTGATTTATTAATAATGGGTCATTAGTAGTGAAGGCAAAGGCTAAAATAACCCTGGGGTTTTACACTAAAAGATGTCATTGTAGCTCTTGTTATTACTAACATAAGTTGGTCAATTTAAACTGAATTCCTGAAAAAGTTTGAGTATATTCAAAATATGCAATTTCCATTATGCTGACTTTAATGTACCAGATGCATTGCTGCTGTAGGTTGGCTTGGTTCCATTTGTTTCAACAGAGCTTTGTTGATTTATCTTACCTTAAGCTCTGTTCATTAACAGTAGTTACTTTATGTTTGTTATAACACTACATCTCCATTGCAAAATTTTCTAAAGACAAATATTTATTAAGTCATTGATATGCTTATCATAATGTCTATTGAAACTAACTTCTTATTGCCTAAATATAAACACACTCTAGATATGAGAGTAATTATCCAGCTGAAGAGAAAATGYAATTAGCAATAATGTTGTTACCTAAAAATAATAATAATTAAAAAAATAAAAAGATACTATTATGTTAAGAAAAATTATTTTAGAAAAAAAATACTGAGCAGATTGCTTATTTCTTGAACACATTCAATTTACTTAATCTCATCTGCTTTAGTAAAAAATGTGTTTGCATTGTTTTTGCTTGTTTGTAGATATGGTCCACCTAGAAAGTAAATGAGGATTCTCTTCATGTAGAAGAATTAGTTATCTTTCAGAAGCAGCGTTTACCATAAGAAAAAATAAGTCAATTTGTTAAGGAACAGGAGGAGGAGGAATAAAACCCAAAAGGGAAAGCTAGATGATGGTTTCTTAGGTTTACCCTTGCATGCTTATATACAAATACATTCATTTTGCATTAATTTATTTTATTACTCTGAAAACATGCCATATCATTTTATAGATTATGCAATTACAAGTATTGAATTGATAATTCTGGACCATAAATACTGTAGCAGCTAATTAAACTGAGTAGGAAAGACAAGTAAAATGATGTGTCTAGAATTGTAGTAATAACATACCTAGAGAGAAATCTAATACAGGTTTATGGAAAGCAGAGATTTTATAAAAAGCTTTCTGTAATGTAGCTTTATACTATGATATTCAGTAGGTTTTTTTGCTCTCATTTAAAAGCTAAGGGTTTTAATACTCCTCCCTCCTGTTTATGCATTAATATCATATTCATAYTTTACGTTGATATTTCACTTATTCACTTATTTCACCTTAAGTGAATAGATCTATGTAAATTATAAAAATGATGGGTTTGAAAAATGTACAGCCCTGATTTTTGATTTAAATACTGGCTGCACACTTAATCGAACTATTATGAAAATGTGACTTATTTAGTAAACCTGAAGGATTAAGATAATATGATATAAAGGACAATACATTTAAGCATATTTTAAAAACACATTGCAACAGTTGAGTGTACTTAAAATGCATCTGTAAGACAGTGGGAACAATTAAAACTTTAAAGGGCAAAAATATGTGATTACTTTGCTAGCATTTCTCTATCAGAGAATATAGCTACACACTATAATGCCTATGAAAGGAATACCARATGAAAAGGGTAGAAAGAAATCAGCAATTGGTTATAGAGTGTAGTCAAACCTCAAATATCTATTATTCAAATCATTTATATTTTCAATCAATCAGGTGCATGCTGTCATATTTGAACAAACAGTTCACTTTCATCTGGAATGCTATTAATTCGGGGAAACGATAACACTGAAACAGAATCTGAAATATTATGTTGTTGTTCCAGCTTCTACATTCTTCTTCCTCCCTGCCAAATCTGGGAGACCATCTGACATCAAAGAGAATTGAAGTTTTTATTTGTTTGTTTTCTTGTGGAAAACCACATCTAGGTACTTCTAATTAGTGGAGCTGTTCAAGGTTCCACTGCAGAGATAACCAGCAGTGATCTGTCACAGCTGTCACATCTGGGCTTATATTTTTTAATGTATTTCAGATGTTTTTAATGTATGCCTTCTACTTCAATATAAACTTGCTTTCAGTTTTATGAGCTAATAAATTTAACGAGTTAACTGAACCTATAAAAGCAAAWAGTACAGATAAGTATTTAGAAAAAAATCAGATCACTTGATGTGTGAATGCAATAATAGTCTATTACCACATCCTCTACATATACATTACATTTTAACATACTACCTATAGTATTTCTGAACATCTCTTAGCCCTATTCTTTCTTACGTGGAGTTGCTAAAGATAACATGAAAAATGCCTTTGTTGTATCCTAGTTTTTCTTGGCTCTATCAGGCACAGCATGAAAGCAAGAAATATTTGGCCCTTCGTATCTATGTTGTCATTTGGAAACTTCAAGTTTTGGTTTCTTTCCTGCTTAATGAGGTTTAATTTAAACCATGTCACCCTCCTTTGGCAATGAGGTCATATCCCTTTGCGATAACACCAGGATTCTCAAGAATATCACCACTGAGTCAGTGCCATTCTTTCCTGTTTAATAAATGTCGAACAAGTACAATAAAGGAACATCTAGCACAGTTCATGCAGCAAATGCTGTAATTTATAYAACAAACTCCAGAACTAGTCTAATCCTCCCATAATACAGAATGAAAAATGATAAGGTACCCAAAATTTAAATTTGGTTTARCTTAATTATCCAGTCATTAGTGTTGTTCTGACTTCAGTCTTTCACTTCTGTTTCCAGGAAACTGCGCTTCTTGCTTTACCKTTGCAGGCACTGTGGTTCCTGATCTGCTCATACTACCTTTTAAAATTTTCATAGACAAATGGTAAGAGGAAAGACTTTCCAGGTTATTATACTTCCTTCTCTTTCTGGAAGTGAATTATTCTTGATAATGTACACCACAGAAGTGTATTCAGTCTAACTTCAAATGGCTGTTCAAATGCATTCCATCAGCACCTACCGTTAAACAGATGCAATGACATACGTAAGCTCCAGCTTCCAATTGTGGCAGAAAATAWACTCTAAACTTTCACTCCAAGGACCTGTTAATACTGACATTCAAACAAAATAAAAGGCCTATCTGTATTTCCCTCCTTCTAGTGAAAAAGTATGTTATTGATGACATCTAATATTGTTATAAATGGAGCAATTCAAAGTCACAGCCTTGATGGTGCTTATTCTTGTAAAACATTACAAAATCTWACAAATAAATAGCATGGTAAGTGAATGCACTAAATAGAATTACTCCCTAATTACTCCTAAGTAAGATAACTATTTACCTTAAAAGTTCAGCAAATGAATGTCTTCTGTGCTAAATAATTGCTAGCAGAGGAACTCTAGTCTTCAAAATGGGCAAGGAGGACCCAGGAAACTACAGACCAGTCAGCCATCACCATGGAAGGGTGATGGATGGAAAGAACAGCTCATTAYGGATGTCATCTCCAAGCATATGGAGGAAAAGAAGGTGTCAGCAGTAGTCAACATGGATTCACCAAGGGGAAATCATGCTTAGCCAATCTGAGAGCCTTCTATGATGGAATGACTGGCTGGGTAGATGAGGGGAGAGCGGTCAATGTGTACCTTGACTTCAGYAAGGCTCTCGACACTGTCTCCCATAAATTCCTCCCAGGTAAGCTCAGAAACTGTGGGCTAGACGAGTGGACAGTGAGGTGGATTGAGAAGCGGCTGAAAGGCAGAGCTCAGAGGGTTGTCATCAGCAGTGCAGAGTCTAGTTGAAGGCCTGTGGCTAGTGGAGTTYCCCAGGGCTCAGGACTGGGTTCAGTCTTGTTCAACTTCTTCATCAATGACCTGGATGAGGGGACCGAGTGCCTCCTCAGCAAGTCTGCTGATGATACCAAGGTGGGAGGAGTGGCTGATGCATGTGAGGGCTGCTCTGTCATTCAGAGAGACCTGGACAGGCTGGAAAGTTGGGCAGAGAGGAACCTCATGAGGTTCAATAAGCGCAAGTGCAGGGTTCTGCACCCTGCAGCAGTACAAGCTGGGGGCTGAGCTGCTGGAAAGCAGCTCTGCAGAGAAGGGGCTGGGAGTGCTGGTGGACAGCAACGGTTGACTATGAGCCAATAAAGTGCTCTTGTGGTCAAGAAGGCCAATGGTCTCCTGCAGTGCATTAGGAAGAGTGTTGCCAGCAGGTGAAGGGATGTGATCCTGCCTCTCTACTCAGYCCTGATGGGACCTCATCCTGAGTACTGCGTCCAGTTCTGAGCTCCCGAGTAAAATAGAGATCTGGAACTACTGGAGCATTTGCCCTATAAGGAAAGGCTGCAAGAGCTGGGCCTATTTAGCCTGCAGAAGAGAAGACTGAGGGGGGATCTTCAATGTGTATAAATATCTGAAGGGAGGGTGTCAAGGGGATGGAGTGAGACTCKTTTCAGTAGTGTCATGTGACAGAACAATATGCAACAGGCACAAACTGAACCACAGGAAGTTCTGCCTGAACGTGAGGGGGAATTTCTTCACTGTGAGAGTGACGGAGCACTGGAACAGGTTGACCAGAGAGTCTGTGGAGTCTCCTTCTCTGGAGATATTCAAGGCCTGCCTGGATGCAACTCTGCCTAACATGCTGTAAGTGACCCTTCTTGAGCAGGGGTGTTGGACTGGATGATCTCCAGAGGTCCCACTCAAACCTTAACGATTCTGTGGTTCTGTGATTCTGTGTATCACTGTCACCAGGTTCAGTTAGAGAACGTAAAACAATAATGTACAGCTGATTGGAGAAGTCATCATCAGCTATGTGGTAAAGATATGWCTGAACAACACCCAAGACAGAATTCTTAAACAGAGCAGGGTCTGTGATTGCTTATGATTGGGAGAACATCTATGCTGTAAGACATGCTGAGCGAAATTGTAACCCAATTGGAAAAAAAAAAAAAAAAAGAGAGAGAGATTTAGCATGGACTTCAAAGAAGTCAGGATATCTCATTTATTCTATTCAAAGGTAACTTATCTTTTGGAGACCTTCATCCAAGCTTCACAAAATCTGAAAGTTCGGTTGATTTTATATTGGAACTTCCTCTTTCCAGAGCTTTCAGCACCTTTGTAATTAACAAAAATTAACAAGAAAAGGAGGAGGAACTGATTTATGGAGATTTCTCTCTTTTTTTCTTATTGATTCTAAAGACAGCCTACAAATTAGCGAAGATGAAATGATCAATTCTGAGATGGCTAGAGTTAGGTGAGCTGCTGACCTAAGCAGCTAAGGCCATGCACTGCATCATTTTAGCTACGTACAAAAAAACGTTGCACCCTCAAAATTTCCAGATGTGTCGGGAAAATCTGAAAATATTTTGGAAAATCAAGTTGTCATAAATATCCTTTTTTCATCATGATTCTGTAAAAGGAAAATCTATGTCAAACACTGAATAAATACTCTATGATATTCTACACTGTTTACCTATTTTGGATTTGATGCATATGGAATTTTTGTGCTAGCATAACAAACCAGTGAGAAACTATGATGGAAGTAAATCTAAATCTAATCTACTTACTAAATGTAAGCAACATTACTGAAACCCAGATTTATACATTTTATTTCTGTATTTTAGAAAGGCTAAAGTAATCATTATAGACCATTTTAGACAATCCTGTCATCTCTAAGAATGTTTCCTAACAGAAAATAATTGCAGTGTCCTGTTTCTTAGCATTTTAAAATCTTGCTTATATGTATATCACTGAAGATTTTTATATATTGCCTTTTTTTTCTGCTTGTAACACGATTATTCTTTGTTTAAATTATTTAGCCACGTTCCTTCTTGAATAGAGATTTCTGCATATGATGTGAGAGGTACTGGAAATATTGGTTTTGCTTCTCATCTGAGAGAAGCATGCATTGGGAATGTATTCCGTTTTCTTGTGTTGTTCCATATTGTTACTTATCTTGGAGAAATAAAATAAGCCCTTTATTTAATTTTTTTTTTTGATTTTTTTTGATGTGAGAGTTGTTTTTTTTTCTCTGAAAATTTGATGACTGTTTTATTACGTTTTTTGGAATGAGTGGAAGCTTCTCTTCATTTAAACAGAATACATCTTTCACCATTGCAATTAACTCAAACCTTTTCCATGAAAACAGCTCAGCAAGTGTAAGCAGATTGGTTTCCAGACTGATGCCTAGACCCGTATCAAAACAGCTCTATATTGGTCTAATTTTGTTCACTAAAGTTTGAACTTTGGTATTCTTTATGCTAGTATAAATCTCTATATACTTTGTAAGAATAGTTCACAGTAAAATGTTCAGATAAATACAGTGTAATAAAAGAAAAACTTACAAAGGAAGAGGAAAACTGTTGTTTCTGAGAACCAAAGGAATGTATCCCCTAGGCAAGGGTGTCCTTCTGCCACTTGAGCCACTAGAACAGAACTTCCACCACCATGTGATGGTGTGCACAGTAGTTTATTCTTTGTTTTAGTCTGGTTTTCAAGAGTAATAAGACTGATATAACTGTACTGTTTGTGTGTTTGATTGTCTCTCCTCGTTGTGTAACTTTTAAATCCAATAGTCAAGGCAAACCAATAGGATCATTGATACAAGATATTAGATTTTTAATAGGGTTTTCGTGTTTTACAAGGCTAGTTAAAGGAGAGAGAGACTGTAAATCTGACCCAGCTGAGGAAAAATCTGTTAAGCTCCCCCATAGCTTGACACTGGCACTACTAAAGGTATCCCTCACAGAGTCATATCTGAAACTTCTCCCCTCACTTCCTTGAGAGGGAGTTGTCCTTGTCTAATATGTGTCACTTGTGTCTAGTCACCTCTGGGACCCAACTGTTTTTTCTAGGACAATTAAATTTTTTTATTTTTTTTTAAGCTCACAGCACTTGAAATATTTGGAGGACAAGGCTGCCTCTAACTACAATGGACTTCTTAAAAGGATGCTAAGACTTTGTCCTGGTATTTGGAGGCACTAGGACTGTTTAAATGATTTTTAAAGACTTTGTAGGATTGAAGAATCTTTGGACTTGTCATCCCTTATTATTTACAGGTAGCAGCCTCTTCAACAACCTGTTCCAGAAATCTTCCTTTGAATTTTGATTCAGTAGAAACTGTTTGTTTGTTTCCAAAAGAAAGACCAGGAGCTGGACAATCTGGAGATCAGTGCCCGAGATTAAAGCTTTTGAGTGGTATACAAATACCCATCGAGTACCTGTGGAACACTGAAATTCAGGCTTTATTGATTGTGTTTTTCATGGACTGATTTGTTTCAATGTTGTTTTCTTCCAGAGCTATATTATTTATTGCTTATACCTTTTTTTGTGATGAGTTCTAATTAACGCTCACAAAAATTTTCAGATGGAGAAGAATAAATACGAGAAAAACATTTTACTGTTAAATAATAGCTTGCAGGAGCAGTTTTCTGAAAATAACATCAAGCTGCCACCTCTGCTTTAATATGCATCTTTATTTTCTACATTAGTTTGCTTACATCCAAGAGCAGAATATCTATAACTTAAGTAAATTCCCTTCCTTCTGCTTGAAATCTTTTCTACTCTATCATGTAAATGGAAATATTATCACATCCTCCCCCAAATATATAAGTCTGCAYGCACAGCAGGGTTTTGACTCTATATATCTCCTAGAACAGTGTATGCACTGAGGTAACGTGTATGTTGCATATGCTATGACAAAAGAAATGAGATCTCAGAAACAAAGATTTCTTTCATCACTTTTTGAGACAGTAGTAATATGCTATTAAAGAGACATGAAATGTATTAACATCCCAAGCAGCATTCATAAAAATATATAAACATTTAGTTTCTTTGTAGGTAGCTATTCATCATTTTTTAAAATTGTATTTCTGGCACACCAACAGGGGAAAAGTTTGTTCCTYCCAGCTAAGCCTTTAGGTCCTATAAAGAAAAGACTAGAAATTGTGCATTATGCCATCAGATGTCAATATCAACTGCAATGAAACAGATATACATTTATTCTAGCTATGTTAAAAAGAATACCAAACAAATGATATGTTCTATGTTTTCTTTATTACCTATTAAAAGCAAAAATTATGTAAATCATTTTAAAAGTAGTTACTGATTGACTTTTACTTATTTTAAAAGCATTTAGATACCACACTAAAGAGGGAAAAAATAGAAAAAAATAAAAAGAGTTATTCTAGTTTCAAAGTCTGGAGAGCAGAAAGTCTTTGAAAACAAAGAGATTTGGCTGTCACCAAAGACAGTACCTAGCAGAATGAGCCACTCATCTCAAACTGTACAATACTTTTCTTTGTGACTTCTTGTTTTTCTGATTTTTTTCTCATTTTGGTCTTGCTTGTTTTCATCATTTGTTTATTTTTGATGTTTAAGTAAAAATGCAAACCAATATGTCTAATTTGCTTGTCAGGGATGGTCAAACGTGACCTCAACTTAGCAGCACAGCCAAGTAAATGACAAGTAACACATCTCATTGTATAATCTCGAAAACAGAGTTGCAAAGAAAMTTTTAGTGCTCTGTTTTTCTGTTTTCCTGCTGTGCAATCTCAAGTCCATTGTAATAGACTACAAGACATCACTCAAGCAGGTGGTGCAGGAGATTGAACCCTAATAAGTCAGATAATACTTCATTTTCCATAGACCTCCAGTTGAGAAGAGGTCAAAAAAAGAAAGAAAAGAAAAGAAAAGAAAAGAAAAGAAAAGAAAAGAAAAGAAAAGAAAAGAAAAGAAAAGAAAAGAAAAAAGAAAAGAAAAGAAATTCACGTAGTTAACATTTTAATGTTAAATGAAAAATGTAGTCATTTCTTGTTTAAGCACAGCTAACTTCAAAGTGTACTTTTTTTAAGGATAAACTAGATTTTACACAAATATTCTAATGTACAAAAATCCTTTATTTTTATATAAGGACTGGTTAGTATGCTGTCTGAGTCATCATCACAGAGGAAGGAGCCAAGAGAAACTTTATGAAGTTCAACAAAGAGAAATGCAAAGACAGAACAGTTTCACTGATTTGCAGTGTAGCCTGCAAGCCAAGAGCTGTGCTCATTTTCCTGTGTTTCCCACTGGTGTGGGAAACATCCTGAATGTTTTGACCACTTTGGGGCCCTCAGTACAAGAGAAATATTAATAAACTARAACCAATTTGGTGCATAGCCCCCAAGACGGCTAGGGGCTGGAGGATATGGCATGAGGAGAGGATAAATTGATTGATTTTTTTTGGTCTGGATGAGAGAAAAGTAACGGGTGAGCTCTGGTAATATTGGGAATACTGTCAAATTCTGCCTTGAATATTTAGAGACATGAGACTTAAGACCAGAAAGGCAATGTTATGAGAGACAGAGAGAGATTAAAAAAAAAGGAGAATCAACAAGACAATCAGAAATACAGTGAGTTACTACTGTCTTGCCTTCTTATGCAAGTTAGTTCTTGCAATCAGTGAATTCTCAAGAAAAAAAGGAGATTGTGAAGTGCTTATGTAATAATATTATTGAAAAATATTTATGTGAATAAGTAAACTGGGCATCTAATCCCTTCTTTTTCATTGCAATGTTACTAAATATTTCCTATTTAACCTCCCAAATAAAGCAGCAAATCATAGCTAAAATTCCAGCATTGGAATGACTTGGGGTGCTTTGGAAATGCAGAATAGAGCTGCTAATGTCAGACATTAGMTAAAACAAGATATTCTGAAACCAGTTTTGAAAGCAACTGTGAAATTAACCCAGGTTTCTCTGAGCTGATTTTTTTTAAGAAAAAACAGAGGCAATTTTGGGTCAAGCTGACCATTGTACAGGTTAAAGGGAAAAAAAGGTTTCAAGAATAAAGGCTTAAACTGTTGAACACTGAATTAAAGAAAAAATTAGACTAGAAGAGACAAATGGAAGTCATCTRCTCTGACCTTTTGCTCAGAGAAAAACTAACTTCAAAGTCTTCCCTATGAGGAAGGTGCCAAGGGGATAGGACTGAACTCTTTTCAGTAGTGTTTTGTGATGGGACAAGAGGCAAGAGGTACAATCTAAAGCACAGGAAGTTCTGCCTGAAGGTGAGGAGGAATTTCTTCACTGTGAGAGTGACAGAGCACTGGAACAGGTTGCCCAGAGAGGCTGTGGAGTCGTCTCCTTCTCTGGAGATATTCATGGCCTGCCTGGATGCAACCCTGTCTAACATGGTCTCACCCTTCTTGAGCAGGGGTGTTGGACTGGATGATCTCCAGAGGTCCCTTCCAACTGGACTGGATGATCTCCAGAGGTCCCTTCCAACTTCAACCATTCTGTGATTCTGTRCATTGCAAGACAACAGCACAGGCCTCTGTTGTCCTGCTCTTGGAGAATCTAAGATCACAAATCATAAATGCAGACATTTCTTAAGTAAAAATAATATTTTTTTGAAACTGATAGCAGAAAGCAAAGAAATAAATAAGAAAGTCTACAAGAATCTTATGATAATGCAAGTGGTCTGAACTTTTGAGTCATATTTTAGTGGTCCTGTCTGTTTCCCTCAGAAAAAAAGTAATTAGAATCAATTACTCTATTCTCTTTTAAAACTTTGATTTGATCTATCCACATTAGTTGAGCAACACTTCTTTTGAGCTATTCTCCTTGGCCTCTTAGGTCTTTAATCATACAGCTTCCTTTTAAAATAAACCAATACATATTCATACCATAATTACCCAATGATTAACATGTACATGTAGTATACATAAACTATTGCTACCATCTTCCTGGTTGTTCCACAGAGCTGTAGTGACTGTTTATCTCCTGAGATCAAGAAGAAACCATGATAAAAAGACAGGCTTTCAGAGTCACCAAGCCTGGAGCTGCTCCAATTTATACAGCACCTCCTGCCTGGGGCTGTGTCAAGCCTGATTAGCTGCTGTCTGCAGGTCAAACAAATGCTAAGGCCAGTTCAGATAAGTTTCCATACTTTGGGATTTTAACTGAGTTAACTGTGATTTATTGAACTGTTGAGATGTGCTCATGACTGTAAGGTTTAGATATTGAGGGGAGAAAATATTCCATGTCAAAATGAAAGAAAAATTACATCAGACTTTAAGATTCCTAGTATTTTTCAYTATGTTCCTCTATGAAGTGACAGTTATTGAAGCAAAAATTTAATGTTTGCATAAAGCTCACATTAAATGATTTGACAATAAATAAAGGAGAATAATTATTTCAGAAGCTAAAGAGGTCTGAAAGTATTTCAGGAATGATAGGGGAAATTACATATTCCTTAGGGTAGTTTGTGCTTCCTCATGTTGATTATAAAGACTTGTGAAGATGGAATAGTTAACAATGAGATGATAAAAATCATTTTCATATGGTAAATTAATGGCCAAGAAAACTAAGATGGAACTGCCCAAGAGCGGTAGTTTGGGCTACTATCACAGCAAATAGATTTTTATTTATTTATTTATTTATTTTTTTTAATGCTTATCCCTGCAGTTAACTTATTGTCTTTGTTTTCATTTCAGGTAATAATTTTTCCACAATCTACAATTATTATCAAATTTGTAATCACTTTTGTAATATGAAAAATTCTTCCTATTCTATTTATTTTAAAACTAGATGATATYCCTCTCCTAAAGCTTATTGCATATAATCTCTTTCTTGTATAATATACAAAATATTATGATGTGATTTTGGTTCCATATGCCTGTCCCATTTCATTTTCAAAGATGATAAATTAATATTGTAATATATTTGACACAAATTGAATTAAAAATGGCATAGATAATACTTTTTCTGATAGTAACTTTTATTGTTTCTTCTAATATGCTAGATGTCTTATTTCTCTCATTATAACAGTTTGTAAGTCAAAGATTTTTCTTTTCCAAATTTATTTAAGCTTTATATATTCAGATTACTCAGTTACACAAAGTAACCAAAGCTATGTTACTTACACCAGGATCCAATCTTTCCCCAGATATGAGTGTACTTCATCCAGAATTTTCGGGTCAACTTTTAGTCAATATCTGTTTTCACAWAGAAATGACAACAAACTTATCTTTCTGCTCATTTTGACTTATAAATAACTTCAGATAGATTCAACAGCCATTTCACATATGTAAGAATCTTGATGTGGATGAGAGTTTTAAATGTGAATGCTTAGATTCTGGAATTTGKTTCATGTCTTTAAATGCCTTATGGAAAATAGCAATGAAAATAAGACTAAAATGCAGTGAATATTCAAAATCTCTTCACTGAGCCTCTTGAATGCCCACTGTTGATGTATTTTTGTCTCTCAGAAAATATTGCACAAGATAACAATACAGTTTCCCTATAACCTCGCTGTAACAAAACTTGTAAGATGTGAACCGTACTAAAATGTACTAGAAYAGCCTTAGTACTTTCATGCAGTTTGTTAAACAGCTGGCAATGGATTTACACTGATTACTGGTCCTGTGATGTTCCTTTTGAAAGGAAACAAAGAAAATAATTTGTTTCTTGAATTAATACAATACTATCTTTGAATTTAGTCTGTTTTCCATATTTCTGTTTTGTTTTATTTTATTTAATTTCATAATAAACTCAAAGATTGATGATTCTCTCAAACTGTCCTCTTCTCCTCTTCTGAAGTCTCAGAGATGTGCCTAGCARATTGCCTGTAAAATCTTGAAATATATGTTTTTAAACTTCTCTACATCTTTATCTTTCATAATAAAAAGGCATCAGGAGATGTACTTACTAGCCTTTCTTGTGAAAGAAGATGCATGATGCAGGAGAAGATGCATGAACAAGAAAATGTGATGAAAAGAAACAGAGGTTGAGAATGAGTCAGGTTGCACACCTCTTGTTTATGCCCTCCTGAATGCATTTGTGACATGCTATTTATCTTGCATTATATAGTAAAAGCATATAAATGAAAAGAAAAATATGAGATTTTGAGTTCAGAGGCCTTTTCACTAGTTAAGAGCAGTGTTTGATGAAGATTCTGTGCCCTCCACTTTTTCTATAGTTGAGTCAGCCGGCCTTATGAAAATTACTCTACTTCTCTACAAGCTTCTTTTCCCTTTCCCTTTCCCTTTTTAGACTTGCATTACTGCATTAGGCTTAATAAACCACATACATTTGAAATATTGTTATCCAAGAAGCAATTGCAAGAATGAACTCTATCACTGATGCTTTGAGAAATGAGGAGAGTCATAGAGTACTTGGATCTTAATTTTCACTTATCCTTAGCTCGCTTGAATTACTCTGACTGTGAAAAGTGGCTTTAAAATTACATTTACCATGGCTTAAAGGCTSCTAATCAGTACCACTACCATCGCAAAAGGTCTTAGCGTTAAATGAGAATCAGGCCTCCTGAAGAGTATTTGCACAGCAGGTTCTCACTACAGTTATTTTGTTGCAGCTGCTTCTGCAGTAGACACATATTTAGAAAATTCACTGTTAAATGAAATTCCAACTCCCATTTGCTTTTCACTTCATAGGACAATCACTAGCCAAATTATAATGATACAATACAAAGCTCCCAGACCCATAAGATTATAATATATCCAAGTTGCCTTCTCTTCTGTCTAGGATGTGGCCCTCTTAATGGCTAACAAGCCCTCTAAAAATGTGAGAAGAAAATGAAGTGCTGCAGCACATATAAATGGCTTGCTGGTGAGGACACTTTTAATGTCTGTTATAATGTTCTTGAAGGGTCTTGTTACTGTTCTTCATTACACTTGAAAAATAACTAAAGTTAGAGATAGATTTGAACRATTTCCATATATCACAAGTGGGAAAACTGGAGTTTGGTTATTTTGGAAAAAAATAATTAAATATGTAAGTCCACA
This sequence comes from Rhea americana, assembly GCF_003343005.1. Lineage (NCBI taxonomy): Eukaryota > Metazoa > Chordata > Aves > Rheiformes > Rheidae > Rhea > Rhea americana. Next base: position 9,608,084 of record NW_028186645.1, read on the forward strand.
GCCTCTTGCAACTTTAATTCAATATTTGCTGTCTTATAAYGATCCACATTGAAAAGATACAGAAGAACTGAAAAAAAGAAAATATTTCTTTTCCTATTTTTCCATGTCGAGGTTGCTGATTCTTCTGTGTATGGCCAGAATCTGGATGGATTGCTCATATTGTTACAGTGGCAAATGCAGCATTGCCTGGAAAATACTTTTTGACAAGCCTACAAAAGATYTGTTTGTAAAGGAAGTGCACAGTACTTGGCAGAAGGACGCACTGGRTGGTGCCTTTCATACAGGATAATGCTCTGCATATTGGCAGGTTTGTCTTCTGAAAATTAAGTAGCTCTTCATGGGTGCTTTAACAACCAGAGAATAACATTTTACTTTAATTTTACTTTTAGTTTACTACTATCAACAAAACTGCAATAAAATCACTGTCGCTTGAAAGAACAAAAAGGTAGGTGAAGACCAGATTTGTCCATACTGTAACAAATACTTGTTTTATATTTTAATTTAACTTTCTACTACTAAAATATAGTGCAATTAATATATAACATATTTGCCAAATATACTTCTGATACTATGCCTGTGAATAGGCTTCTTTAAGCCTGTTCTTTCTGTTCTTTCCTTCTAATTTATTCTTCTCTATCTTCTTTTTCTTTCCTTTTATYTRTGATATACCTTCTCAGTCATCATTTACTATCTACTGCTTATACTCTTTATTCATTGTAAACAAGTTCATACTTTACAAGAAATTGTTGACATCTAAATTTCAGACTCTTCTGTTCTCTGTTGGTAGTGGGAAGGAACAAATATAGACTAATTACTTAAAAAAAAAAAAAAAAAAAAAAAAAAAAAAAAAAA
>NW_028186645.1:9608940-9769667 GCF_003343005.1 Rhea americana
ACTTTTCAGCTTTCCTGAAGGTATGCTCAGTTTACAAGCATCTGTGAAATCATTTGTCCTGGAAGAATTTTCATTTAATCTTTGTGAGCTACAGCCAACACTTTGGCATGACAAAATTTCATGTGAGCTTCCAAGCTGTGATGTGTATAGTCAATAAGACATCTGATCTTAATGCAATTTTACCGTATTAATCTAAATGTCTCAAGTAACATCACAGCCATACAACTGCCAGTTGGAAAGGCTAGGTCTTAGTTTCAGAACATTTGTGGTAGCTATGGAGCTACTCTGGTAATTTTCTTTCTTATTTTTTCTTATTCTTTCTATAAAGCAAACAAAGTAAAAATAATTTATGTAGTTGCTTTATTGGAATCAGAAGGATGAGCTATATAGGTCTAATATTTCAGTCTTTCGAAATAATTATTCTTTTTCTGTTCCCACTCTAGTATCATAATAAATCAGAATAAGTATATGTGTATTCTTATATGTTTGAAACTTTAATGAGTCTAACTTCCTTCCTTGCTACAGATTCTTTCATGGTTGTTTCCAGCAGAGAGAGAGATASAGTCAAATTGCAGAAGTTAAATTTGTCAGGTTTATATGCTTATCTTCTGAGGTCAAAGCAATTGATATTTTGAAATACTATCAAATTTGAGTTAGTATGTTTTTAGCATGCATTATCATATGGTTTTCTGCTTACAAGTTTGTAAGATCTGTCTCTACAAATTATATTTTTGTTCTTTGCTTTTTTTTTTTTTTTTTTTTTTTTTTTTTTTTAACAAAGCTGAAGCTAGGCTGGATGATCAAAACATACTGTCCATTATTCGCCAGCAAACAAATAAGCCAAACAAATCCCAACCTAGCTTTGATTTGAATGTTTAGTTTGACTGAAAATTCTATCAGAATATTATGAAAAAAAATTATTCATACATGCAAAATAGATGAAGTATATACTTCAGCAGTACTACTTCAGTACTTAAGTACACAGAGGCTTTCTGCTCGAGGTTACCAGTGTATATCCAGCACACATCTGTAGCAGGCAAAGTAGTTGAAAGTAGTACATACTTTATAATTTATCTGAATGGATATGTGTTACCCACAAACACATGTAAAAAAGCAGAAATAAAACAGTAGCATAATAGGATAGTATACATATGTTGAAACATAAAAATAGTAAMTTTAAAATATGCATATTATTCCTAACTATTTCTTCCTTTCTTTGCATCCACACATTTTGGGGGAAATAAAAAAGGGTGTTTAAAAATACTTCACAATTTTCTAGGAAGTTGTTCATTGAAGCTTATCARTTCACTGTCTGTAAATCATCTGCACTTATGACCGAGGTCCACTGACTGATGACCAAATTTTACAGTATAATTTTATCAATGGTTTCCAAAAGACAAAAATTTCAATACGAATTTTTGTCAGGAGTTTTTATAATGCCTTAAATAATTCATAAATTCCTCTATTTTAAGTAAGGAATATATGTATTGATCAAAATTGTAGAAAACAATTTCATCAGGAAAAAAGRTTTATTTTCAATTGACATGTTTAAAATAAATGTGTTAGGATTTTCACTGGGTTTTCAAATTTAATCTTTTATCAAAGCCATAGCAAAGTGAATATAGGAATGTCTTATTTAATGGCAGTATTTTACATAAATTAGAATTAAAAATCAACTGAACGTCTAAAGCAGAATTTATTCTGGAGAAAAAAGTTGAAAACATTTTTGAAAGAGTTCTTTTCAATAGAAAAAGAGGCTATCTGCCAAGAAGAATTTTTTTCCTTTTAATACCATCTGAAGTAAATTAATCTTATTCATTACCTGATCTGTTACCTTTATTTTTGCACTTGTAATATCTGGTGCATTTTTCAAACTGGAGGAAATCTGACTTTTCTGTCAAATTGGACCAACTCTTGAGCTCTTGGCTTTGCTTACATGCTTGGCTAAGCTATATCTGTGTGGAGCAGCATACTAGCAGAATCCATTTTGAATGGCTGCATATTGTCAGCTCTTTGCAATCTGAGCAAAATAAAAACACACGAGTCTGCTGGTGATGGAAATACACTTGGGCCTTTATAAAAAGTCCAGATATGTGAAGTTCACTCCTTATGAACACTGAGATCACACTGCAGGTTCTGCTGGTGACTAGGTCCTGGCTGATCTTAATACAATTCTGTTYACCCACAGACTCAGGCTTTGTTATTGCAAAGAGAAGAAAAATAATAWTAAAAAAAAAAGTCAAATACTTTACTGCAACCCCATTTTTATATAAGACCTAGATATTTCAGGTTTATCCTGATCTGATCAGGTTTTAAAACTGTTGGAGTAATTCCTTGGATAAAGCTCCATTTTTAGAAACTACTATTTAATATTCTTAAGATTCCCACTGCCACTACTTTCTCATGAATGGAGCTCTACCTTGCTGATATTTCATCTGTGGTGATGAAAACTTCTTACACAAAAAATGAGACATACAGGAAGATGAATCTRTGGAACCTGTAAGTGATCCATTCTCCCAAAGTGCCTCCCTCAGAAGAAGCCTCTCTCACTTTCAMAACTGATTTCTAAACTAGCTCATTTGGAACATCTTTGCTTTGAATACCATGTAATGGCACCTTCCGTTTCAGCCTGAGAACAAGAAATGACTTGCAGAGGTTAGGAAATTATACTGTAGGATATACAAGCCCTCTCCAGTGACCAACTTCACACCTAGCTGGGCATTATGGGGACATTAGTGTCTCTTAAGAACTAGTTTACTGGGGTCTGTTGAAATTTATCTTCTTGGAAGAGCGATGGACATTTTGTACCTTGACTTCAGCAAGGCTTTTSACACTGTCTCCCATAACATCCTCCAGGGYAAGCTCAAGACGTGCAGGCTAGATGAGTGGAGAGTGAGGTGGATTGAGAAGCGGCTGAAAGGCAGAGCTCAGAGCGTTGCCATCAGTGGTGCAGTCTCCAGTTGGAGGCCTGTTGCTAGTGGAGTTCYCCAGGGCTCAGGACTGGGTCCCATCCTCTTCAACTTCTTCATCAATGACCTGGATGAAGGGACCGAGTTCCTCCTCAGCAAGTTTGCTGATGATACCAAACCAGGAGTGGCTGATACAGGTTTAGTTCAGTTRGTTAGACCATGGTGCTGCTAATGCCAAGGTTGYGGGTTCAATCCCCATATGGGCTACACTAAGGGTTGGACTAGATGATCTCCAGAGGTCCCTTCCATTCTATGATTCTATGATACACCTGAGGGCTGTGCTGCCATTCAGAGAGACCTGCAYAGGCTGGAGARCTGGGTGGAGAGGAACCTCCTGAGGTTCAACAAGGGCAARTGCAGAGTCCTGCACTTAGGGAGAAATAACCCTAGGCACCAGTACAAGYTGGGGGYTGATSTACTGGAGAGCAGCYCTGCAGAGAAGGRCCTGGGAGTGCTGGAGGATGACACATTGACCATGAGCCAGYAATGTGCCCTTGTGGCCAAGAAGGYSAATRGTCTCCTGGGGTGCATGAGGAARAGTGTTGCCAGYAGGTCWAGGGAGGTGATCCTGCCCCTCTMCTCWGCCCTGGGGAGGCCACATCTCGAGTACTGTGTCCAGTTCTGGRTTCCCCAGTACAAGAGAGACATGGAGCTACTGGAGAGAGTAGCTACRARGRTGATCAGAGGGCTGGAGCATCTGCCCTATGAGGAAYGGCTGCRAGAGCTGGTCCTGTTTAGCCTGGRGAAGAGAAGACCGAGGGGAAATATTATCAATGTGTATAAGTACCTGAAGGRTGGGTGTCAAGGGGATGGGACTAAACTCTTTTCAGTTGTTCCATGTGACAGGACAAGAGRCAATGGGCAAAAACTGAACYACAGGAAGTTTCACCCAAATATGAGGAGGAACTTCTTTCCTGTGAGAGTGACAGAGCACTGGCACAGGTTKCCCAAAGAGGTTGTGGAGTCTCCTTCTCTGGAGATATTCAAATCCACCTGGATGYGCTCCTGTCTAAYATGGTCTAAGTGACCTTTCTTGAGCAGGGGGATYGGACTAGATGATCTCCAGAGGTCCCTTCCAACCTTACCAATTCTGTGATTCTATGATTATGTATTATCTGCTTTATGATAAATATTTGCATAGAAGATTGAGAAAATCTGTGTCTTCTTTACAAGCAAGATTAACAATGTAATGCAGGAGTGTAAGTGAGGTGCATAAAATACTCATCACAGAAGTACAAACAGTATATTGAAAAGAGAAATGTGTTCCAATCCAGCAAGAGAATTAAAGGATCCCTCTGTAATTCTATACTGCAGATAAAAGGACAGGGTAAGAGTAATCTCAGCTTTCAGTTTCTTGATGTTAAATATGAAAACAGAAAGCATGAATAATACAATAGACGATTCATGGTTACTCTACTTTGGGAGTATGYTCCTCCAAACCCTTACAAAATTTACACTAGGATATAAAACATCAGATTTTTTTTTTACATTAAAATAAAGAGGAAAACAAGCAAGACTAAAGACCACATTAATGCTTTAGAAATAGGTTAATGTCAGAAGTAAAYCTTATATCATTTCCTTTCATCCATTGGACTAAAATCCAATGTTCTTTAWTTATCTTTAACCATAATGTACTACCACTCCTTTTAAATAGAGATGGGAAGATCTGCTTGTTTTCATACATAGTTCTTATTTTGACCCATGAAATTTTGTTGTTGTTTTTTGGTTGTTTTTATTTTAATCTGAAAAACAGATTTAAATATTCAGATGTTCAAACTCAATATAAGTCCACTGGGCTAAATACTTCTATTCATCTATTTACTCATATTCCAAGGGGTGGTTAATGTTTGGCTCTCTTTCTAATCTTTATTTTGAAGACTCCATCTAGAAGAGGTGTCAAAAGTCCTAGCTGTGTTGTGATAGAGCATCATAGCAAGAAATTGTGGGGTCACTTGCTAGTTACCCTTTTTGCTTCAGTTACACATYTGTAATATATTTTTTTCTTTTATCTCATCCTTTGCTACATTTTATATTTATATTGAAAGCKGTTGTTGAAAAGTCAATATCTTTCTATATTGCTATACAATGGCCTTCAGCTTCAGCTGGGAGTCCACATAAATTTCTGTGATACAAAAACAGTTTAATGATGTGCTATAACTGGAAACCCAGAATATTTATGATGACTGTAGTCAGAGATTAACATTTTTCTTCTTARTATAATAAATTCTTAATTATATCTGGATGAGTTGGTAAACTCAGTTAAGCATTTGAGGGACGTTCTAATTCTCATGTTCTCACYGACAAGGCCATAACAAGGCTAACTTGAATATCAAAGCTTCTTCTGAGCCCAGAGAGATTGTGGAGTCTCCTTCTCTGGAGATCTTCACGGCCTGCCTGGATGCAACCCTGTCTAACATGTTCYAGCTGACTATGCTGAGCAGGGAGGTTGGACTAGATGATCTCCAGAGGTCCCTTCCAAYCTTACTGATTCTATGATTCTGTGACTCTCAGCGTAGTGATTGTGCAGGCACATTGGCAGGAACACAGCAAAGAAAGCCAACAGTTCAGGCCATATCTTTTCCACAGTTTGGAGATTTCCATCACCAATACTGTCAGCTAGCACCTCCCACTGGAAAAAAAATCACYGAAGTTATATGTATACATAATTAAAAGGATGTAAAATAAATTGCATCTGGTTTAGCAGACTATCATCCAAGCTTCAGGTTCAGATGATCCAAATCAGCTCTGTCCATCCCCATCAGTTATAGCATCTCCTCATAGACCTATAAATACAACATTTCTGATAAAGACGTAATACTGCAAAAACATGTAGGARTACTCCAGCTACAAATCCGTGAAAAAGATTTTGTTAGCACCTCTGCTGCTGGAGTTTTTTTCTTAAGCAGGACTGGATATGAGAGGAATCAGAGACAGTAAAGAAATTGCATCCTTCTTCATTACTGTTGCCTGAGCCAGAAGGCATACCCTTAGTAGTGCAAATTCTTGGCTTTGCAGCACTTTCGTATCTATTGAGACAGCCCCTCAAATGTTCCTCTGTGGTGGGGTTTGTTGGACACTGARCTAGGCAACCTGTCCTTCAACTAAGACTAGAAGGATGTGTGGTATGAGAAACACAGAACAAGAATGCAGAATATGAGCCAAGCAGATAACCGTGGTGTCTGCTTATGAGAAAATTGTGTCAAGGGACATAACCAATCATGTCTGTAGCTGAAGCGCGTGCTTGTCGTTGTGTACCCAATCACCGCYCTGTGTATGTCGCGTGGAGGACTCGTGCTTACTGTATCAAGATATATATTTTGCCTTCTGATATGGCTAAACRTCTTCTGATCAGAACCTGTCAGGAGTCCATGCAATCAATCCCTTCATTCCTCATACAACCATGAAGAGGAAACACAACACACCCATAACAGTGCTGTCTGCTTTTGAGTTCAGAGCATGAAGGAAGACAGCAGTGACCACCGTCCTGTTTCTCCTCATCCAGCTTCTCTCCTTCCCCCTTTTCCTTGCAAAGCAGCAGTGCATACAAATGAGGCAAAGGACAGAATGGAGACAAGTTTTTGGCTGTGTTCCATTAATGTGCTTGAGTTGTCACCAAGACCCTGTAGAGGAGAAATAAACTCTGTCCTATGAGCAGCTACAGTAAATTAGTAGCTCTTGGAAACCTCTTGGCATTGCCCTCCTCAAATGGCTGAGCCAGAAGTCTCTACCTCACCTTAAATAAGCAGCAAACACACAGAGATATATTTTTTTAACAATTACTGAAACAAAACACTGTCCCTATGAGGAACTGTATGTCTTGTGATTCACTGAAAAGCAAGCACATTACCATCTGTATATATCAAATGTTTGTGTCTGTAAATCAGCACTTCCTCAAAAGACAGCAGTGAAATGTAATACTGCTGCTTTCGAACAGGGCTGAGTTTCTTATTTTTTTCCCTGGGAGGCCTTTCCCATTACAATCCTGCTACAATTTCTGTGTTAGTTAAAAGCTTTGGAAATCTGAAAAGGCAAGTGAGAGGTCACTCAGTAGTAATGTAACTTGTGTTTACCAGTACATTTCATCAGCTGAAGTACGTCAAAATTTCGGTTATTTGCAGTAACAGTGTAGATTACATATAAGGCTTTATTGAAGATGATSAAATATTCGAAGAAGACAGGCAATTTCAAGAAATGCAGGTATATTTGGTATACTTGGGATTCCCTAAGGCAGGCTGCCAGGGTTAAAATATTGGAAACTTTTTAGCATAAATACATATCCTAAGTATCAACAAGAAAAAAGACTTCATCAACCATTTGCCTTTTTTATTGTGTATTTTTAATATAAAATAAAATATTCTGTAGGCTTTAAATATTGTTCTTTGGCAGAACACAGAAAAAAGAGGCAGCATCATTTTCTGCTTTTTCGGATGGGAAAGTAGGAGAATGGAAGGCAAAATACCCTGCTGATTATTAGAGTTCAAGATATTACCTCAASAATTTATGTATATGATCAATAAAGATATATATGCAACTTAAGGTACAGTGAGACCCAACCTTCATTTTGCTTCAGAATTTAAACTATTTACACTTTGTAAGGTTCTTTGGCAAAAAATAGTTCATGCTTTCTCATTACTCTGACATTTCTACTCTCATCTGAATCATGTTTAAAATGAAAAAGAAACAAAATATAAATAACACAAGGAAATAGCAAAAAATATTGCTCATTTAGTATTTGACATTGAGATGAAAATGTGAAGTAGAATAAAAATTTATGAAAAAGATGGAAAAGGAAGACAGTAATTTTGACACAGCCCGAACACTTGCCTGGTCTTCCTTTCTTATCAAAATAATGGTCTCCTCATCAGGTCATCAGAGGGAATCATGGGAAGCCTTTCTTCATGGAGGACTTCTGAAGTATGATGAGTATCTTAAATGCTCATGAAAAATTTTGCACACAGATCCTGAAGAACTGCTTTTTTTTTTTTTTTTTTTTTTTTTTTTTTTTTTTTTTTTTTTTTAAATTTTTTTTTTTTCTCTTTTTTTTTTTTTTTTTTTTTTTTTTTTTTTCCTCAGATTTTGTGAACTGCATTAGGTTAGGGAGTTACTTTTATTGCAGTGCATTATAGTAACATAGGTGGAGACTGATTGGATGATATGTAATGATTAGATTTCTAATGACTGATCAGATAAAAGTATGGCTGAAGTCCAACTGGTGTTAGAAGCAAACAGGAACACAGTATAAATTACAGGATACAGCAAGGCTGTGTTTCTAGGCCCCATTCCAAGGTTCCTTATTTGCCATGAGCTGGAACATTTACTGGTTAGCTCATCAAGTGAAAATAAAAAGCATTCTGTAGGATGACAGAGTATGCAGAGATAAGTTGATCCTTACATGGGAGAAAGTCCCAAAGTTCCCAAACAGCTGGATTTGTAAGGTTTGTTATATCAAAGCTGCYGATAACAATGTTTTTATTTTTGTTTTAACTGTGGAATGTTTCCTATTCTATTAAATGAAATCTCTGTATACCAATTCTACCATATCACCAAAGGATAGGGTTCAGATATTTACCYTACAAAGTGAATAAAGCCAAAATCTGCAGAACAGGAGCTTTAGCATGGCCTTAAGTGGTTATGGGTTTATTCTTGAGTGAGCTAAGTAGAAACCGTGATTATGTTTATTATGATATAAGAAGAGGACTTTTCTAAAAGTTAGAGTTTTAACTCCAGTTTTTAGAACCTGCCACTGAATTCATTATGTGAAAATATTCTACCTGATAATTTTGAGGGAGCAAGAGATCTTTAATGAAATCTCTAAGAGCTTAACAGTTAAATTCAAAGTAGGTTTTATATCACTGACATTCTGGCATTCCTTCTAAGACCTTACCTCATCAGAACAGGTAGATTAAAATTAATTAATTTATTACAAACAGCAATATTTTTACTATATAAAATCTTGAAACTTGACAGAAAGACTGTAGAAGTAAGTAAGACTGAAGAAATATTTCTGAATGTGCATGGGTGTCTTTCATTTATTTTTCCCTAGTTGACAATTCTCTTCCTAAAAYGCCTAACTCATAGAAACAAAGAGTGGTGGTGTGGCTTTAATATTTAATTAGAAATAACAATGTTTCAAAACACCACCCAAAYCATAGGCTAAAATCTATTTATCTAGACAATTGTTCTGAACAATTCAGTACAATAAAAATTGGTTTTTAAACAAATCATCAATGAGCTTGCAATAAGCTGTGTTTCCAGAGCACAATCTAACCACGTCTGATATGCTTATAATTATATTCCAATAGGAGAAGAGTCTAAGAGTTCAGGTGCTCTTGGCCATGAGAAGTAGCCATTGAGTAGACACACGTCCTCTGCACACCTTGTAATGTCACATATAGGTCACCATGGAGAGCACAAATTGTTTCTATTAAACAGAACAGTGAAGAGATATTTAAGATAAAAAAAAAAAACACCTTTATGTTATTTTGGCAGAGTTTGTTGCTTGTGACTGTATAATTCAYATTTCTGAAATAGTAATACTTTGGCTTGCCTGAATACCTAAGAGCATTTTCTTTGGGAGTTCAGTATGTCCCAAATGAATACGGCAACAAAGAGGCAAAAAATGAATAAAAAGCATCTGTGAAGTATTTTCTGGAAACAACACACTGGTAAAACAACCACCGTAGAAGATGAACATGCATTTAACTGTACTGGATATTTTAATTCTCATTTTATTTTTTGGCTATTCTTTTAATAGCTAGTATACCCTTTTTCAAAACAAATGATTAAACTGAAACGTGATTTATAGTCATAAATGACAACAACTAAATAAATAAACAAAATAATATGAACAAACAGACAGAAAAAAATTTGGAATCATATGGGATTAAATAGGAAAATAAAGAGTTTATATCCTTCTAAAAGTAATTTGAATTTCATTGAATTTCTTCTTTTGGTAGAAGAGAAATTCAACAAAATTGCAATTATTCCCTTACAGCAATTAAATTGTACAGAAAAGATACGTTCAGTTGAAAAACTCCCAAGAGCACTCAACCTAATCTTAAGAGGGACAAATACGTGCTGTATAAGATAGCTGTTTATTGCAGTRCTCCATTGCCATTGAGACTCTTCCGGTATTCTGAAACAGCTATTAACAAATGCACAAATCTTTGTATACAAGAGAACTCACTCCCATGCTTCTCGKGGCCAGCTTCCTTGCTTTGATAACTGATAAATCATCCAAAGAGATTCCCGGGGGACAGCTCACTGTCTGAAGATCACTGTGTGTACATTCAAGCACGTCAGCAACAGGATTCAAATTTAAACGATTTTGACAAACTGACTTGAAAAAAGAAAAAGAGCACAATCCAATAAGGAGACGGTCTTGCATCTGATAGGAGTAATCAGCTGAAGGAATGCAGGACAGGGAACATACAGTTGGCTTTGCAAGAATGTTGTCAGGCGACTGGAGAGACTTTGTATGATAGCAATGAGACTGGTCAGTAATCACGAAAACAGGATAAATGGGAATAGAGTAAAAGAGTGTTGATTATATAAGGGAATGAAGAGACTGAAGGGATATTTTGTAATGCTCTTCAGACAGGTATAAGGCTACTGCAAAAAAGAAAAAAATGGATGTCTTCTATCTACATAAAGGGTAAGACAAGAGGCTTTGGTGGTGGGAGTAAGAATTCAGATTTAGTATTAAGATAAACTTTTCAACTGTGACAATTATTAATTAATGTTAATYAATATAGATAATAATACTAATTAACAATTAATATTAATTATTATGGAGGCTGTAGAGTATACAGCTTTGGAAATTGCTAAGGATAAACCAGCAAAGTAGCAGGAATGGCCAGTGATACCATTGACACCTTCTTGKCTATGGGTAATTGACTTATTCACATTGTTTATTTGTCTGTACATTCCTCATGGCTCATTTCTGCTTGTCGTATCATTTTAAGGTTATATCCATGTAGTCTCTAGTATCAATATTCATTGCTGCAGCATGTCTTTGAGACAATAGTTAAGGAATTTTTCTCTAAGGGAGAAAGTTAAGGCATTTCTGGGTTCAAGTGCAGCAGTGGTGTTTGCTCTAAGTAAAAAGACAGGGGTTATCAATTTTTAAACTGCGTAAAACCAAGTGGATCACCATATGGGCTCTAGAAGATATTTCTCTAATCATATTGGATGGTTTGTTTAAGTCCATTATGGAGAGGTTTATCCCTTTCTCAAAAGCACCTGGCATTGGTTGCTCTTAGCAACTGGATACTACATTAAATGGTATCAGRGTTTTGTTCTTTTGTCACACATTCTATGTTGCTAAATGATGCACAGAGAGACTTCTCCAACAAAGTCAGAAAGTGAAAATATATATCCTTCAGAGAGGAAATGGTCATGTTTTTCCAAGCTGTGAAAGCATAACACTGAATACTTGAAGAGTATAGGGTTTCCTGTATCATATTCAGCATTTAGGCAGCCTTGAGACTGTAAAAAAGCTAAAGCACTGTGCAAGTAAGAACCTGTCTAGACAGCAAACCAGGGCAGGATAGAAGATCTATTGCCAGTGGCGGCTGCTGTGGATTTTCYTGAGAATATGGGTTGTGAAGATGTGCAGCCAAAAAAGAAAACGAAGCAAAGTGCAGATCTTTGAAGGTAACAGAAACACCCGGAGAGATGACAACTGCTAAGTGGTAGGTTAGGGAATGAAAAAAAAAACAGTCTTAGATTACTAAGCTGGCAATCAACTGACAGACCTGTTTTTCAGTGTTTTAAAAACAAAAGCAGCAGGTACAACTTGACTTTGAAGTTTTACTCTGCTGTTTAGCATATATAGATATGAAATGTGGAGACCAGTGAAGAGACACATTGCATTTTAAYGGATTATTGAAACTAAATTAAATTCAAATATAGACCTTCACCCTAAATACAAACCGAAATGGTTGACTTTGTTGCTGTTTTTAAGACTTTTGCCTCTTTATATGACAAACATAAATAAGGAGTTTATTTTCATATTCACCATTAGTAAGAATGTAACRTAAGTTTGGGGTAAATATTATCCTAACTTAGATCAGAATGAGGACTGATGTTGATACTTTTCGTATTTCCTTCTACTAGGCTGATCCAATAAAAGGAAAAAGACAAAAGCCCCAAAACAAAAGCCCAGAGTTCTTTCTCTTCTGATAATCAACAAGCTGGCAAACATCAGTGAAATCTTTCCATATTTATAAATATTCCTATTTGACATTTCTGAAACCAGTCAAGATTGGAAACAAACGTTAAAGGAAAATTCTTATCAAGACTTCTAATAATTAATGTCGGTAGAAATTCAAAAAAATATAACTGTCCAAAAAGTAGGTAGTTTTTCACCGAGGCTTTCCATTAAAGTTAAAGAATAAATCATGATAATTCACAATTTTAAATCATTCAGTTAGTGAAAAATAAACCTGAGCTACTTGATAAGATTTCAGTTTTGTTATTGATTTCCCTATTTTTAGCTACAGAAAATCAAGTACTCTGATTCACTCTGGTACGAGCACAAAGTTTAAACTTCAGAGCAAAAGTGAAGAAAAATGCTCTTTGTAATGCAACATTGTATAAAAATCCAAAGCAGAAACTTCTATCACCAGGAGTCTGTAAGAAATAGCATTTTAGGAAAGATTGAAAGAGTGATTGCACCGGAGAATCTGTTAAGGAACATAACCCAGTAACATTTTCTTACTTTTTTTTGCCCACTGTTTTCACATCCAATTTCTTCATCTGCAATTCAGAGTGAACAACAAGGACAAATTTTCATATACAGTGTAAAACCTACTTACTGAAGAAGTCAGAAGCTTCTTTGTTTTGAGATTTTTAGCATAAAAATAAGCTATAGCAGGAGTCCTCTGCTGGCCTCAAAGACTTTTGCTTTTATTCTTCTTCCCACAAAGCCACCTTCTGCGCTTGCTGTGCCTGAATCCTCCTTCTAGCTAGAAGAGAATAGAGAAATAAAAATCTGTATTATGACAACTTTTGATATTTCAAAATCTGCTTTTATTTTTCATTCAAAGTAAGGTCATATCCATCATACACTTGAAAAATAAGAAGTGCATGATGTAGTAGTTCATGTAGCTCCCTCTAGTTTTATTACTATGAAAAATAYCTCAAAATGATCTTGAAAATAAGCAATGTACTGTGAGATTCAGTTTGTCTAACTCTAAGGGTGTGTTTCATCTCCAGATTCAGCAGAGATGACACACGTGGATATGTAGTGCTATTTGCAGTATCCTCTAATGTTAGAGCTGACCTCCCACTGTCGTTCCAGAAAACTACAGGACTCCCCTAGTTCTTTTGTCACTTTTGTCAATCCCATACAGATGTTTTGGATGCTCTGCACCAGAAAATATCGATTCAGCGCAGYCAATGGTGCCTAGAGAAAAATTTGTCTTATCCTAAAGTAGATACCTATATTTGGTCAGAAGAATCAGACTTTAGACTCCATTGCCTGTATTGACTAGAAAGAACTTCATTTGCTAAAACAGGAACCCACACTCCTGGCTGAATGTGGATGCCTAATCTTGTGGGCAGTTAAAGGTCAGGGGGACCAATCTCACCTCCACTTTCATGTCTGTGAATCTGGAGAGCATTTTTTGTTCAGATCAGTCTCTAGAAAGCATGTCAACGCTGATTTCTTTCATCAATATGGCATGAAAGGAAAGTCCTTCCCTATTTAAAATTTGCTTGATACACTTCTTGTTGTAGTTATCCAGTCAAACCTACCTTTAATCAGGACCTTTAATGGAAAAGGAAGCAATGAATGTATGTTTTATGGACAATTTGTCCTTTAAAATTTTGGTCTTCTTTTAGTCAACCTCAAGCCCATTTGAAAGAAAAGTCTTGAAAATAGACAACAATTTTTTAAAATCTCAGAATCTATCCACTTAATGTGCTTCCATCTGTGCTAGAAGTCTCCAGTGAAGTTCTTCGAACTCTCTCACTGACCTTCCTTTTTGTAATACAGTTTTATTTAGCAGTATTTTGGTTGCCTAGGACCAAGCTATCTAAAGACAGCTTGAAAAAATAAGCAGTATATATGTACTTTAGAGGTACTTCTATTGCAGGAAAAAGGCATATGTGATAGTGATAAGTTTTGTGGTGTTAAATCTGTTTAACCATGAATATTAAAAAAATCTAGAACAAAAGTAATAATTTCATTAATTTATTCTTTCTGTCATGGAGTAATGTTTTATTAGAGTGTGTTAGAGAAGTTAAAAGTTGTAAATATGTTAATGAAAGATAGAAGTAGTAGGCAGTACGTGCGAACTTGTGAAGTACTAGAGCTACATTCTCTATGCAGAAATTCCTAGTGTACYCAGTGAAGGCAAAAATTCTATTTAAATATGCCCCGAAGAACGATAAACAATTTTTTTTAAAAAAAAAAGGTGAGCATAATAGTGTCCTGATAACTCAAAATTCAGTAAGCAAAACTGCTCACCAGAATCGGTCAGCATTTTATAAAACCAAAAGTAGGAGACATTTTTCGGTCAAACTACTTAGTTTGCTTTAAACTTAAAACTTTTCCATGGATAACTGTTGCATTTATTTCTAGCTTAGTCTTCTTGTACTCATGCTGTATTATAAGCCAGAATTTGAAGAAATGGAATTTGCAGCAACTGAAATAATACTAAAAAAACATGGTTTCTGCAGTTTTGACCTATCTTGATGGACTGAAGGGAGGGTGATGAAAACTGTAGTCTTCATAAATCTCCTGCAGCTAGAGGTTTAAAACTCACACTGTTTCAAATTAGTGAGGACAGCAATATTTATTTGCTGCTGAATTCTAGCCAGCATGACATTTCAGCAGGAAACACTTTATAAGACTTAAACTTATGACCACAGAAGTTGCAAACTAGTACTAAACTATGCATAGTAGGAGGGTTTATATCTTACACAAAAAGATGAGTAAAATTGAGAGCTTTCTCCTCCAACTTTCCAGAATCAGAAAGTCAGCCATTTTTGCAAAATGTCCTACACTTCACTAAGTGGAAAAGACAGGAACTAAAGGCACCGTACACATKATTGTACCAGCATGCTTAGGGGCAACTGACAATATTACAGTCCATCAGCTCCAAAGTTTTCTAGCAGGATGTCTATGTAAACTAACAACGAGAAAAGCATGTGTCCAGGTGAGATAGTCCTTATTAATTTGTTTATTTTTATTTTATTTTTTTTCTGCAAAGGGGAGCTAGAGATGAGGTGGCGGAAGGAAACAGAGCAAAGCTCATCAGCAGAAGAAACAGCCAACGATAAGCCACAGTAAAGGGCATAAGCACTGCATAGCACTTGCCCCTAGATTTGTTTGTTTCAAAAAAGCAGGTGCAGCATGCTGAGGCAGCTTTGCAAACTCAGAATTATGCTCAGTCCGCTGTCCCCTCATGGCCTGACATTCAGTTACATGCTAGAGCTAATCTATGCTTCGAAAGAGGTGATATGATTGACCCAGATAATTATCAGCCACTCTCAGGACTCCCACTTGCCTTTCAAATCACTTTTAGAAGTGTGGTTCAGGTTCAGCGGTTATCCTGCTCAAGAGATCCTAAAATTTTCTTTTCATATTGAGTAGGCTTTGTTGCAGAATGCGRTACCTCGGTTGCCATAGGCTCATGTCCTTACACACCTCACCGTTAACAAAGCGAGAGAGCGACAAATGGCTAACTTCTGATGACCCCATAACGCTGATGTTGCCACGGATTTCAATAGCGTAATGACAAGCTGTTGGAAAGAAAGCAGCAAGTGAGCTCATCAATGATTTTTCAGAGTCACAGGAAATTCTGTGATGAATAATACAGTCTCCAGCCTTTTTTGACTAAAAGGCAACAGCCTGAATTTACTTATAGGATATTGGCCTGTAACTACCATTTTCAAGTGGAACTTCATAATTTAGCTAGCTTGAGATTAGAAGGAACCTGCAAAAATCAAAAAGAATTAATGCTACAGCAGAAAACCTTTAATTCCATTAAATCAATACTGATCCAGTAAGTTAGTGGCAGAGACATTCCAGGTGGATATCTGCAGTCACTTGAAATAACATTTACTGATGATGTCAGTGGACTTAAAATGTTGTAGCTCAATAGAGATGAGAAGTAGAAGAATAGGAATTAGAAGTTTTCAAAGAGAATACTTTTTTATTTTAAAAAAATAGCAATATGTCAAAAGCTGAATACATTAACAATATTTTTAAAGGGCTAAAAAAGCAATGATTTCATTTTTTCTGATTATAACTCTTTCTTTTTTAATATAGATATTTCTTTGAGGTAATAAAAATTAAAATTAAAAATTTCAATGGGCTGAAAATTATCAAAGATCCAATTTTAAACAATCAGGCTTTTATATTCTGAATAATTTCAACAGAAAGTTATGCTTTTAAAACAGCATATACTTTCACTCTACATATGAAAAAAAATTTCACTTGACCTAAGAAATGCAAAATTCAGTTCAGACCTGTCTTATAAATGAATGACAAGTACAGAGTATTGTCATTTGGATGACACATCCTCTGAATTTGATGTGCTGGCCATCTTCCAAATAATTACATTCTGCTTACCTGATATCCTCCTGCTGCTTGTCTTACGAGGTGTAGACTTTTCTACATCCTGTTCCAAAATATTGTTAATGATGCTGTCTTCAGGTCACTGTTTTTGAAGCAGTCAAGAATACATTTTGCATAGAATGCTTGCCTTAGAACAACAAGCCGTAAGAGATAATCTCTGAAATACAAAAGTTCTGAAGCAACAGTTCTACCTGTTTCTTTTTAAGCCTTCAACAATATGTAGTAATAATAATAATAATAATAATAATAATAATAATAATAATAATAGAAAAAGAGCAGAACACCTGGTACACTAGAAACTCTTTTTTTAACAACCTCAAGATCAACAAAGAGCAAAAATGAAATCAAGATTTTCTTTTTCTTTCTTTCTTTCTTTCTTTTTTTTTTTTTAGCTAATGAAGCTAAGTTTAAGATCAAAGATTGTATTGGACATTTACCTACCACAAAGAAAAATATTTAATTCCTGCGTAAATTGTCTCTAATAAAGAGTTAAACATTTGTAATAGCAATGATACTATGGAATTGTCTAAATAAGTAAAAATCCACTACCTGTACTAATTAGTTCTCCCACCTGCTCCCCAGCATTCTTCTTCTGAGTTCTTAGTAATATTCAAAGACATAAAAGAAACCTTCTGCATATACCATATCTATTTAAAATTTGGAATTCTATTTCTCTGCAAATATTCCCCTCATTATCTCAAAGTGCTATTTAATTTCTAAAGTTCTAGGTTGTGCTAAGTTCCCTGTACACATCCATCCATCTCTTTGTAGACTAGAAAGCTGTTGGTCTACCTTTTCTCTTCGTCTTCCAAGCAAAACACCTAATGTATGTTAGCATAGGTATCTTTGTTAGCGGACTTAAATATCTATCGTTTTAGGAGACAGAGGACTCTTGTGCCATTCCGTTACTTTCCAGCTACTGAGATTTCAACTACTTATATTATCCCACAACTCAAATTGTAATAAAGGAAAGGATTTGCTAAGATCTGTAGTTTAGACCTTGTGATGAAGAGTTCCTTGCTAACTGCAAAAGAAAAAATGTCCTGACCTATGGAATATTAGAGAATAAATATGTACAAATAGGCTGTTATCCAAGCAAGCGGAGTACAGTGAGAGCTTCTGTAGAGGGTAGGTGACAGTGAAATTTAGCTCTAAGGACAGAGAAACAGAAATATGTATTTCCCCTTTCCCATCTCCTTTCCCTTTCTCTTCCCCTTTCCCTTTCTCTTCCCCTTTCCCTTTCCTTTTCCCTTTCTCTTTCCTTTTCCCTTTCTTTTCCTCATTTTAGCAGATATGGCTGTTAAGCCTTAATAAGTAAGCTGTCTGCAACAAAGACAGAGATTCTATTGCTGTTTTTAATAGATGTGATATAAAAAATATTTATAAAATTCCTAAGACTTGGCACACATTCCCAGGAAAGGTACATTTCCTTTCACTAAGGATTTTAAAATTGGCATTTACTTTTTCGGATTTATTTAGAGCAACGTATTCTCCAAATCTTTGGCATGCCTGGTTTTCATATGATAATCAGACCTGCCATATGTTTAAGAGATTTGCTTCTCACTTAACTGCTTTAACTTGCAGAAATAATCAGCATGACTCAAAGCCAAATTGAATAGCTTGATGAAAAGAACACTCATGAAGCAACTGTCCATCAGTTTTTCATACTGTGACAAAATGCCTTTCATTTTACTGCAATTATTTTGAGCAGTTGTTGTTGTGTGTTCACCACATTATATTTTAAATTTCATTTTGAGAATAGAGCTAAGTTAATTTCAAAGAAATAACTACTCCATTTGTGTATACACACTTTCCTTA
Source organism: Rhea americana (assembly GCF_003343005.1). Classification (NCBI taxonomy): domain Eukaryota; kingdom Metazoa; phylum Chordata; class Aves; order Rheiformes; family Rheidae; genus Rhea; species Rhea americana. The sequence continues at coordinate 9,627,316 of NW_028186645.1, forward strand.
TGGCTTCATGGGCATGATAAAAAATTGCTATGGACTGAAATCCTAATTTAACACATTTTAAATAACATATAGAGCCAAATTAGAAATACTACAGTATCTGTTCCAAGTCACTATGTTATAGAGTTTAGATTTGCATCATAAATCAAAATCTACTGTAGATACATTTTGCTGAATGAAAAACTTGATGAGGAATTGTTGGTCAAATCAAAAGAAGCTTACTCCAGTTCCTTCTTGACTAGTGGTTCAAACTTAAGCAGGAAAAAGAAAGGATGGGTGCAATTTTAGACATAATTTACATACAAAACAGCAGATATATAATGTCACCATTTAAAAGCCTAGATACTAGATAATCTATTTTAGGCTAGAAGGGTAAACATTGCACCCCTAATGCAAGACCTATCGAAATTTTAAAATCAGTGGATTTAAATAAAATATACCTCCTTGTAGATCATAACATTCAAAAACTCTGATGATTTTCTCTAAAAGGTAACTTCATTTCTCACCAATTTTTATACAGATGGTATGGAAGAAGACAGCACAGACAACTAATAAGTATACTTCTCTTCATTTCATAATTATATATAATCATTTTCACTATAATTGAGAATATTATGAAGTCTGAATATTGCAAATCAACGGTGATCATAAGATCCATTTACTGTTTTCCACCGCCTACCTAGAAGTAAAAATGCATTGTTTATTCATTATCTATATGAAATTCTAGGTTATATAAAACTTTTCTATTTTTATAAATATTTTCAATATATTTATATACAGATACTTATCAAATAACATCTTAAGGAAAAAAAATGGCCCAATTTTCACCCACAAAGCATCTTAGTGTAAAATTATATGTATATTATAGATTCAATATTCGCAGCAATGTAGAAATAATACATAAATCAAGAGAGAAATATAACGATCCATAATTATGAATGGCTTGAATTTGAGGGTAAAAAAGAATCAGAAGTTATATAACAAAACCTACATAACTTTATCATAAGGAATAATTTGCTGAATATTTTTCTCCAGAGATCTGATACTTTAATATCTTAACTTTTTATTTCTTTCATAAATGTTAAGGATTAAACTAAACTTTCTTTTTTTTTCCATGTATTTTAGCAAGTTAGGCTTCATCATATATAAGTGTTCTTTTAGCCTTTGAGTAGGCATAAGCATAAAATGGCATCAGCTTAGCTATTTTCCAGTGGTGCTGTCTTCTAGTATTTTGAAGATGTCAGAAACCAGCTAGAACTGGTTATATAGCATATGACGTGTATGTAACATATATAGCTGTACAACACACAAGTAGCTTTGCTTTGCTTTGCATATTTGAGTGTACTTTTAAAATGGAACTCTAGAGCATGCAAGAGCATAGGGAACTAATTAATCTGAGATCGATCACAGTCAAGTGACTGAGAATAACAAGAATATATTTAAATATTAGAGGCTAGGAAAAGTCACAGTCTCATTAGACTTCAGGAAAGGAGGAACAGGTAAAAGGAGACAGGYCCTCATATTAACATAAAAGGTTGTTGTCTTGGAAATAACATGAATGTTACTTAAAGAAATGATAATGTCTTGGCAGAAGGAGGTAATGCGGTTACCTCATATCTTCCTAGATCACGTATTTTACACCTTCCCCTGAAACCACCAATGTTGGCCACTTTGACAAGCATATTGTTGGATGCATGAACCTGAAGTCATCTGCTGCAGCATTTCCTTTGTCTCCATGCTCCTCAGAGTATTCATTCTATATCATTAGTTTCTTTACACAGAGTGAAGAATCCCAAACATAATCGTAACACTTCTGACTTAAGGTCAAAGTGCCTCATCTAGTTCCTTTCACACTGATGTCAAAGGACATCAGATCAGTTTCACAACACTTGTATCTTTTTTATCCTTTATCTGTATTACTGAGGACAGCAGAGAGGAGACCATTGCCAAAGAGAATTCAGATAACCGGGGTAATGCAGTAAGACCCTTGTATTACATGATAACAAAGTGTAACGAGATAAACCAGACATTGAAAGGCTATTTCATTTGTGAGACAGTAACAACTATCTGAATCTTTGTATCCTTGCAAGCTCCTTTTGGTTGTCTGGACAGACATTAGATATGTTGGGATATAGTTGTGGGAAAGAGTGAACTTGTCATTTATAGCAGAAAGTCATTTTTCACTCAGCSATTATAACTCAGTCCCCTTCTTTTTAACGCTTGTAACCTATTCAGACCTAGAGTTGACACATTTCAGTTGTGAGAAACATGATCCCTGTTATAAAGAAYATAGAAGATTTTAATTTTTTCCAGGTGAAATTTGCTACTCTAGTTTCCTTTTAATTCACTACCAATTAGATCTGCTATTTAAAATGGCCAAAGCTTTAGGAACAAAATGATTTGTCATAAGGCAATGCTAATTTCACCTTTTACTTTAATCAAAATACTGACGTTGTTGTATAATACAGTTATTGGATATTAAAAAGAAATTTGTATTATTAATTGATAGGAATGGTCAAAATGTTAAATTAGATAAAAAGGAGAATACAGAAAAAAATCAATTTTTATAAAAATAACYGAATAAAGTCATTTTAGTCTGCCATTCATGTGCCATGTTTCTACTGCCTAAAGATGACCCTTCAATTCTTATCATCATCATTATTATTATTAATACTTTTCTTCCTTTWGGAAGAGTTAGAATATTTTCAAAGTAAAAATGTTCAAATATTTTCTATGAATTAAATTTTTTTCTCCTTTTTAAAATTAAGATAGTCAGCTTCTCTATGCTGCATAACCTGGATCAAATTTCTYCTTTTTTAATCAGCTTTCATTTTAATAATGCCTTCAAAAATCTACTTAGGTCCTCAGAATCCTAAGCACTATGTTACACACAAACTGAAGAGGTGACCTATATTGAAAAAATCCCTGGAAGGCTAATGCAGGAATTCTGTGATAATGTTGGTTGCAATTCCAGTCTAAGAAACTCCTTCCTTTTCTTTCCCACTGTCTGCACATCATGGCCGTCTGAATGCAGAACTTTTCTCTCTTCTGCATTTGTGCAGTGATCATGCACTTATATATAGTTATATACAAAGCATATTAGTCATCATCAAGATTGTATTCGCAGCTGAGGCAAAATGTGTTAATAACAGGATACACATAATACAAGCTCCTTACAGACAGSTTCTTTGATGTGCTTAGGTAACAATGTGTATCATAGAGATGTCAAACTGAAATGCTACTGCCTAGGTTCAAACAGCATGACTGAGAACTTTGGAATACAAAGTTCATTTGGTCCTTTCAGAAGAAAGGCRTATTCACAAAATTTAAAGCTAGATTTGCATTTCTAATTGATAATAAATTTGTTCAGATTTATGATTTTTCTGGTATGCAGATAGTACTGTATTTTTTTAAACATCTCTTTTATTTTAGACTTGCAAAAGAGCTCAAAGGTAAATTGTATTTTATTTAGTGAAGATTTAGGAGGTATAAACTATAGAATGTCCAAATCACTTCCAGATAAAAGTTAAAACTTAAACTTGGATATTGTTATAATTTGAATCTAAACAATAAAACCAAAAAAAAAAGGGGGGGGGGAATAGATACCACTATGCTATACCAATAGCAGGAAATAATTTTGAGGCTTGGAATGGAGAGCTCACAATGTTATTAGACAAATTTTTCCTCACAGTATGGACAAATCACAGAATCACAGAATGGTTGAGGTTGGAAGGATCCTCAGGAGATCATCTAGTTCAACCTCCCTGCTCAAGCAGGGTCACCTAGAGCATGTTAGAATCGTGTCCAGGTGAGTTTTGAGTATATCAAGAGGAGACTTCATAACCTCTCTGGGTAACCTGTTGCAGTGCTCTGTCAGCCTCACAATAAAGGTAATCTCAATATCCCAGTTCAGACTCTACTAGGAAGAAATTCAGATTAAAGCTTTTACTATGCACAGATAAAAACCCTAGCAGTTTCAAGCATTCAATGAATGTGTAATAATTTGATACACTAATACAGGAGTGATATAGTTAAATACAGTAAAAGGGAGACCTCGCATTATTAAACGTATAACTGATGCTCTATTAACATATTTACATATACTTAGTTTTACTATGTAAAACTGTTGTTGTTTGAAGTCACTTTTAGTCTCCAGCAGAGGTTTCCACTTAATAGCATCGTATGCCTAATTCCATTGAAGTCCTCTGGAGATATAGAGGAGACAGGACAGAAAAACATATATATGTGTATATATATGTGTGTGTGTGTGTGTGTGTGTGTGTGTGTGTGTGTATTTAACTTCATAAGGATGTAATTTCAATGGAAACTAGAAAGTATTTGGCACTTAAATACATTTATGAGCCTGATTCTAGAATGGCAATGTCACTGCATTTTAGGTGCATGACACTTATTGCAGAATGGACAGTTGAGTTTGGCATCTCAGCTGCTTGTATTGTGCAAAGGGATGATCAGTGTTTCAGAATGAGAACAACTAATAACTGATACATTAAGTCGGAAGCTGCTAAATGCCAGGTGAGGAGTTTGCTCTTTCCAATTGATTATAATAGTTTCCCTTGCCATCTCAGGTCTAATACTAAAACCAAACCTACAGTTACTCTTCATTCACATTTAATGAAAATGATTAGGGTTAACTTGAATACTTTCTTGAATAATTTTGATTCAACAGAAAAATGGTGTGCTTATGGGTTCAGTTATGCTGAGAAATGTGGTGGAACTAAAGGGAAGAACAGCCAAGACTTCTACATATGGCTTCAAACTAAGATAATGGTACTGGTAATGTCTCCCTTTTGCCTAAAGCAGAGCCATATTTTAAAAAAATACATGATGTATTTATACATATATTGGCGTGATGAACTCAGGTGAGATACCCAGAAAAAGGCTGAGTTTGTGTATCTTGATGGGATTTGGAGTGAGATAGATGCTTAGTAGCATCTCAGCTCTAGTATTAAGCTGCTCAGCTCTGTCAATGCTGAAACATCAGGGAATATGTTTAGAAGCAGAATTTCCTGGGAAAATTAATGCATGAGGACACACCAGATTAAATGCCTGTTTTGACTAATTCAGTCTCTAAGAGCCCAAGTTCTTTTGTAGTTATCCTTATCTCTACAGTCTTACACATATTGCTTTACATATAAAACTTGAATAATCTGGCCTTGATTTCCTATAAATAAGCCATTTGACAGAACAGGCAGAAATATGAAGAGCCAGGGTAAAGTTATGTCAAACTTTTCTTTAATGATAGTAACTTGGTGCTCCTTCCCATTTACCTAGGTTCAATTAATTTATTTTCTAAATTTCCACTCTTTAATACATAAAAAACATTCTAGTACATGCTATATATGGTAATTTCCAATTCCTTCTCCTGAGAAATCAAGGACAAAAGAAATAAAGGCTATTTTTAAATGAAATTTCACYTTTTTCCACTGATATGAGATTGCACCTTGGAAAAAAAATGCAGTCATGAAAGAAGTAGTAGACAGACTTCTGAAATAGCAGGAGATTTTATAGAATCAGGACAAAATAAGTTTATTGTTAAGCCTGTGGGGCTAAGACTGGGTGAACACTACTGAGCAGTGGTTCAATGATACAGTCCGTGAAATGTTTGGGAGTCCCTCCCTGGAAAAGAGGATTTGGTAGAGATATGGTGAGATTTTTGAATTTGAATAGCAATTCCCCAATACTTTGCTCAAGGTTTGTTACTTTTATGATGAACAAGAACATTGACATTTTTATCTGTGTTTTTAAAAAGACTAACGATTCATTGAGAATGAGTTATTGAACTAAAGAAGAGAACATTTCTTTATCTACGTAAAAGGCAGATCTGGTACTTCAGTTTTATTCATCTGAGCCTATATCTGCTTCTCAACTTGTTAAAATAGATATATGTGGTAGCAGAGTGTCAAGATGGAGTCTGAGGCTAGGACTGAGTATCTTTAGCTGCTTGACGTTTTGCTTTTGACAAGAGCCTGCTTATTACAAAGAATGAAAAAAAAATAATGTTATCTTTTTCTCTTCCTCAAGTGAGTGGATATGCTGAAATGTCTGGATGTACTAAAAGCAGATGTATGGTCACCAACCTTACCAGAATATATACCCAGTTTCCTTTCAGTCTAATATTTTGTGTAGCTTGGAAAGTACAGTCACAGGTATAGACTAGGCAAACYTATTTGGGACAATAGTGCTTATGTCAGTGACTTACAACAATAGTTGTTATATAGGTATTAGAGTATCAATTTTATAGTATCCCCATCCAGYTAAATCAAAGCTAGCTTCTACATTGACCTACTACAGTAAACTCCTCCATGTATAGACACAGCTTAAATGAGGCAGATTTAACTGGCTTAAAAGTACAGATTAACTTTTAAGAATGAAAGAAGTGGAGTCATATGTTTTCTGAATTGCTACCTAATTGCGTTAGAGGATAAAAAAGGAGTCTTGAACTTTTCTTTTTTTTTTTAATTTAATTGATTTTTTATTTTCTTCTAACATTTTTTTTTCACTTAAACCTATATTCAAGGCTTGAGACTTTGATAAAGACACATTAATCAAAAGCTGACAGCTAAAACCCCACTGCAATCWCCAAGTAACTTATGTTTTATTGCATTCTTGTATGTAGAAGATTGCATTTTAGACAGTGATTTGAATGSCATTAGTCTGATTCATAAGAACGTTGTTGTAACATCATCTGGTTACTCAGTATACATATGCATTAACACAACCATAAAAATATTTCTTTTATGTGTGTAGTACCAACATTTTAAGTTGCTGTGCTTGGACACAACTTGCCCAATCAAATGTGCCSACATGACAGGAACTGCTGAGAAGAAATTTTAATTGTTTCTGATAAAACAACATTGATATAATTTCTACCTCTGAGAAGGATATTCCTCTGCACTGAGCTAGCTCAGTGAGCTGGTTTTAGTTGCACATTGTGTTGACAGAGTTATTTTTCTTCTTGAGAATGCAGATCTGTTTTTTTCCCATTCCTGAGTCAGGAAGGCAAAGGGTTGAAGAAAAAAAGAAATATCCTTTTCTCCTCCTGTTGCCACTCCCTAAACAAGYCATCTGAATTCTTACATGCAAGGATGGATGAAACTTATTCTCTGTCTTCATCATAGAGATCAACATCAAAGTCTATGGTTCCACTGCAGCCACTGAGATATTTTGGGGCATAAGTTCTTTGCTGYATTGCAGCTCTGCATCTGTAGAAAGAGAGTTTCTGCAACCTTATTCATTCCTATTGTCTAACATGCTCATTATTTCGTTTCACCTTTCGTTCTTGGTCTTATAGCCACCTTTGCCAAATTTGAGTACAGTTTATATCATACAGTCTGGGACAGGGTGACATAAGCTAGAAGTTGCTGGAAAAAAATTGGACTACTCAAAGCTTTCTGAAAAAGTGTATCCACTCCACAGACAAACAGTTTCAGGAAAGCATGTGGTTGATGTTTAGAAAACCAGTGCCAGAGAAACAGATAAAAATGTTAGTATTCCAGTTTTGTTTACCTTTTTATCAGATAGAAAGCCAAGAAAAGGCATGAAGAAACTATAACAGAAGAAAGAAAGAAAAGAAAAAGTCTAGATAAATATGATAAATGGTGTGAATCAAGGACATAGTTTGACTGGTGACTGACAATTGTCAAGAGATAGACAAACTTCTGCCTGGCATTCTCAACTTTGTAAACTTGAACAATATCATACCTCCCCATTCCCAAGGGTGTCTTTCACATGTCTTTATTGAAAATGTATTGCATAGAAGAAAATTTAAAGGGCAATCACTAAAAAAAATCACTGAATTCATCTCTAGTGTTTTTATCACAAAGACTTAAACTGCTCAGTGTATTACAAAAAAATGTATTAAAATATGCAAAAGCTTGTTCTAAAGTCTTGCATAAAAGTAATGTTTTTGTGCTATGTACCATTTTCACTCACAAAGACAAATGTACTTCAAGGCTGAATAAGTGTGAAAGTGCTGTTTTAAGTAGATAAAATTATAAGCTTGCATACTGCAAATTAATTAAAGGACATAATATCCCATTATACAAGATCAATGTGCACTTGAGATCAGGGCAGGACCTATCTCTGAAATGATATAACTCATACTGATTTCTTTCACATTTTTAGTATAGATCTGATGAGAAGATCCTTCACAGCTTGTTTGCAGAGGTTTGAAGACTGTCTGTGCCACCAGAGTGAAATTAAAGTCAAGGCTGTTTGCGTGTCTACATAAACTGTTGCTAGCAGGCCTCAGTCATAAATTTCTCAGTAAACAAATAGTGCTGTTTATTTGAAATGATCAGTCACAGATCTATTTTAACAGTTTGCAACATACTGGTTTTCCTGCAACTTTTCCTTGATGGAATGGAAAGTGCAAGAGATATGTAACTATAGTGTATTATTTCTCTGACATACTGTTTATTCCTTTATATATGAAGAAGCACTGTACAGTATTCTAATCAAACGGGGCAGTTTTGGCAATGATTTGGAATTGGCTTTTCTCCAGCAGGATGCATTAGTTTCAGCAATTATTTGGATGACCAGAACTGAACTAAGAGAATGTAGGAAGRTATCACTGAAGCATTTCTTAGAGAAAAGACAGCCAACAGAAAAGGTCAATCTAATTTTTCTAYGTCCATCAGAATTAGACTCCAGCAAGACACCTGCAGACTTTCATTTATGCACAGATCCAAGATTCGATTTCCACTTCATCCCAAACTAAATCTTTTCTTTCTCCCTGTCTTCTGAGAGGAATAACAACATTGGAAAGTGACCTCAAAACTGCAGTTCTCRAAACTACCTCTAAGCTTCCACACAGCACTAGAAGTGCACAGATTCAGGTTATAGCAATTATTCTTAGTCAAATACCAGGGGAAGTCTAAACTTTTATTCTGGATGTGAGAAAGGAAGATTGAAAAATACCAAATAAAGTGGTTTCTGTTTTATGCTTAGACTATGTCGGGATTTATAAGATGAACAGAATCTCTGGCACATATTTGAACTAAGAATTGTTATATAGATGTAATACATGGCTATAAAAGAGGCTACCTCTTATTTTAAAAGGACCAGTGGAAAAGGARTCATTTCTCTCATCTCCCTATGTACCTAGCATTTCAAAGGTTAGATGTCGATTTGAGAGTGCTGGATTCTAATCTGAATTTTTGTATTGGAGAGTCAAATTTAGAACCAGGAGACTTTAAGCTGCTTTGAAGAGGGTCCTCCTCCATCCTTGWAGAAGGACTCCAGAGTCACCGGCTTGAGTGATTAACACTGTTGCTGCAGAGAGGTGAAATAATTACATGCAAGGTTTCACATAAAGTATATTCACACCCCTCTCAGAGGAAATGAAGTGTGTGTGGGAAGTAGTGGGAGGAATGGTACTAAAATCCCAGCTAGAGAGTTAGGCTTTCATTTCCTGGCAGTGAATCCTGAATTCTTTTATGCAAAGCAGAATAGCTTCATGAGAAGGGAACAGGAGTGCTCCTCCATACGTCTTTGACTTTGGTGTGGTGATTAGGACATTCCTGTGGGAGGTGAGACCCAGAGTTATGGCACCCTGGACTTTCACATCTAGTATGAGGTCTTTTATGCTCCATTAATGATTCCATTATGAAAGGAACACAGTAACAGATCCTCCTCCATTTAGATAGAAAGGCGATAGATGCCTACTATAATGAGAGGGCCTGGTGAATAGAAATGCTTCACAGTAGAGTTGAATACCATACCTTACCTGTCAAGCATGACAGGATTTAATGCAAAGAAATGCTGTTTCTTTGGATTTCTCTGTTAGCTGCTTAGGAAGCTCCCAATTTTGTAAACTGTTTCACTTTTTTGCATGAAACACAACCCATTCTGCACTGCCTAGGTTTCTCCAGGCTGACAGGGAACCCCAAGCAATTCATTCAAGGAATGTGGATTCTATTATGAATGTCAGGGACTTCTATGCCTTTTGGTATCTGAAGCTGTAACTGCTTAAATATGTTATTCTTATTGTATATTTTTTTCCTTTCACAAAGGAGAAATGAAAGCTCTTGAACAACTATTTTAAAGCCATCATACCTCGTGATATTCTACAAAGAGTCACACATTTCTGTGCTTACAATAACCAATACTTATATTTTATACATTACCTGAGGCTTTCTTGTGATATTTCTGAACCCTCGTTTTTTGATAAGAATATAAGTTGTAAAATGACCCTTTCTGATATTATTTTGAAATGTTGATTTCCATCTAGAATCCTCAAAAACAAAAAGCAATGACAAAGAAGATAGATTTTTTTTTTAATTTCAGTAGATTAAACTTGCATTTGGCTTGAGTTTCAGATAGTTCTCATTTTAACTTGTCCATAYTGATTTGCCCATTTTGAGGGGAAGATACAGTTATCCACAAAAGAAGGAATAGCTTCTCAGTTGAGGTAAACCAATGTAGTTGAATTGCCTTTARCATTATGCTGATCTACACAAACTGAGAATCTGGCCCAAAGCTGAGCTTGTTCATTTTATGACCTAGAGTCATTTTTTCCCTAAAAATAGCTTAGTTATACTTTGTCTAGGAGCTGACATCCAGTGCCTCTAGTACTACCTAGTCACTAGAAAGTACTACAGACAGCAAAAGAAAAAGATTTATAATTTACCCCATGCCTCCTTGCACATTAAATCTACAAAAGTGCTTAAATGTTGCAATGTCTATAGTAAATTAACATTAAAGAAGCATTTGCTCAGTTGAATCATTTAAGTGGTCTATAACATTAATAAAAATGAAAATTTTTAGGAGACTCCGTTTTGCAAGATGATTTTCAAAAAATGAAAATTATAAAATTTTGTATATTTCAAGACAATAGTGCAAAACTCCACCCAAATATACTCTACAGTGAAAGAGGATCATCAATTTGTTTTAGCAGTTCAGCCTTGCTGATTAACAGAGATTTCATCAAGGGGTTGTTTTTTGTGTGTTGTAAAATAAGATATACAGTCTAATTGTAATGCACAAAGATAATTTATTGCAATAAAAATTTAGATCCTGCTCTTGTAGGTGCATTGTAATCTAAATGGAAGCAGAGAACAGTGTGATAGCACTATTTTAGATATATTTTTAGATGTTCTTCTGAACTTTGCTCAAGCGAGAAAGACAGGGACTTGGATCCACCCTCTCTTCTGGAATCCGAGTTATGCTACTGTTCTGAATTAGCACTGAAAAAACATGACTTTGTCTTAACTATATTTCTATAGTGAATTGATTCCAGAGATATCTCTCTTCTTCAATATGCATGACTTTAAATGTACATTTCCAAAACACATAGAAGGAATAGAAATGCTTCAGCATTTTCTCACAGAAATCAACTACAAAGCAGAGCTGCTTGCATGTCATTCAATAAATGCGTGTAGATCAGCTTCARTATAATCCGTTTGTGGACTACACTACAGACTAGCACTACAGACTGCAGTTTTCTACTGCTACAAAGAAGACCATAGAGTAGCCTAAAACAGCATTAGGTAGAGGTGGTTGTTTTAACTTCTCCTTTAAAAGAATATTGTCATTCCAGGAATGTTTTGTTTCCAGGCTGAAAAGCCCATTATATTTACTTTTCAATCTAAAATATTTATGTAGGGATCTCTGAACATATAGCTGTTATGTTTTTACTTTCATAATGTTTTCATTTACTGTAATGTATATTTGTAAAATAATCATCATGTATGCATCACAAAAGTTATTTAAATCAATTTTTAGATGTAAAAGAAATYACTTATCAAGAAATATATATATCTATATATATATAYAKAGAGAGAGATACATATTAAAAAAATTTTTTTTACCTAAAGAGTTGCATTGTTTTGTGCACTTAGTTCGATATTAGCCAACATCTAAACACAGGATGCTAGATGTTAAGGTTAGATTAATTGCTTTTTATTGTGAAAATACAGGCAAAATATTTCCCAACTTGCTGCAGCATGTTTTTGTAGTCTCTATATTTAGAAATATTTCACCATTCTTTGGAGGATTAAGCAAAAATTTAAGAAAATAAATAATTCTGAATGTGTTTTTGGCAAAGCACTTCCGATATGCTATTGCTTTTACCAAAAGTCACCAGGAAACACAGAGGCATTAGATTAAAACCATTATTACCTCCTTTGGACAACTGAAGTTTCTATATTCCACCATTTTCTGAGATCTTCCAACTTTCCTATGTATTTCCTTTCTCTACCTAGTTACTCACTTCATATTCTTTCCTCAGGCAAGATTTCCTCATTTGAGAAACTTCATTAGCAGAAGCTTCTGGGTAGCCAGGTGTAACTATTTTAAAAATACTTAGGTGAACCTTTAGCATCTCTGCAAGCAGGGTCCATTTTCTTTCTGGATAAATGCTCAAATCTGCTTTTTTTACACTAAAGATTTACCCAGCCCCAATTACTACTTGCTTGGCATTCAGAATCACATCCCATATCTCACCATTTGTACGGATGTTGTACGTCACCACTTCACTCTAATATACATCTGTGATCCCAGCCTTTCTTAATTCTTAGCAACTGTGTAAACAAAAATGCAGAGGATAAGCTAGGAGGGAAAAAATAATAACGAGGGGAAATAAACCCTTTCACCTGTGAAACCTCAGTCTGTCCTGCTTGGAGGAAATAGGTTTAGTTTGGCTTCTATTCATTTCTTAACTTACATCCCAAAATTGTCATGCATAATTTGATCCGAATGGATTACTTTAGTTTCAGGAGAGGAAACACAGAACTCAACTAGCAGAAAAGAGTGAATCACCTGTAAGGTATTGGGAAGTCAGACTGCCTCTCTGGGTCAGGGTTAGGATAATTAACTGGGCAGGCCAAATTGTGTTTTGTCTGAGGAGAAACAAATGAATTTCATTTCCATGTTTTCAGCATAACCTTTGTTGCATTTTTATTGAATTCAACAACYCCTTTCTTATATATAACAAAAAATTAGTAATTTAGCCACTAACAAAATGGTAATTTTTCTTTCCAAGACAGCTGTAGGTGTCAGCAGTTACCTTCATTCATGAATGTCTCTAATTGTTTGCTAATCTACCACAGTTTTCACACTTTTCCCATTGACCTTGCAGACCAAGTCAGTTGTAACTAGATTATACATGCCTTTTATTTTTCAGTTTCCAATCATTTTCTCAGTAAATACAGAAACTTGAGTTTTTTTGCTGTAGGACCTACTCCTCCTTGAGAGGCAGCAAATAATCAAGTGCAAAATTAATTTGTACAGTAATTTGTCCAATATTATGCGCATCTTGATTTAAAAGTGATGAAGTACTGATGGTTCTCTCTGCTATCACTTCTATGGTTATGGCRAGACTCATAATTGTTTTTGCTAGTTCAGCTGCTCCTAATCAGACTATGAGCCTAGAAGGGGAAGAAAGAAAAAACACAGATTTTGAACAGATGACCAGGTCAGAAAGGTTAGTGGTGTATCAGATTTATGTCCATAAAAGGTCCACCTCTCCAGCATATAAAAGTTGGTCTCCAGGTTTACATAACCTTGCAACTGGGTTTTAAGGCTATTTGGCCCTTGTAGTTAGGCCCAGTACCAATTCATCTCAAAATAAGAAATAAAAGATTGGTATTAATCAACTTCTTTATTCCCCAAGCTGAAATGTTTCTATTCATTGGAGCTTCAAATATAGCTGGTCACCATTTTTTTTTATTTATTTTTTCCATATCCTGCTCTCTTCTCTATAATAAATAGACAACTTTATAAACTTAAATCAACAGTTGTTACACTTACAAATAGATTTCATATCTTTTTCTCTTCCTCTCCTTTCATCAAGGTAAGGTGTTAGCACCTTAGGATCATGAATTTTACAAACACTAGAATACAACTATTAGGCTTGGTTATCAGCCTGGCATGCATATCCTCTCATACTTAGCTGTTCCAYTTCCAGTAACATCTTTGATATTACTTCTGTTCTGGCTCCTAGATGCATTCTGTTACTTACACACGTAGAAAYAAAAACACACATTACTCATCCCAACAATTCTACCACTATTTCTTTCTGCTTCTTTTCAAGTTGCTGTTCCTCAGAAGATTACTCTGTGAAACCCAAGCAAAAAGAAAAGYGTACTAAGGCCATTAGGCTGCTATAGTTCGGCTTTAACTGTAACCATTTCATTTAAGATTTTCTTCTTAATTTCAGTTTAAGATTTATSTTAAGCTGAAACCATTTCTCATAAGATTACTCAGTTACATCCATTTATTATACAAAATTTAAATTTTTTTCCACTGATTTTTCTTTATGATCAGAAATTTTTACTACAACTCGAGGCATTTTTCAGCCCAGGTGTGTGTGTGTGTAATTAAAAAGCTATGCACATTATAAGTTTTTCCTTGGCAACTGTGCCCCAAGGGCTCTTATCTGCAAAGCCTATCTGCCCTATCTGATTCTTTACRCACACTCACTCACTCAAATTAGCCATTATCCTAGCCTTTTGCCAGAAAGCTTCAGCCCCTTCGCTTTTTCGTAACAGATGATTGCACAGGCTGGGATCCCAGGGTTTGCCTTTTCCTATCTTTGACTTATTTACATTCCTCCACTCACCATACTAATTCCAAATTGTATCCAGATCTCTGCAATGGTTCTCAACCCATTRTGAGTCCCGCTTTGGGTTTTTTCACCCCTTTAGCCTGGAAGTGTGCAGCAAGGTGTTCCCAAGTTTCTTGAGCATTACAATCTCGGAAGGACACCATGGCTAACGCACCAGAATCYCACTTCTAACACCAAATACATGATGTGCCAATGCAGRGGTGTCCAGGATTCTTTYGGATTCCAGGGTTAGCTGAACCGAACTGGAGAGATCATCATTTGTCAAGTGTGAGAATTAATTAGAGACAATAGGTTCTAACAAAACTGGAAGAACAGTAAAGTGAGAAATAGAACAAAACTGAAAATATATATACATATCAGAGCTCTACCATTAAATCACAGGTGCACTGTACAATGGTCTCGCCCTTTCCTTGAAGGCCACCCTTCTGGTCTAGTTTTCCAAGTTTCTCCTCACAATATCCCACCATGCCATTGACATTAGGGACATCCCTACTTACAGCTAGGTCCTCTGGTGCCCAGGCCAGCTGATGCTGGATCTTCAGTCCACAACACCATATGTGTTACTCTTTTATAGATAGCCAAATTAATGCCAGTCCACGTCTATACAAAAGCTGTATGGCTCTAGTCAATCACAGCATGCATATCAATAAATAACYTTGTGTTCAGCCCACAGCACTGCTCAGTTGGCAAAAATGTGCCAATAGAGGGGTATTTGGGATTCTTTTGGATTCCAGGGTTAGCTGTACTAAAGTCAAGAGATCACCAGCTCCTAGATGTTTATGGTGTGAGTCTGTGGTGACACTTCTGCTCTGTCTGGACTTGTCTATTAGGCGTCAGTAGAGGGTGTGCCCCAGGCTGCTGTAACCCCAGAGTGTGGTGATTCTGGCTGTGGTGCACCCGGAGATCGCTAAAACTTGGGGAGTACCCCAGAGCAAAACTCCTCTTCTATGGGCTGCACATCTTGAATCCCACACCTGCCTGTGTGGCTTCTGTCAGATGCGCTTCTACTATGACTGCCAAAAAAGTCTGAACTAGTACTGACTACTATTATTTCCATTTGTGCTTCTTTAGTTGGAATCTTTTTTGCACACACACATACACACATAGGTACACGTATTAGTTAAGATGCAAGAAAGCAGTAAGATATTACATTAAGGTTAAGATACTACTTTAATCAGGGGCTTAGTCAAGATGCCTTCCAGAGGCTCCTTCCTCCCTAAATTATTCTATACTTCTAAGATATTAACAAATAATATTGATTACTGCTGCCTTGACAAAGGTGTCTTTGAATCACAGAATCAAGAGTAAATATTTCTATAACTTGTCAGTATCCAAACCGTTTGGTTCTTTGTACCGCACAYCTTTGAGTATTAAAAATGGCAAAGGTTTTTCATCCATTTAATGTTAGTATTCTCATTAATATAAAAGGGAGCAGGGAGTGGAACATTAAAGAATGAATATATAAACACAAATGACTTGTGGGTGTGACATTATCAATATAGAGGGACAGGGGTGAAAAAATTKTATTGAGTAACACAGATAAGATCATACTATCAGTCTAAGCTGGCCTGGTACAGAACTTCATAGATGCAGATTCAGTTCACAGGCTTTGACTACATTTAGATGTGAAAAACAGAACCAAAATTTATCAAAGGAAGAAAACGACTTAGATCGTGAAGGATAAAGAATTCAAAAGTCCTGTAAAGAAATGAAAAAGGCATGCTTCTTGGTAGGATTGGAGACATTTAAACTAATAAATCTGTAACAGAATTTAAAAGAGTTTGAGAAATCCAGCATCATGGCGGGGGGGTTGCTATCCTCTGTGATGAACTTCACTGCTGGATCTTTGGTTCCGCCTTGACAATTAACTTTTTTCCAACTTTTCTCAATTACACATTATTCCACAATGTGCAATAGAGCACTCATAAAGCATTTTCAAGACATACTTTTATATGCCGTCATATACATAAAAAAAAAAAAAAAAAAAAAAAAACACAAACAGCATTTGTGCATGAGGGAAATATAATCTATTTTTTAGTGAAAAAAAGTTATTCAGACCTTCCATTCAGAAAGACTTCAACATTCCTATTAATTAGTCAGTACCCTCTAGTCAAGTCTAACCTTTCCAGCTCATACCCTGTGGTTACCACTCAGATAGCTGTTTATTTGCACAATTTACTTCATTAAGATAGAGTACCATGAGCTACTTTCAACTTTTACAAAGCAAGGGCCTGTTTATCAGTAAGTCTATGTCATTTTCAGTCCTGCATAAAATATGCCTTGTTTCTATTTGTTTTCTTTTAGCAAACAATTTGTTCATTTCTATTTCAAATTTTCCTGCCAAAAATATATCAGTTGCTTGAGGTAATATCTAGGTAAAATTTTGGGTTGAAATACTTTCCCCGTGGGAAAAAAACAACTTTTATACATCATGTGAACACACAAATACATATATGCACACACTGTCAGCTACAGTCTAAGATGTAGCATAAGCCAGCTTAGATTGCTTCAGGAAATATTTCCTGGGCTCCATTCTTATGTTTGTTTTCAGTGGTGGTGGTGTGTGGGGGGGTTACTGTTGATTTGGTAATGAAATAAGATTTTCCTGCCTCTATTAGTAATCTTCAAATCATTCACAAAAGGCCTATGAAGCTACTCAATACAATTAGCATTAACTGCTTAACATTGCTGCTAAGTTTGGAGGAAGTAACTTCCAATTTAAAAGCAAATGACTGAAAGCCAGTATGCTTACACAGCAATTATTAAAGCAAATTCAATACACATTTAGAATGCATGCCAGTCCATTCAGAAACATTTCAACTCATTGGCAAATTTTCATTAGAGTACATTTAGATCTCATCAACAAGCTATTCAATTTAAGGTTTAGTCCTTACTTTGTATGATAGGATGCAATAGGRCAATATGATCTTGTTCCATGACATTTATACATCACACAAAGTATACCAGGCACCTAAGAGATCAGGACAAACATACCTAAGGAATTTTTTATCACAGACGACCTATCTGGTGTGAAGATATGTTTCTTGTCTCCTTCACTTTTATAGGAAAGAAGTGAAGAGTTTAAGCTGTATCCCCTGGCTTGCCACAATGCTTCGAAATGGAGCAATGGTTTGATGACTGTATATGACAGCCACACCAAGACAGCAGCTGGGCTATCTAGTAGGGCAGTGTGACTRTCTTGCATCATAAGATTGTGGTTTGTAGGTCATTCTCAAGTCAGATAGGTACTGTTCAATTTGTTGTATTTTCCAGGATCATGTTAAGGCATAAAAAAAATGAAGGAAGCAACTGGACAGATGTAGCAGAAGCAAGACAACATGGTATATGTTTACTATCCAAATAATCAGTTTTCCTGTACATTTATGTGCCAGTAGATCAGCACAATCTGAATGGTATAGCTTTATGGGGTAGAGAGTGAGTGACACAAGATACTTTCCATAGCCACCAAGGATAAAATCGCATTAAACATGTGTATTTGCTCTGCATATGCCATCTAGGCATCCCATGATTAGTTGATATCCTCCCATGTTCAGACATGGAGTACTACCTGTCAGATTGGTCCTCCCTGATAATCCCTGTCTTGGTGTTTGACTGGTTGTGCTGGCACAGGGCATCCTATAGGGAGGCTAAGGTGAGAGTCTGGTGGCTGTGCTGGGCAGCTCTTTCCTCAACACTGAGGACATGAGGCAAGCGTTGATTTTTGCCTAGGTTTGAGTAGCCTAGACCTTCCCAAACCCCAAATCATTGTAAGTCCTTCTCCTGAAAGGCACAATTTTACTGGCGTGGTAACAGATAAACAAATATAKGTAACAGGCAAAGATTTTTTAAAAGATTGTGCAGTCTGTCTATACTGAATTTTTGGTGAAAAAGTGCATGGTGCAAGGGATCATTTAGCTTCCTTGAAAGAGGATGCTTGAAAGCTCTGGGAGGACCACGTTGTTCCAGAGTTTGTCCTCCAGCAGTACAATTTCMCTTCTGTAAAGTCTGATTGGTTTCCAGGCCAAAATGATCACAGTGTCTCTAGAAGCACTGTTAGAGACCGTGGTAAAAACAGTCRATAGAAATGTATGTTGTTCCTGTCTTGATTTCTTTGGCATCTCCTGGATCAGCGCCTTCAGATGCAAAACTAATAAGAGAGAATAACAAAAGCTGCTCAAGTTTAACCTTAATTTCAGCAGAATTTCTCATAGAGGGAAATAAGAGGATCCAGGGAACTGTAGGCCATTGAGCCTAACTTCAAAACTCATTAAGRTAGTGCAGCAAATTATTAAGCAATCAATTTATAAGCATCTGGAGTAGAGTAAGGTGATAAGAAACAGCCAACATGGGCTTGTCAGACACAAATCACATCAAGTCAATCTGATAAGTTTCTTTGAAAATGTAAYGGGCCTAGTGAATAAAGGAAAATAAGGAAAATCATCAGATGTTACATTTCTTCATGTTACAAAGGTTTTTG
Source organism: Rhea americana (assembly GCF_003343005.1). Classification (NCBI taxonomy): domain Eukaryota; kingdom Metazoa; phylum Chordata; class Aves; order Rheiformes; family Rheidae; genus Rhea; species Rhea americana. The sequence continues at coordinate 9,646,377 of NW_028186645.1, forward strand.
ATAGCCTCCTATGTGATCCTGTTATAAATTAATGAGGAAAATATGGTTAATGTAGTAGTGTGGGGGAAAGGTAGAAAGGATATTGAAAAGTGTTTTCAGAGAGCTGTCAGCAGTTGGACTGGAAGGACTTATTAAATAAGGTTCTTCAAGGCATATATTCAGCATTCAGATCTATTCAATATTTTAGTTAGGGATTTGGATGAAGAAGTAGTAGATAAACATGAAAAAAATGTGCAGGACACCAAACTCAGAGAAAATACTAGAGGACGGAAGATCCAGGATTAGACTCCAAATTAACCTGGGATACTGGAGAAATGATCTACTATCAATGAGACAGTTTTCAGCAGAGAAAGCTCTATGCTTAGAAGAAAGGTAAAAACCAAGTGCACAAATTAAAAGTGGTGAATCACAGACTGGACTCTGTAGCTCTGTGAAACAAATGCTATTTCAAAGTATTAGCATGGATGACACTAATATTCATTAATCACTGACACTAATTATGGATCACGTAATACTATGGTACTAATGCTAATTCTAATACTAATTTCATGCACATGAAACACAGAAAATAGCTATCACTTTCTATTTGACACTAACGAAGCTTAAGTTTAGTACTGGCTATGCTACCATAAGTTACCTATTGATGGACCAGATAAGCACACAGTTTTGGGCAGGTTAAAAAAATTATGTCAGTTTGGTGTATAAAGTAGAAGACTAAACAARGACATAAGAGTAGTCTTCTAATATACATGTTCTAAGTAAGAAAAAAAAGTAACAGAAATAAGAGAAATATAGATTTTAACTTAGTGATGAATATGGTTTGAAAATGGTACAACATATTAAAACAAGCWGTGCATGAAATTTTTAGAATTCTTAGCACTAAAAAATCTGATTTTGGGGACTTTTTTGTTTTTCTAATTTTCATTCAGAGTTTATATATTCATTTTTAGGCATAAGACTGGGTATAGCAGGCCCTAACTCTTAAAAAGAGTATATTCTAGATTATTATTTCAAGTTCTTTTTTAGCCTTGTAGTTCTGTAAAAAAAAAAAAAAAAAAAACTTTTTTTGTGTGAGTTTGTTTGTGCCTTCAAAATATAATTTTATTTGTTTAAAAAAAAAAAAAAAAAAAAAAAAAAATAACACTATTCCAGGAGAAAAAGTATTTTCACTTTGAAATGCACTCTCTTTCATTCAAAAATAGGAGATTTGTGAAGGATATGTTTCTTTCTTTCTTTTTTAGTTTATTTATGAACTTGAGGCAGAGAAAATTACTTCTGTATTATAAATCTTTTGAAAATTCATTAATCACTTATAATTTTCACTTCCTTCGCTCTCATTTTTTATTAATACACTACTAATGATATGGCCTGAATTCTGAGAAGTGCTTAAATGTGTGTTTTTATCTATTCATATTCATGGAAGAATAAAAGCTTGTTCTTAAAGACAAACATATGAAACTAACACACATTTGGACCTTTACACATATGCTTAAATGCTCTGCTGATGAAGGGTCTGCAGTTTGTATATAAATGCATGTAGAAGGTTTCTATAACTGTTTCCTTACTTTGTATTTGTAATAGAAATCTCTTCTGGGATATATATTTTTTTTTAAAACGAATGAATAACAAGATCCAATCCATCAAATCAAATAAGTTAGTTGGAAGGATAATGACTGTATTGGTCAGAGTCTGCAGTGGCTTCCCAAGAAACTGATGGATACAGAGACATTTCTGGTGATGTCAATATAAAGAYTGGCAAAGCCTGCCAAGGAGCCAGATGCTGTTGTCAAAAAGAAATACAAATTGTCTTCAGTTTCCTATCTGTTTGCTGTGGTTAACATCAACAGTGCACCATCACCAGTTCTCTCTAATTAATTTAGTATGAAGAGTCTCAGAAAATACATTTGTGCAAAGTAACATCTGTTTTAGGTTTCTCGCCCTGTCCTCCCTTTAATTTCTCATAAATATCTTTCATTTCATTTTATTGTGAGTGTTGTRAGAGTTTACTGTGACAATAAAGACATTAAGGATTTGCTGAGTGAAAGTCATTTCTACACGACAGTCCTGTACTTATTTGCACCATGTGCTCTATTTGTTTTGTAAAAATTTATTCAGTGACAGTACATTTCCACAACATAAGGATCATTTTCTGTTCTTGATCTGGCTAAGTAATACTTGTGAACTGTTTATTTGATTCCTACTTTTCCTTACTAACTGATGAACATATTTGTTCACAAATAAAATGTGTTCATTATTTGACTACTTTGCAGATGGTTAGATAGTATCAAGCAAAGAAAGGACCTGGAGTATTTTTCCTGTTTAACTGTTAATATTGTCTGAYTCTTCTATCTCACCTTACTTGACCTCCCATTTTACCCATCACCCAACCCACACTTAGTCATTGCTGCTGAATACAGAGATTTTTTAACCTGACTTCTTAACTGAAAAAAGTTCCATAGATCACAGCAGGCTACCAAAATACAGCTCCTGTGACTTTCTTTAGCCTGTTCAAATGGTCTGTAAAGAAGCACAAAACTCCCACAGAACTAGGCGGATGCACTGCTGTTCCTGCCCGGGTGCATCAAGAACACGTTTCCCAGAGCACRGTACACACCGTGTCTTCAGGCATGTTCCTGCAGTGCTGGGTCAGGAGGCCTCAGACAGTCTGACAGTTGTTGGTGATGTCAAAGGGTGATGGGCAGGAGGAGAAGCACAGTGTGTCATGCCTTCCTGGAGGTCTGCTCTTTTGCAACACTTCAGTCACAACCAAAGGATACTGCTATTCATATCTGAGGATGTTCAAACAGAACTRCTGTCTGAACTGTTGTAACTAAAAACATTTGATCTAAAAGTTTATTTTTTAGGAAAGACATAGACTTAATGAACTATGTCCCAATTAGTTTGGGAAATATAAGTTTGGCTCTTGTGTTGGCTTCAGATGTCTTTTCTAAATGGAGTAATTAGTTAGCAGTCTACTTCAGCTGAGTTTGGCCTRTGTTCTTCCACACAGACTTGAGTCTAATGAGTAGGATGTGCAGTCAAGTCCTCTGCCTTGCTTCAGCACTGGTCTTCCAACAATTTGTTTTCTCTCTCTTGTACTATAAGWACCCCTGTGCAAAATGGGAATAACGTTTATGTTATATTTATAATTATTTTTTATTTCTAATTTTATGCTATATACCAACTATTTTGTAAACTACAAATGTTTGAGTCAGAGACTTTCCATTGTTATTATGTGTTTGTATASGATTAGCACAATGAGACTTTAATTTCAGTTGGGTTTCTAGGCTCTGCAATAGAGCTAAAATAATAATGCTGATCATTAACAGAAGTACATTACTACCTTTCATTTCTTTGGAGAGAGGGAAGTTACAGGTTAGGAGCACTTCTAATCATCCTGACAGATGCATAAAGTGTCTTCCGTACTGTTTGATTTAATTAGAGTTACTAAACTTGGTAAAAATCTCCTACTGTATAAAATATGCTTGTACAAGCAAATCCATAAATATTAATAATTCTACCTTAGCTTGTGAGAAACTCTCTAAGTTCWTGTTTTATTTCACTGTTGAAGTTCAGTCTCAGTGTTTTTAAGATTAAGTCTTGGTCTATATATCTTTCAAGGAAGAAAGGTATATTTTAGTCAAATTTTGATTGTTTTGCTTTGCAACAGTAACAAAGCAGAATAAAACTTTCCATGTGCCATGGMAGTTGCATGGTTATTGCACTGTAGACTCCTCTTGTTCCTACTCTGAGGTTGTACGGACTCRAATAGGCTGTAAACTGTAGGGATTTCAGTTTCACATTGCCTAATGAGAGCCATGCGAGAGTTGGGAGACTCTCATGACAGAGCATGCAGATGCCCCTAGAAAGGAAGTCAGATTATAACATTGGCTCTGAAGGCTGGTATTTTTGTCAGATGCTCTTGATTCTTAGGAATCGCTGCTTTTACTTCAAAATAGAGCCTTAGCAGCTGTAACAGTTGTAAAAAAAAGCTTGAAAATAGAATCAGAGAAGATTGTCTGACCCCCTGAACTAAAAACCTCCCCGTTTGTGTCCAGATGATTTTAACTCCCAAATTCACTGCTTTAGAGTGTCTTATTGACATTATTGCAACAAAAGTTACCACTCAGAGCAATCTCAGCATCTGTGATGAAGTACCACATTTAGCTAACCTCATTTTTCTCTGGTGAGAAAGGAGTTCCTGATGCCACTAAAATAGTAATGTCTGACTATTTTTTAAGGAAGACTATATCTTTTCCACAGTAAATGGGGTACAGAACTATGGTTCTTATAGTCCTGGGTCAAGGCCTTTTTTTTTCTTTTTTTTTTCTTTTCTTTTTTTTCCTTTTTCCTGTAATATGGTGTTCCTATTCCTGATTTAACTATGGGAAAACTTGACTAGTCTACTAGTGAGAATATCCTGAAAAAGAGGAGAAAGATCCTCTCTTCTTAGAAGAAATTCTGTTTCCAATTGACTTGTGAAGATGAGATGACAGCCCATTAGCTCTGTTGCTTCATTTTTCTTATAAAGAGTTTTCCTCCTATATGTAGTTTATATTTCGTTTAGTAATGCCACTGATTTACTCTTCTTCTCATTGGTAGTCAATCTGATTGCCTTTGCTGAGGAACCAAGAACAATTTCTTTTCTCTCACGTGAAAAATGTCAAGGTCTGATGGATTTGATCAGTTTCCTCAAAATATACGGAAAGCAAGGATTTCTATTTCTAGGGTTCCTATTTCTTATGGAAAAGTCATAAATTGTCATTTATTTAAATCTGTAAGAAGACTGTGCCCAGTGTGAATAAATACCAAATAATCAATTCCAGTATGCAAAGGAATCCTGGGATTTTCAGCAGTGAATCTTGAAAGTAGAAGAATGGAGGAGAATCAAAGTATTTTTAAACTAATATCTTCACTTCAGATTCTTCACCTACCGTGCACCTATAAGATGTTAGGATAAAAAGACTGGTGAGAGTATCTTTTGGAGGAGGCTGAAGACAGCACTGTCTCTGTAACATATGATATTATGAAAGTGTTTTAAGTCAACCTATTTAAAGGTCTGGATCATTGAGTCAATAAACTGAAATCAGCTGTTTCCTGTTATTTCAATTACCTGTGTATTAAATTACATATATATTTTGGTCAACCAGCTCTTTCTACAAACTCTCTTTTGGAGCATTCTGTCACCACCGTCCTGTCTATAAGCCTTTTCAGACCCTATACTGGTGGAATGTGAAAGCTTCTTTTTATGAAGGCTATTAAACCCCAAAGGGAACTGTTTCAGAAATGCAGCTGCTTCAGAATTTCAGAAAAATAGCAAGAAAAATTGTCAGACATGGATCCTGAAATCTTTTGAATCCAGCAACATGCTGTCTGGTTCAGCTCCAGTAACTCAGCCAGTAGAGGGAACTCTTACACAGTACAAAATCAGGCCAATAGTGCATTGTAGTAAAACAAAGATGTACACATGCATGAGCATATATATTGCAAAAAAATAWTTTTTTTTCCTTCTTTGTAAATGGCAATTTAACCTCTATATTTTCATCCAGCTGAGATCTAACAGTGAAAATATAACTATGCTAGATATCAGCAAGAGACTACACTTCAGAATCAGAAGTCATCTAACATGGAAGATGTGAATGCTGAGGGGAAAGAAGAGGGAACATCTATTGATATTCTTTTGACTAAAACCTGCAACTTGTTTTTGAGAGTGAGAATTCACTTTTATTCACTTCATTCACATATGTTTCAGAGATGTTTTGTTTATAGAAAGTGAGTGTTTCATTCTGAAACTTTCATTGCTGTGACTCTTTGATTCATTTAAATCTTTTTTTCCGCATTGTGCAGCACAAACTGTTCAAATATTGCAGACTAAAGAGAGAACTGGGTATCCTTTTATGGGCTTCTGAAGCTCGCCTTATAGCAATACTTAGCATCTTCCATATAGGTACTTCCAAGAGGCAGCTAGACTTCTGGAAGTGTTTTGGGCCATTAAGTACTTATAAAAATATTTTGAGTAAACCAAAGATTTGYCGCTTTCTCTCTGTTATCCTGTTTTATTTAGATCCATTGTTTTATCATAGYGATCAAACACTCCTGAGTCTAATATTACATTTTCTGAACCATCAGTAGTCAACTGAGTGATGATATTCTTCAATGTCCAAACAGCCCAAATATTGCCTCAGGACTCCTTCATTCAAAATATGGGAAAAAAACTCAGATTTCACATAAATAAAGATCTCTTTCTGTTTGTGTCTGGTATCAATGTCAGCCCTGAAGATAACTATAAATCTATACTTGTACTAAAGACAACTATAAACRGATGACAGCATATAATTAACCTCAGTACCATCTATGGTTCTAACTCATTCCTATCTGGCAAGCTTAATGCAATGTTTATTTTTCCTTTTACATAATGTTGGGTATAATTTCTCTTTGTCAGCTTTGCATCATTGCTGACCTTCTACAGAAGAAACATCTTTTGGTAACAAAGTATTTATGTTACATTTTTTGTCTCTTCTTTCCCATTTACTTTTCCCTCAGTTTTGGCAGTTTCTCTTGGATCAYTTGGTGACTGACAATAGTGGCCTCTTTTATGATGCTTCTGAATGTGTCACATTTTTTGAGTCCTTTCTGGTGCCCTACTTCTGTCTATGGAAACAGAACAAGAGAGAGATGCATTGAGAGATGCAAAAGAGACTACATTCTGTTTTCTCATTACTGTAAATTCAGATTAACTTCTTTGAGAAAACACATTCATCCAGTATTCAATGAACAGATATTTTGTCTTAGCGCTTACTCATTTCCTAAAGAAAGGCAGTATATTCCTATACCAATCACTTACACTRTGATGGACACTTTGACATGTAAATAAGTGATCTTTTTTATCCTTCTCTTGTCACTCAATCACCAAGGCTGATAATTATCTTTTTCTGTGTTTCCATGGAGTTCAGAAAGCTCTTTTCAGCAAAGGAGGTTGAAAAAATGGCATGTAGGTTTCTCTTCACTTATTCATGATGTGTTTTGCAGTTTCAGAAACTATTCTTTATGAAACCTCCCTACTTCATTTGTCTTTTATCTAGACCCTTTTGTTATGTATTTTGAGGGCTTGAGGTAGTAATRCTTAGGGCCTTTTGGCAGAGGTACCACAAATGACTTTGCATTTGCAGCTGTGTTTGCTCAATGCCGCAACCATACTAGTGATCTCTTCCAGGTAGGAATTAATAGGTTCTGCCTATTAGCCTTCTAAATGTGGTTCCATAATTTCCACACATGAGCTACGCATCATTTAGCAGTACTGTATGGACTTGTCAGATCAAAYGTCTGCTAATCTAGACATTTGTGTTGACATGCATTTCATTATGTCAGTAAAGGTATTTTTAAGCTCAAACTGAGTAAATTCGAGTAGAGATCACTGTAAATAGCATTGAGGAAGGGAGGATAAAAAGTGTTTAAATGTAATATTTTCATACTAATCACATAGATATTCTCTTTTCTTTTCACATCCATATAAAGGAGCAAAAGAAATGTTGTTGAAACCAATCTGACAAAGTCATTTTTATCCTTCATGTGACTTTTTTTGTGCTCCTTGTCGTAAAGATTTGGTGGCTGGTTAGAACAAAACAAAAAGGAAAATCATGTCATAAGAAAACAGTGGGAAAGAGCTAGGAAATGATAGAAATCATGCCCTATTCTCCCAGAAGCCCCACTCTAGCCTCAACAGATCAAAGTCTTTCTATTTCAGAAGCAAAGGTTCTTTATATTATATACCAAGAAAGTATACTTTGATAACATTAAAGGACTGACTTAAATCATAAAAGTCAGAAAATTAAGCTCAAATTAAGTCTGGCACTTTGGTCTTAAATCATGGAGTGGAGAAAGTCAGGGCAGGGGATGGGAAGGGGATGGGAAGGTGAACCCACATACAACAGTGTGAGCTGAGGCTGGAAAGTGAGACCTCATTTGGCATCCTCCTGTGCAGGTCACTGGAGAAACGTCTAGGGTGTTTTATTAATGCTCATTACATGGCTACTTGCCTTTCTTCTGGCATATTGGGTAAATAAATATGTATTTTGGCAATTTAAGAAAGATTTTAGTATACTCATCAGAGATCAGCTGTGCTTTTTGTACCTATCACATTTAACTCGGGGGGAGAAAGTGTGATGTGATTAGTCAGCTTTGTTTTCCTTTTTTTTTTTTCCCTGAAATTCATGCTGCTCTTGGCCATACTGGTATCAAATGATATCTATGCTGTCCTGAAAGCCATCTTTAGCTGTTTTTTTACATTGAAATCCCATTTATACTCRTATGGATTTTGTGATGAAACTTCAATAGGATTCAGTTTTTCTCTTCTCAAATTTCCGAGTAGACAACTGCTAAGAAAAAGCTGAAAATATCCACTCTGAATACGGCTGCATTTCAGTTGTGACTAAAGTGATTCTCACATATATAGGCATGTACTGTTTGTAAAATTCACAGTGTACATGGCTGGGATTGTTCAGGATGAAGGACAAGTACAAATATCACAGTACTTATTCACTATGAGAAAAAAAATCATTTTTTAAAGAATTGAGAACAAAGTCTACTCCTCAATTGTATTTTTAARCAGATATTAATGTGTCCTTGATAAGAGACAATTCATATATCTGTAAGAAAGAAAATGGCAGCTCTGAAAAGTCTGTTAGTGTTAGAACTTACTATTCTAGTTTCATAGTTTTACTTTAAGATTTGCAGTTTATTCTTAGTGTATTGGTACTGTATGATGGGTCTCAAAAACTAGAAATCTTATAATATTTATTAGAATCAGAAAGATATAGATTGTAATAACTTTAAATATGAAAACATTGAGTATGGTTTCATTAAATATATATGTATATTTAAACTACGAATAAGATGAAAATAATAATGCATCTTCCTTTTATTTGGGAAAATTATTTTTTGAAAGAAAAGTACTGAAATATAAAATAACAAAAATTGTTATCTCTATGCTTTACTCTTCTGTTTATTCTTCCTGAGCCTAAAGAAACATTAGATGGAAGGACATATCACTTGGTCTATTCCTCTTTTGTTCAGGGCAGGTTTAAGTGTCTTAGCTCTTATCATCAGTGTTGCTTTGTTCAGGAAGAGAAACTGCTGCACAATTCTGGAAACAATAATTTGCATTTTGAAACAAAGAGGTTCTTTGTATAAATTCCATTTTTGTATTTATACTTATTCCCGTCACTCGCAATGAATTAGCCAGCAAGATGGCGTTGGAAAGAACTAATGAAAATAAGTCAGTATATTTGGAAACTATAAACCCTGAACAAAAATGATAGCCATGAACAAGCAGGAAAAGCATAATAATATTTATACAGGAGATCTCATTTAAGAGAATGTATATCCAAGCAGGGTACAAATACAGAGCACATGAGTGGAACATGATGGTGTGGAAAGGGTGATATTTCTATAGTATGGCAATGTTTGAGATATATAAACATTTTCACTTTTCCAGTCTAGATGAGAAACTGATATTGATAGTATTTTACAAACTGTGGTTTGAAAAGAATTTTGAATATTTTTCTGTTGATTTTTTTCAAGAAATTTGAAACATTATTGATTTGATCTTTTGAATTAAAAAAGAACAACTAACTTATATTTCAAAGAAAAAATGTTTAAAACATGAACCAAATCACAGACTCATATTTCCATTTAAAYATACAAAAATGAAGAGTTTCCGCAACTTATAAGGTTCTTTTCRGTTCTTTTTTCATTTTTATTTTTAATTAAATTCTTCTAATTTCTGTTTGCTTTGGTCACAGTTTGGGGATATAGACAGAAGCTTATATACATAATTGGTTTTTTTACTGCACATTTAAATGGGCTAGCTTTGATACAGTTCTGCAAAGTTCTTTATATGCAATATGAATTAATTTTCAATGGAGTAGCAAATATATAACAGTGAAACAAAATTAGGTTACAACATTCTGGCTACCGCTGCACGGAAAACAAGGGTAAAATGCTGGCTCATACGAAATATGAGTCAATAGCCCACCGACTCTAAACAAAACTTTTTGTGCAGTTTTATTTCCAGCCAATCAAACTTTCTGAATGTAAAAATTTGTATAATTGTATAACATGAGGTACAAGTTTTATAGGAATTAATTATAAGTTGTTCAAAATACTAAAATCATTTGAGAGAAATCATTATTTTTCATCTGAGACCAGCAGTAAGCAAGTTTACATACTGATATGCTATTGCAAAAATAATATAAATACTAGCTGCAGATCTGAAAACTGAGAAAGCTTTCATGTACTTGTAATTTACATAAAATGTAACAATATTTACAGAAATATCTTTTAACTTTCCATCCACCTGGGATTTTCCATTAGAGGGTCTCAAAATACTTGCTGGAGTTAATTAAAACTCACAACACACTTGAGGGTAACATGCACATACGATATGTGTCTTACAAGTGGATAAGCTTCAGTGTAAAGAAATAAGTGCATTGATGCAATTCAACRAAGTGTCATGTAAACTTAGCCAAGACAGATATATATAAACCAGTTAGGATGCCAAGAGCAATTATGAGCTCTAAGGCCAATTCACTTTAGCAGTATGGTTGCTGAGCTGKTTTTTTTTATTATTGTTATTTATTTATTTATTACATATTTAAATGGGCTAGCTTTGATACAGTTCTGCAAAGTACTACAAAGCATATTGTGTCAGGTAGACAAAGCATATGTCATTTTTCTGGTCTCCTGAAAGGATTCCACAGCTGAGCTAGGGCAGGACTTCTGATTTCTATTTGCTTTGGTCACAGGTTGGGGATATAGACAGAAGCTTACGTACAGTAGCACGTATTTATACCCCAAACCAGACATATAAGCAGTACAATGATTAGGAATGTTCCAGAAGCAGTCAGACTAACTTGTTGTTCAAAGCTAAAATCATGCACCACAAAGGAGGTACAAGTATAAATCAGAGGGACCTTTATCATAAACTGAATATTCCATAAAGGTTCATTTTGATGAAAAGTCAAATTTACCTTTGTGTCAAAAACCAAATAATTTAAATAGCCACAAGTTTAGCTTTATTATATTTCACTTAAATGTGTATAGCTTTTATTTACATTTTGATATGTGTCCAGGCACTGCTCTTACCATTGTGGAATCTACAGCTTAGAGGCATCCAAAGCTTTTGTTTGTTTGTTTGTTTGTTTAAATAGGTCAAAGATCTGTCCTAAATATGAGAATTAATTCCAGTCTGAGGCAACTCTTACTATACAAATTTAAACTCCTTAAGATACAGATAATTGTGGAAATGCTGAYGAACCTTTAACTGGCATTGAAAACAGAGATGCCATAATCAGAGGGAATTAGGTTAACTACCTTTGATCTTTCCTTATTATGATTGGCTTCACCCACTTCAGACAACAGTAAACTGAAGCTATCAACATACATGCAATAGATCTTCACCGCTTTAGTGCAAATAGGTTTTAATTCTTTCACTAGGTCCTCTGGATCTGCTTAAACTTTGAGAGTGRTTCAAAGAGAAGGCAATGTCTTTGCAATAAATACTGTTATCTCCCTTTTTTTGCTTCTTTATTATGGATTAGACCCCATACGCTTTAGCAACACCCTGCTCAGAGCAACTTGTAATGGAAATAAAGGATTAAGAGACCTAGTGAGCACATTATTAAGCAAATCTGATTTAACTGAGAAATTCTGTTTAATACCTGATAACATCAGTGCATAGTGTAGCTCTGTATCTTAGCAGTCAAGATACACCCACTCTTTAGCTGGGTTTTGTAAAGTAAAGACACGTTCATTAAATTAAGTAAACTGCATTTTCTCTGAATTTACAAATACACTTGTTTTATGCAGGTATTTTCTATTATTAGAGTAAGAAAGATATTTCTGTTATTTGGGGGTTATAGAGGACTAAGAAATCTTGGTATGCACAAGAATTGAAACAAATTGCAAAAGAGGATTAAATTAATAGAGAATAGAAGTCATCAGAGAGAAAATTTGACTCAACTATTTAGTGTGAACAAAAGGAGGGGTAGAATTATATAGTAATCTTACACTTCACAACCCCCTCAGCCTCCCCGAATATCAGAGCAATGACAGCTGCAATACATGAGGTGACAAAACAGTCTAGTTAAGAATCTAGAATCGAAAGCTGGGAAGCCTGGAGGCTCCTGGAACCTGGTCACTGTATGAGCAGAGCTGTCCTGAAGCCACACATTGCCCTTCCAACTGTCCCACCTGGCATGATGTCACAAAACTAGATAGGTTCCCCAGGGTATATTTCACAGATTTTTTTTTTTTAAATAATTTGCTTTTTACAGATAGGTATTTTCTGCACAAAAATAAGAAATTCTGGTTTTTTGTTCTGTAACTTCCTGCCCAAATCTAGCTCTAAATAGATGTGCAGAACCTGGTTTCTACTGATTTCAAAACTTTGAGATTTATATCTTTTTTTTTTTTTTTCTTTTCTGTGATATCATTTTCAGATACAGATGTTTCTCTGAATTTCACAGGGGCACAAGAATTACCTGAGGTTCATATTTTCTTCTACCATGCATCCTGTAGTGGCCAAGATGACATCCTTTAGTAGATAACTACAAAGGCTGRCTATTAGTTATAACTACGTTTAATCATAAAAATAGTATAATATGTTTATTAACGTTAAGTCTGATTACTGAACCTTGTTAATAYCCATCTAAGTAGCTAATCCAATCTAGTTATATTCTTAACTTCTGTAGTTTCCCCTGCAAAGAAGTAAAAATGCATAATCTTACTTTGAGTGAAAAAGTATTTCTTTTCACAGGTTTGATTTTTTTTCCTTTTAATTTTGCTGAGTACTCTGCTGTTCTTGTATTATAAGCCAAGGAGTCATCTGAATTAGCTCTCTAAACTAAGAGTTTCCTTTTTTGCTGTCTTTAGACATAAAGGCATACATCAGTTAAACTTTCAACAGTCCTACTTATAATACAGCAGGATATATTACAAATTTGACATCTCCACTCTTAAATACATCTAATAACTATGGAATTCTTTCTAAAAAGCAAAGGATAACAMAGCAGGATTTGTCTTTTCTTTTGTTTATCAATATTCTCTGCCATTTTGAAAGTACTATTAATGATGATTCTCTAAAAGATACTATTGATACATATCACTTCACATCAGAGGAAATATTACTTTATCGTTTAACGATTTGGTATAAGATCGTAAACCAAAGAGATATTGCAAAGCTAGAAAATCTTGATTCAGTAAGGTGCCTGAAGTTTTAGTTGGCTTAATTAAAGTTTTWTGCTTTTAGCTATGCTATTGAATTGAGCCAAAAAGCTATCAGGACCCAMTGAAATCATGTGCTCATATAGGAGTTTTTAATAGCAAACTTTGTCTTGTTGTGCAAGTTCAGAACCACTTAAACGGATGCTGGTTTAGTGATGAGCCTTCAAATATTAGTGACAGGTATGGAGTTTGCATACTGAACTCTAAATTAAAATAAAATGAATGAATATATAAGCAAATGGATATATTTTAAAGTGTATAACATGATATTAAGATATAAAGCAAGTAAAAGAAAGTATATAAAAAAAGATTCTTACTGGGACAGTAAGAACGGGTRTCAATATCAAACCAAATGTTTTAAGGAACAATTCCATTTATATTAGAGCATTTCCAATTAAAGTTTTACTAGGAAGAAAATTCTTTGTGATTCTTTGTGAATTCTTTCTTCTAAAAAAAAAGATAATATCTAATAATTAAAGGGTTAGAACTAATCCTTTTTTTTAGATAGAACTTCCACCTTGCTGACATTAAAATATTCRTTTGAATATCTTTCAAAAAGAAAAAAAAATATTTAACAAGAACACGTTCCGCTGGAAATCATTAAATAAGGGAATTTCAAAATATAATTTTATTTATGTAAATTTGAAATATAGTATATCAGTTTATCTTTAAGTTTGTCTACAATAACACACAGTGTTACTGGACAGTATATATACTCATGACTATTGTAAAATTGCTGTGTTGTTGCATCAGCACTTAGAAATCCCAATTCTCAAGMATTTCTGTAATGCCAGTAAATAGAATTTCATAAGGGTAAGTACAATCTGTGGTTTAGTTAGACTAGTACTGCAGGAGGTTAATCTAGCTTTTCAATAAGCTTTTTCTTCTTCAGTTTTCAGATGTCTCCCTCTGGATACCAAGAACTTGCTTTGCTAATGAAGCATACGCATAGAATGAAACCACCCCATGCGGAAACCTGTGATTTTTCCAGTTAGTTATGAATTATTTCATCTTATATATGTGTGTGTGTGTRTATGTATATGTATATGTGCATGCATAATATATATATTCACCATTGCACTGCAGGCTTCCAGCTCCATTTCAGAAGTTACAGAATATATGAAGTTCTAAATTAGCCCCTAAATTTAGAGAAAAGATACCAAAAAATGGCAAAAATTGGGAACTGTTACAAGCATCTGACTTTCAGGTGAAAAAGGAAAATTTGAAATGGTTCACTTGAGCACTGGTTTTTTTTGGATACTTAAATACACAAAATGTGTTAAACTGAATTTAAAGAATGATAAGCATGGACATTGGTATTTTTTGTGTTAACRCATGGTCTACAAGTCAGCAGCCTAAGAAGCAGAGATCAAGCAAACAAATATAGCAGTAAACTAAGCTTTGTTAAAAAGCATAACCTTTAAGGAAAAATGGCAATAGCTGTGGAAAGCTAGATACTATTGGGGTTTGTCAAGCACTCTTCACAGCCAAGAGACAGAAATTTCTTTAAAAGGGGTTTTATCATTATGAAGTCTAAAATGACCAGATCCCTACATATGATAATTTTGATGACATATTAGCCTAATACCATGGTAGAGGGGCATACAGCTGAAATGTAGGTGAGAGGATCTTACCCTCTTACTCTGAAGAAGGATAATGATATTGGCTCATCTACTTTTCTTTATTTTTTCCCTCAACTCTAAATTCTAGATGCAATCGATCTAAACTAACATAACTAGTGTGTGATAATTGGATACTCAAGACAATGTTGCTTAAGTGAACTTTGGATCAGGCCTCATGTCATGTTTATTGTAACATTTATTAGATTTGGATGAGCTGTTGGTAATCAACAGGAAATTCAGTCTATCCTTTTGTTTGCATCTTGCTTCATGAGACTTTTCATTGATTTAACTTGAATTTCTCATCAGACTATACTAGTCCAGTCTGACTGTGCATCAGTTAGGAGGCTCAAATGGTGATTCCCAGAACCATGCTTCCTCCATAGTACTAGGTTATATATTGGTTACAGAATCTTTGCTGCTTGTTCATACAGCCAAAGTTCAAGCATATTACCAATGCTCACAGGTAAATTCTGAACTTTTCCTGTCCTGCTGGAACCTGCTTAAGTATCTTGGCTCAGCTGGACCACTTTGCTTCACCTTCTTAAAATTAAAATAGCAAAATATGCTTGAAAGCTTTTGAATTCAAGCCTCAGATAGCAGATCTCTGCATTTAAAATACAGCTTGTTCCTTTGTCTTTCTTTTAAAATTTGCATCCTTCCCTGGCAAACGTTAATCTGCCACTCTTTAATAAAAGATACTGAAGGAAGGAAAGGGCACCAAATAGGCCTCTGTTTTCTCAGGAAAGGTAGGTAATTTCTTCACTAATTGAATTAAAGATTATGGAGGGCAGCCATTTCACTATAATCCAGATTTGCCACTGTGATTAATAAAACATGCCTCTGATGYTGACGAGTTAAAATCATAACCTTAACTAATATTAGACCTTAAGGAAAGATCATTATTTTTAAAATATGGGTAAATGTACTTTCAGAAGAGTTTATTCAGTAATTTCAGAAAACATTTTTTTCCTTTAATATATTTGAGAATATTTTCTATAAAATAAAGAAGATTACACTAGATGGTAGTATAAACCCTTATAAGTTTCCAACTTTCTCACAGAGGGAGAGAGAGAGAGAGAGAGAGAGAGAGAGAGAGAGAATATAATGACTAAAGGGCAGCACTTGATAAAAAACGTGGCATGAAAAATGCAAATCTAAGCTTTCATGCAAACTTTACTTTCTATTTGGCAGCAAGTATATATGAGCAAGCTGAAGGTATGATTTTCTTGATTTTCTTTCATATGTTATGGTCATATCAGAATAAGAAAAATCTTCTCTTTGTATTTTTATTCTACTTCTCCTTTATGCTTTGTGTAAGATAGAACTGGATTCTCAAATGAGGGTGTTAGCACTCCTATCCTGAAATACGTTTCCATTGCCCATAAAGAGATAATCAGTTATAATCTAAAAAATAACAATAATATTAACGTTAGCAGGTATAACTCTTGCAATAAGTGTTAAATGGAAAAGAGAACTCACCTCAAYCTCTGCTAATGTGGTGTTATCACGCAATCTGTAGAAAACAACAAGAAATATTATTTATGCCACTTCTAAAGTAACACTTCWACAGTTAGATAGCATGGCTATCCAAAAGTTGAAAGTTGAAAGAATAATTTAATCTCTTACATAGTCAACAGTCTAGTTTTCCGAGTATTTTACCAAGCTTTTACAATCCATTGCCTRAGGCCTAGAGCAGTTACCATTAAACTTTATTGAGAAACAAGACTTGATCTTTGTCAGATATTGTCATTTGCAAAGTAATTCTATTATCTTCTTTAACTCTGTCAACTCCAGTGGGCCTATGCCCATATTTCTTAATTTTGGTTTCTTAGTTTCAAAGATTTAGACATAATACATTAAATAAGATCATAACTTCTTTTTATGAAAACATAATAATACAGCCTACTTGATGCACATTTCTTTCAGTGRGCATGGGATTGATCTTACAATGATRGGTTTCTACCCACATAATTTTAGAAATCCMAATTAATTAATTAATTAACTCAGAAACATATTTTTAAAAATATGTAGATCACTTTAAATGAAAATGCTACAGATTAGCATTGAATGTTGATACTTTAAATTCTCTAAATTGAATTCTACATATTCAATTAAATGACACAAACTCAGCAAGTTCACAACATCCTTGCTTTCCGTAGGTCTCGAAAATAAAAGACCTAATATACTACATAACCGCTAGAGGTCTAGGATGGAATAATGCTAAACATTCTAACAGAATTGTACCTATTTTATATTGATGTTGTGATGGTATAAGCTAAAATTTAAATCTTGCATTACAGAGGAAAAGGTCTAAAAATATAAAGAAATAACCTAAATAAAACACCATTATACACACACACACACACAAATACACATGCATGCATSTGCACACACCTGCACAGCACTAAGGCCTCACATCCCACTTGGAAGCTTCTGAAGCCTTTCCTTGATAATATACTGTCCTTTTTTTATGAAGGAATGTTATAGAATGACATCACTAGCGCAATTAATAAAAGTACAATGGCCAGCAATAATATAAAAAAATTTTGTTCAGGGAAAGAAAAAAAAAACAATTCCAAAATATAAATTAAAGGGAGAAGAAAAAGGAAAAGGAAAGGAAGAAAAGGAAAAATCTACTCACAGAGTGCAGTTACTGGAAAACACAGATTTATTTTCTCAACCAGTATAACTCAGCACGACTTCCCTGGCATGAACACAGTACTGCCAGTAAAGAATAGTTGTGAATATGGACCAATAAAGAAAAATATTGTTGTGGAGGAAATGAAAGGATTACAACAATAGATGATTCAGAAACACCCTTTATTTTACTGCATACACATCTGYGTATTTCTTAAATATATGGGTGTGTATTTGAAACCAGATGTAAAGTTTAGATGTTACATTTTTTACATTAGTATTTGGATAACTTTAAAACATATGGTCCAGGTGCAGAACTATCAATATTCTCAAAAATGTGGGAAATGCATGCAGAAATACAAGCTTTCTTCTCAGAGAAAGACAAAAGAAAATAGAAGTGCCTTAACAAGTATCCTATCTCTGCTCTGACAAAGCAAATAAATCCAAACTTGTTCAYAGTTGGCAGAAATGGCACTGTCATATCGTTTCCAACTGCTGCAAACATGATCTGAATTTTGGACTCAAAGCCACAGTAGCCTTGTTATTCTGGCAGAATATGCTATAATGCTTGTTATTTGTCTCAGTGTTCAACAGGAAACTATGATAAGCATGAAAGATTAGGGAGTTGAGGAGAGCATGAAATAAAGTTTTCCTACTGTGAAACGGTTTCCTACTGCAAAATGGTTACCATTATCATTGGAGGGAAGAGATTTTGGATAAAATAGGCAAACAGCTACAATGTGATTAATAAAGATAATGTTAGATTACACCTAGTAGTTGTGGAATCAATTTTATTTATTTCTAAGATTTAATTAAGATCCAGCAAATGCCTGTTTTCCAGGTACACACACATACAAGTTAAGTATTAAATAATAAACAATTAAGATAGTAGCACCCTCTCAGGTCACTCAAGTGCTACTTATATGTTCTTACCTGGACTGACTCCAGTTATTCCAGGKACCCTAAAATCTCTCTTGTTAAGTTAGAAAATAATGTTCTTCATTTTCTGAGCTAAAATACATACACAGATACACACACATGTGCATGCACGCACACAAGCACACACAGACATTTGTCTTCAAGACTGTTTCTTTCTTACAGGTATTAAGGTAGCTTCTGCATTCTAGCTTGCAGTGTGTCTGGGATGGTGGTACCACAAATACATATATTTATGAATACACATAGTTCTGTCCCATGCAACATTACGATCTAAGTATGTGTCTGTCAGGTAGCACRACTCTGAAGAAAGCAGTTCCCATGAATATTATTACTTTTGGTGCATTTCTTGTTCCCTTCTTTTGTTTTACTTCTGATCCAAAAGAAAAACTCCTAGATTTCTCTGTCTTTTATATCAGACATTAATAATTCCAGGAGGAAGGCAAGCATTGAGAACAGCTGCTGCTACCTGATTAATCTAACTAGTAGGCCCTACATGTCATACTCAACGCTTCATCACTCTTTCTAGCCCTTGACTATGCCATTTTTGGATGCACATTGACTAATGTACAAAAGGAGGTGCAAAATATCCTTGTTCAGACCAGTCTGTAGTTAAGCAGATAAATTATTGGAGATGTAGGTTTGAAACTCTTCAGGATGAGGTGAAAATAAAAAAAAAACAAAAACAAAAACAAAAACAAGACTTCTGCTTGCAGAGTGAATATTTTACCTAATATGTTGTTAAGTAAAAGATGGGACATTATAGTTATCATGCACTGTGTTTGAATCAGATTATAGGTTTCCAGACACTTCCAGGGGTATTAAATGTGTTTAGGTTATTCTCCAATGACAATAAACAATTGTACTTAGGCAGAAGCTATCTTCCCAGGCAGTATGTGTTCCTGGTATTTAGTCCCCCAAATCAGCATACCTTTTAAATACAAGTATTGTGAATGGCTTTCTTGATATTGAGCAATTAAATTCAACCTAAATTCCATTTTAGGAAACCAAAGTAGGAATTCTGGATCTCATTTCTGATCCTTCTTCCTTGCTCATCCACTGACCTGCTATGTAATTCTAAGCAAGTCTCATCATCTGCTATCTTTTGATATTGTCTACAGACAGAGATTCAAAGACACAAAAATTATTCATTACTGTTGTTTGTGAAGCATCTAGTTTAAAAGATCCCGAACCTAGATGCTACTTCAGTAAAAATCATCGTTGCTTTTTGTGGTTGTTGATTAGAACATGATGCTCTGTATTTGGTGAGGTACTACCAAAACCCTGTATGCCTGTTGGCCAGTTGGGCAGCAGTAAGTTAGAGAAACCAGTCAGAAGAGCAGAAGAAAGAGATATATAGAAGATTTTCAATTTGTTTCCATTTTCATTTCGATATGACTCTCACAAGTGTGGTGTTCTGGATCACTGGATGCTGTTTGATCACTTGGACTACAGCCAGTATATGCTTGAAGCTTTGTTTGTTTGCCAAATGTGTCACTGCAACCTCTGAGACCTTGTACATATACTAGGCTCAGCAACATGACCCAAAAGTGCCTGTCRTGGTTGATAGGGGCAATATAAGTCCAGTACAGTTTTTTTGAAGTTATTTTTTTCTTATTTATTCTTTCTTTCTTTTCTTTTTTTCTAATACAGTCTTTTACAATATAAAGCTCAATGGAAACATACATATGTCCACCTTGCAGCACCAGTTAAAAAGGAATCAAATGATACAAGGCTATGCATTTAAATGATAAAGGACAGAATAACAATATAATAAAGGCATTATACAAATGTTCTTCAATATCCTG
The DNA here is from genome assembly GCF_003343005.1 of Rhea americana. Lineage (NCBI taxonomy): Eukaryota > Metazoa > Chordata > Aves > Rheiformes > Rheidae > Rhea > Rhea americana. The sequence goes on from NW_028186645.1 coordinate 9,666,661, forward strand.
AATATGTTGTTCTCTACAGCTTTRGTCTGGCTGAATGCAGCAGTCACACTGCTTGTATTTGTCAAGCTATTTGTCATGTTTCTGTGTCTATGTTTATTATATACACATAACTAATATAAAAATATAAAAATAATATAAAAATAGACATAATCTCTTTTTTTCTGTATGAAGGTAGATATGGAGGACACAAATATTTTCAGTCTTAAAGCAAGACAGTGGAAGTGTTCAGCTATCCTATGAAGAAAGGGCATGACTACGAAAAATACTAGCAACGGCTACAAAAACAGATGTAAGCAAAGATGTGAGGGGGAATTTCTTCACTGGGAGAGTGACAGAGCACTGGAACAGGTTGCCCAGAGAGGTTGTGGAGTCTCCTTCTCTGGAGATACTCAAGGCCCGCCTGGRTGCAACCCTGTCTAACATGCTCTAGGTGATCCTGCTTGAGCAGGGCGGTTGGACTAGATGATCTCCAGAGGTCCTTTYCAACCTTAGTGATTCTATGAAAGCTCGAATTCAGTTCTTTCTTAATCCCTTCAACCTCTATTTTTATTTGGCCAAAAATATCAAAGATCTAATGCAATCACTTAAAGCATGATATTCTCTTATGTCATACTAAAAGCACAGAATTTTTTTGCATTCRTGCACTTGTAATCCAAGCTGCAAAACATTTCAAACAAGGGATAGAAATGAGCCCTTCCCCAATTAACTTGTGTTTTATGCACAAAATCAGTGGTAAGAGGTGGATAAATGAAATTAAAAAAAAGAAACAATAGTAGCTAACTCAAGGTGTAGAAGGAAAGGATGCTCCAGCAGCCAAACTGATACAATTTTTTTTCACTAGGCACGATGATGAAGTATTTTAAGGAAAGTTATGAAATATCATAACAGTTGGCTGCTTTGAAAATATTTCTGAGAATCTCTTCCCATGTCTGAGCAGAAGCGTGAAACTTATTTGAAAATATAACAAACAGTGGTGCATCCATCCAAAGTATGAGTTGACATTTTATCATAAATAAGATATGATAGGTAGGGTGTTTCAAGGTTGTGAAGAGCCTTGAAAATGAAGGGAAATGGATTATGCTTGATGGTAAAAAGATGAAGCAGCTGGTGGAAGAATTTAAAAAGAGAGGAGAAAAACAGTGCAGAAAAAATAATGGATGGATATGATGGCTCAGCATTGGATATCAAATTAGACGGAAGAAAACACTGCAGTAATTGAAAAGCTGGTAGATGAGATTCTAAACAAGAGTTTTAGCTATGTAAATTGTAGGAAACTACGCATTAACCAGGTTGTAATGAAAACTGGGCTATGCAGAGACAGAGTGAAATCAAAAGCAAAATATGGCATTTACAAAGCAGGCTACTATCATGGAGAAAGGACATTAGAGTGAGCATTATGCTTTAGAACCTGCACTGATGTTATTACTRTGAGATGATGTTATAGGAAAGATTTTCATTTATCAGAGAAGAAAGTTGTACTTGAAGTCATCAGCACGAAAACGATCATCTAGCTTTGTAAATTCTTCTTGTCYATTACATTTTCTGCAGAAAGCAAGCCTACAAAAACAGAAGGAAATTGAGGGCAAAAATACATGGAGTGATCAATTAAAAATGAARGGTGAAAGGAAAGAGAAGGATATTTCTTGTTTTTTGAAAGCCCAGGAAAAGGCACAGTCATGAAAACAAAAGGACATAAAGTTTTCAGGAAGAGTTTGATTGAGTGCACTGAAGGCAGCTGACCAATCAAGGAATGTAAAATTTGCATAATTATACAGAGTTTGACTAAGAGTAGTTCAAAACTTACTAGAGAATTGTCTCTTTTCAGTGTTGACAAGTGATTAGATTGCTTTAGCCCTTCTAGAATTCTATCGTCCTTTGTGTTTTTAGTAATTTAACTTGAATGCGTAACAACAATGGAAATAATTGTCACACATAGTACATTGAAGAGCATGTTCATGTGTTTCTTTTGGTCACTTTTCCAATTATTATTTCATTTCTCTTTCAGAGTTGCTTGATTATTGAACACATAATACATTGAGAACATTCTTTGCCTCTTTTATTTTTTATTTTTTGGAAAATGCTTTTGGTATGTATTTGAAAATAGTGGATTGGACTCAGGTATCCTGATTCCAGCAAAAGAATTTCTAGCAGACTACAAAAAATGGTTAGGGATAAAGAATGAGTTCATATTTTGAAAATGTAGAAAAATAATAAAAAATAACATAAAAGAGAAGCAAAATCCTTTTAGAGGAAGATCTATATCAGACATAATATTTATTGTAAGCATCCAGCCAGAAATCTTTACAAACAGTTATAGAGCATTGGTATACTGATAAAATACCAGAAATGCATACATGCTTGGGTAATAGCAGATTCTAGATTGCTTGGGTAATAGTAAATTCTAGGTTTGTTTTGCATTAACATTATTTAGGGGTAAAGGTGCAGATTTCTTAAGATTCTTAGGCATCTAGAGTGTATGTCCATTAGAATTTGCAGTAGGATTTACCACTTTAACTTCTTTGACAGTCTGGCTTTCAAACTAATAAAATGCTTTTATAAATCTCGTTTGACACAACTTCTATACTTTTAACCACTTGAAACCTTTAGAAATCTGGCCCAAGGTATTTTTCATTACATATGGATCTTGCCACTGTCATCTTTGCCATCTCAAAATCAAAATCCTGTAGTTTCATGCATCTTTCATTGCTGTATTTCAACACCATGTAAATATAGCAGTTAKTTCAGAATACATACACTCATTTGTTATTTTAACACTTCTTGCCAGAAATCCCATACTCTTTGTTCCTGCACCTGTTGCCTTTTAATTTCCAGGTGAAACCGAATGTGTGGGATTTGAACATTTGAGTCCTACAGGACTTGGAGTCTAGCCATCTCAGACATTGCATCAGTAAAGACTGTGGTTTTAATTTTGCCTCATCTTTTAATTGTTTCTCCAGATCCCAAAAGTGCACTGTGGAATGGCCAATACTGGTCTCAGACAATTGTATATTCTACTGTATAAGGATGCTTTCTTTTCTTTTCTTTTCTTTTCTTTTCTTTTCTTTTCTTTTCTTTTCTTTTCTTTTCTTTTCTTTTCTTTTAGAAGAAAATTGGAAAATTGCAATTATCAAGATTTTTCCATGTTCAGCATATCAATATGCTTTTGAGCAGTCTAAACTATTTAGGCATCAATGACTTCTCTGTGGCACTAAGAAGTATAAATAATCAATGTTAAAAAGTGAGTACAAATGGAGAACAAAGGCACTTCTCAAACAACAGTTGTCCTCTTTTCAGCAAAGTTCATTCACAGACAGACTGCCATGTTAATCTCTAGAACAGAAATTGCACTTCATGAGAAAAAGTGCTTAACCGACTAATTGCAGCTTAACACTTGCTGGATGCCAGTTCTATTAAAGAGTTTCAGTGATTCAAGTATCCTGTAGCTGAGCAGGAGCAAAATACATTAGCACAGGTAATATCTATTAAGGTGATGATTTCATGTGGCTTTACACAGAGCTGGTGCAAGAAGAATATTGAATATAGGTAGGGGGCTGAGCTTCACTGCCCTGTGAAGATATGGAATCTGTTATACTGGTGTGGAGTTGTAGACTGAAGCCACAGAGCATTTGCAAGAACATAAAATACTGCATAAAATTAAGATAAAGGACTCCAGGTAAACTTCTAGGTAAATCGAAGGAAGCATAAAAATAAAATCATTTGAATAGTTTAAGATCCAGAATTGGTTTCAAGGAATGCAAAGGAACGCAACTATTCTGTCCCCATTTCCAGAGTTTATTTKATTATTTAAGATTATTATTTTTAATGTGTTAAATGCTTTGTCAGGTTTTGAAAGAACTCTGCAAATACAGTCCTTTTTCTGCATATTTGACTTCTTAGATCCCTCTTTGTCCAGTCTTAGTCACCAGTGAGTCTTTGACATTTTACTTTGCACAAYAGCCTTCTGCAGATAAAGATATCAGAAGATGTTCTTCTAGACTATATGATTTAACCAGATCTCTCTGTGCTCAGGTTTCATCTGTAATCGTATCTTATCTCCACAGGCTTTATTTGCATTTTGTCTGTATAGGTTGCAGTATACTGGGCAGATTGTATTGGTATGGTTAGGGAATATAAGCAGTGGGAGATTTTTTGACAACCAGTGATTTTTTTTCCAAAAATTACTATTTTTTTTAAACATTTTTCTAATTGACTGTGGCAGCTAATCCAAATGGAAATATGACACTATAGAAACAGTCTAACTTCAGACTTCACTTAAAGGGAGATTGTAAAGGTGAGTTATTTGAACAAATAGTTAAATAACAGGGCTTAAGTACGTCATATTAAATTTGACATTAATTTCCACGTTAAACAAAAATCAGGACCTAAAGTTTCAGTATTTCAGGATTTTCCAGACAAAAAACAAGGCGGGGGGGGGGAGGATAAATAACATGAAATCTTGCCCACTGGACAGGATTCTTTGTAAGCATCTCTACAGAATAGATGGGAGGAAAAGGCTACAGTAATCCTTCTGTGTATTACCTCTCTCGTTCTGAATGGTTATATTTTTAGGGTTACCCTTTAGAGTACTAGCAGTGTGTTAGTATCACCAAAATTACAAGTAGAGAGAACAACTGCCTTTGAATACAGAGGGAGCGCTTCCTCCGTGGGTAGTTCAGCTCTATGGACTATTACAGACAGGACGCATTTGTGGCTATTTCTCAGGCTTCATTCTTTCTCAGGACCATTGGAACAGTGCTTGTTGTCTTCTCCTGTATCCTGTGCAGAGGTAATCATTGTCTTGGTTACAAACTAAGATAAGAAAATATGTATGCCTAACAGTGGGACCAGTGTCAGGTACAATTAAACACACCATATATTGGCATCTCAGTTTAAATTTCTCAACTGCATTTGCTATCTGAAAATTACTCTCCAGAAATAGTCTTTAAAGAACTAGTTTCCATAGTTACTTCATGTTCCATTATTAAAATTCACTAACCACTTTTTGTAGTCTACTAGAAAATCTTTTGCTGGAATCAGGATACCTGAGTCCAATCCACAATTTTCAAATACATAGTAAAAGCATTTACAAAAAAAAAAAAAAAAAAAAAATGAGGCAAAGAAAGTTCTCAATATGTGTTCAATAATTAAGCAACTCTGAAAGTGTATTCACTGCATATGTGTATATGTAAAAAATATATGTAATATTTGTGAAATGCTATATTAATTTTTTTGACATTTTGAAGTCTGCACAACCTCAGTCCTAAGCAGAAGCATTTTATTAACGCTAGTTCCAAATCAGACACAGATGAAGGCTTAATTCACCACTGTGTTACTGCAGTTATGTTAGTCCAGCTCCATTGAAATAATTGTTTTAGCAACAGATTAAAAGAAAAATCCGACTGTAGACAAAGAAAATTCTGAAGAATTAATCATGTACTTAATCTTTTCTTCCTAAGATATTTTATTTTAAATGGCATTTTAACCTTCCTTGTTATTTTTTTCTGTAAGTAGACCTATACTAGAAAATTTATTTTCTATGTTTAAAGAAGAATTTTCAATCATCTTCAATATTCTGTAAAAGATGACCACAAGCATCAATGGATATATCTGTACTCTAAACTTGCCACTTCATTGGCTTAACAGAATGATTACTGTAGTTCAGATGACAGTGGCAGATCAAAGCTGTAAATATCAGATACTGATGCTATGGATGCTGTATGTATACTTACACATAGAAAGAGGCTATTACTAACAAAAGATAGTAAGGTCAAGATATGCTTGAATTTTTTTCTTAGAGGAAACATTGAGCTAACAATGTCAATAACTCACCAACATTCAAAACTGAGAAAGTAGGCAGAGTAAATAAATCCTGGTGCTCCAAATTTTCCTTTAGAGACTTGATTCCCAACAAATCTTTTTTCATGACAGTTATTTCATCAGCACACAGTTCTACACCTTCACCACTAATCATTATTTTGCTGTACCTGTTCACTGACTTGATACTCTTGAACATCTTTAATCAAGTAGCAGTGCATGTTTCTCTGCAGTATATTAACACAATGAATTACCAACTATTAAGTGACAGTGTAACAGAAAATATTTGGATTATCTATCAATCTTCTCCCTTATACAAAGCATGGTTGTGCTGCTTCATAAACTTGGAGAACAGACAAAACTTTTAGTGTGCAAACACAAACACACACAGGCAGAGTTTGTTATCTATCCTTCCATAATTGCTGCTTCTGCTAGGAAAATAAAGAATTAAATACACAATAGAAGTCATGGCCCTGCTGTAAGTACTTCAGTTTTGGGTTGCTTACCTCAAGGAATGTTGTAGAAGTTTTCAGCATATGGCTACGAAGATGATTASAGGACTGGAGCATCTCTCCTACAAGGAAAGGCTGCAAGAGCTGGAAAGGCTGTTTAGCATGGAGAAGAGAAGACTGAGGGGCGATCTTACCAATGTCAGTGTTAACAGGGGTTGTCAAGAGGATAGGGCCAAGTTCTTTTCAGTGGTGCTGTGCAACAGGACAAGAGGCAACAGGCACAAGCTGAAACTCAGGGAGTTGCACTTWAACATGAGGAAAAACTTCTTYACTGTGAGAGTGACAGAGCACTGGAACAGGYWGCCCAGAGAGGTTGTGGAGTCTCTTTCTCTGGAGATATTCAAGGTCCGCCTGGATGCAACCCTGTCTAACATGCTCTAGGTGACCCTGCTTGAGCAAGGGGGTTGAACTAGATGATCTCCAGAGGTGTCTTGCAACCTCAACCATTCTGTGATTCTGTGATTTTGAAACCCCTTTTTGAAATACTTTTCCATTTTTTTGAAATCTTTTATACACCTTTCCCAAAATCTATTATTCTCTATCTTAAATTGTACATTAAAAAAATGAGGCAGCCTGCATATTCCTTCATAAGGGGCCATAGAAATAGCTTGRTAAGAAGCAGAAATGAGACCCAAAATGAAAAGTTATGAAATGATGCCATTAAAAGAATGTGAAAGGAACTGTTGTAGTTTTAAGTGAGGCAAAAATTAGTCAGTATGAAGATTTTCTCCGTGCTGAGGCCATATATTATCTTAAAATACTATACCTTCCACATTTTAATGCTAAAACATTGCTTCAGGCTGCTCAGAAATATAGGTCCTCAGATTAACATGCATGAAAAGAGCTGGCAATGGTGGAACCTATGTATATGCTGAAGGCTARGCAAATGTTTCACCACCAGGGCTCTCTTTCCCAGATGATATTGGTGGTGAAAAATTTAGTATTCCACAACACACTCTGGTGAAGCTCTTCATGCTGTCAAACCAGTGCTCAATATGAGGGAAATGTGTGTTAAAAAAAAAAAAAACACACAAAAACAATGAAGAACAAGAAGTGTATTGGTTGGAGTCAGTGGCAGCTAGGGAATGTGCTCAGCAYAACATGACGGTTCCACATCACAGAAATATTTAAGAAGAACAAGGATAAGTTCTTTTGTATTGCTACTTTTATCATACCTTTGGCTGGACAGGCTGTGCTCCAGACTGTCAGATAAAACATTAGAGCTTCAGTAAACTCAAAGTCCATAAGAAGGATCCTTCACCTGTCTAGTCAAGGGGAAGTCATCTTCAGCAGATGGCTTTTTGACGATCAGAAAAATAGACTGTTCTGTTTCCTACAGCATACCTTTCATGGCATACTTTCATAGGTCACCGTCATTGACAAAAAGATGCAGTGATGGAAGAATGAAGATATGATGGATTAATTATGAATATTAGTAAGCAATAGGAATTTCTTGTTGGTAGGACACTTTCTCATTCTACCTCAATGACACCAAGAAAATTTTAAAGTATCCTAAAGTATCCTTCTTAAAGTTTTTCAGCTTCCTATAGCTCTCTCAGTTTCTAATTATTAAAGATCTTATATGATCTTTTCAACACTTCAGGCTTGGTTACATATAAAATATTTATTGAAGACTTTGTTCTTATGAGAGAAACCAAGATGCTAACAGTGCTTTTCTCAGGGCATGCATGGCTGGAACATGGTTAGAGTTAAGATAATAACTGATTTACAAGCCTGAGCTAGAACAAATACTGTATGTATACTAAGATTTTTTACTATAGTCTTTGAGGTCTGGGTTTTTTTGTTTGTTTGTTTGTTTGTTTTTTAGCACATCAGAAAAACTTGCCCTGGAAACAGTGCAGTTTGGAAGGAAATTAACCCATTTTCATTTTGATCCCATGGGACAACTTGCTAATGAACTTCAGGTGATTAGATCATTTTAAATCTAACACAAGGAGAAATATTTATATATCAAATGGAAAAATTTCCTTCTGTAATGAAAATGCTGTAATGATACTAAATGTATGTTAACAGGTATACAGGCATGACAATTTGGCCTATTAGGTATTATTATAGGTAGGTCAGCTCTTCACTGATCCTGCTTAAATCAGCAAGGTGAAGACACAAACATCTATTTGCATATGCAAAACCACTGATCTGCATGTATACAAATGACTTTATGAGCTCCTTTGGGAGGTCCATGTACAGTAATTCACTTCAGAGTATGTCTAAATAGGCTGATTATTTATTTTCCAGGTGTCACTGACCAGCCAACAGTCAGCTCATTAAAACATCTCACCTGTTCACATATAACGTCTTCCCTGTCACAAATACATTTATCTGAGGCAACTCTTCCCTAAATATATACATAAATAAATAAATAAACATATATATATATACTATGACAGAGTACTTTAGGAACATTGAAATATGTTTATCATTCTTTTTAATCGGTGCTTACATAACAATAAGAAAAATCAAATACATATAACCAAACTGTAAATGATTCAGCTGCCTGAAAAATTTCAAATTCTTCAATTTGCAATAATCAGAGATACTGTCTGTCTTAGCATAATGCAGCAATGCTTTAGAAAGAGATATTAAAACTTAACAGTTAAATTTACAAATGATAATAACTTGAAAAACGTTGTGAATACCAGTGAATATACAGTAACACCTYAAAGAGACTGGAATAGATAAGAAGTATTGGCTAAAGCATTATAAAATGAAACTGAGTCTAGAAAAAACAACTGAATGTAAAACCTGCCATAAGATGATCTGACATAGTGATAGTATCTAATGTTATAAGTATTCGGGAAACAGTAATACTAGAAGAGACCATAACGTGGAAAGCAATTAGGACATGAGTTTATAATGAGATATAATTGCAGAAAAAAAAAACRGTACAATAAGGATGCTTCATTCAGCAAAGTGAGAGGAGCGTTATGTGAAGTGAGCACATCAGTCAGAAGAGAAAAATTCTAACTAATAAAATTTGAAAAAATTAAGTACCTCCAAGGTAAATATAACTTTTAGTATTGGAGTATCACATCAGGATTTGTACCTTCCATTTTTGAAGGCACTATTGCAGAATATGCCCTTCTGAGGAACAATAAAAAAGATATGCTGGCATTTAAGTAAATGTGTTTGACAAATACAATTTTCATGCGCACAATCTTCACATTAAGGGATATAGAAGGTACATAGTAGTTCTCCTTGAGAATTAAAAAAAAAATGTTGATAAGAGCAAAAAAAACATAGGAGATTCAAGATGTTGTTTGGCACTGGATGGTAGACTTTAGCCAGCAAAAGTATTCCATAAGTTTGTGTGATCTGAGAACCTTTTTMTTTGGCAATGAAAAAACTCTCTCTGTTCCAATTTAAATGACATAACTGCGTTGCTTCTGCAATAGGCACAGAAACTGCAGAGTTTGGGTTCTGAAGTCCATTTAAAATGTTGAAATATTTCACTCTCTGAAAACTTCTGTATTAATTCTCTTCTTCCCTTCCCCCTTCTTCCCAAATGCATTAAAAATTCAAGACATTTGAAAGCAATATTCTTGTGGCTGTGAAAAAGCTTTTATTGGCAAGTTTTGCATTTTCTCTTTAGCAAACGGATTTTTTTTATCTTAATGAACTCTTTGGAATTGCCACCCACCCTATTATTTCTGCTAAAGAAACAAACCATCTGGGCAACAGGTTGATTTGTATTTATTTAAATTAACAGTAGTTTATATCATTTTCATCCATCACCAACTCTTTCCACTCAGGTGAATTCTCTGAAGTCTTTAAACTTTATGGCTTGAAGTATTAAAGCTATAGTGTGCACATTGAAACAATTAAACTGAGGTAAAGGTAGTCATAAAACCAATGCTATGTGCCCCTCAAATACATGTGGAGGAAACAGAAAGAGAAGACAAACCAGGACCAACTGTAACCAAAATCTGCTACCACATCCAATTGAGGGGGAAAAATTTTGGAGTTACTCTGACTGTTTCTCATTAAGATGACGGTACAAGAAATAATATAAAGAACAAAAGTAAGATTGTTCAGAAAAGGCTTCTACAATCTATTTAATCTTCAATTGTACCAGTTGCTAAAATTTTTACATGTTTTACATTTTACATATTTTACATATTTAGTTTTCTCTRTTGTATTAGATCATTAATATGGACCCAGCACAATAACAAAGTGACTAAATAGACTCCCCTTGAGGTGCTATTGAGATGTTATTTTAAGATAACCTCATTTTCAGATCTTATGTTCTTGATTTCTGCTCTTTCTTTCTACCTTCCTTTCCCAGTGCTGCCTATTCAGAGAAAATCATAACATTCTCACTTTCAATTACTTGAAGAAATTTTCTTTTGCTGCACATACGGCTACGCATCAGCAGTGGCAATGGCAAAACTCACATAGATGTTTTTGCACTCTAAGGACACTGACCTGCCCCCAGTTCTCAAGAATTTCAAGTTAATCTCTGTGACGTATAAGAGAAAGATTTTGTCTCTTATATCTCCTATACATTCACACATGCACACACAGACTTTCTAATTACAACGTGTTAGCAAAGAGGGAGGGAGGGAAAGAGGGAGGGAGGGAGGGAGAGAACAAAGTAGAAATGGATATAAGCTATGAAGCCATAAAACTAAAAGGTGTCATCTCACCTCCCCAAAATCTGAAGATGTTCAGATCACAAATTCTAGATCAGCTCTACCAAAAGCTTTTACAAAACCTTTATTTATAGGTGGTCATGAAATGAGGAATTKATACTGAATACATTTTTTTTTCTCAGAACTATTGAAAACTACTCATTATGAGATTTTCACAGAAGCTTCATACATTCATTTTGTRTGTAGATGTACTTCTTCAGCCCACATTAACACCTTTGAAATGGAAATGAAAAGGAGTTGCTATCACTGTTTGCCAACAAAAGGTTTTGGGCTACTCTGGATAGTATGATGGGTTAAATGACAAGGTTGAAGTGGGATTACTGTAACCTCCCTTACTGTTGTGCTGCCATGTTAGCTGCTCCTCTGCTATGATAACATGGAGGACTGGAACAATAGTGGAGCCTCAGCTGGGAATTTCTCCAACTTTTCTATAGGGGTAAATTTAATTTGGCTTTTCTGCCTAATTATGGAGACTTTCCTGTATTTCTACATATATAATCAGGGGAATGACCAGTTAGGAAAACTTTCCATTCCTACATATAAGTAATATACCCAAATGAATAAGCAAAACCCTAGCAAAAGAACTACGAAGTTAGGACATGGGTCCTGAAACTATGAGCATTTTTCCCTCTTTTAGATACAAAAAATCACAGCCTACAAAATGAATTTAATATCCTTTGATGTAAATTTTCCTTATTCTGTCCTCAGGGAAGAAACAGAAGTAAGACCTAAAATACTATGAAAAAATTCTTACTTTGGTATATCCAGACAATTTGTGTTGGGGCYCTCTTTTAAAAGGGTGGTGTAGAGATCGATGGAAACATTTATTCTTAAAGGAAATAAGAAAGTATGACACTTACTGACTTTCCAACATTGGAGGGTTAAACTCATCTTTGGGATAGATGAGCAGCAGCCAAATGAAAACAGTAGGATTAGTTCCACAAACTCAAAGTCTGAGTTTGGCTCCAAGAACCTGGTTTGTTTAGATAGGCTACAGAAAATCCAAATGATTTTCTAACTGCCAGAATTTTACTCTTTGAATCTTTATGTTTATCTGCTCCAAGCCTCTGAAYGTTGAAAGATTCACCTACCACTCATCAAATCACTTTTCCAAAATAGACAAGATTCAAATACTGATCCGCTTTCAGAGTTCAAGTTATTTCCTAGACTGTCTGCTGCATTCTGCGGCTAGATTTCACCATCAAAGACCATTGCAGAAAACAATCTTTATATTGCAAAGGCAACAAGTTGCTTCAGAAAATARTATTCAAGCACAGAAATTCATGAGTTTCCAACAGGCAGGGCTTCATCTAACAGATTGGCCTCTGTTCTCAGCTCTGCATTTTGCTGCTGTCTTGACAGCTTAACAGCTGTTGCTGAAAATTTCCATAAATCTATGTGTTTTGAAAAAGAAAGATGAAAATACTCTACTTTCCTCTTCAACTCCAACAAAAACAAGACCATTCGAAAACATTTTTGCTCTACAGGAGGTGAAGTTAAGAACAAAAAATGATTAGATGTTTTGAACCATCTGCCTCACATCTTTCAGTGACTTTCTCAGTAGWCTCCACCTAAGAAATAGGGGTGATTTTCTGTGTTTTTCTCTAGAAATAGAAATACAATCAGAAGAAATAATTCAAGGCCATAAATTTCAGATGTGTAAAAGGTTCCTCCCCTGAGTTCCCTGATGGGAGCCCTAGCACGCATCTTTTCCATTCCACATTTTCTAATAGACATATCTATTAGCCAAACCAGTTAGCAGTACRTTCAGGAGGCTGAATTGCCTGCTGGACTGTGGTTCTTTACTCTTGGTGCCCAGATGTCTACTACCGCATAAAACAAAACTGTGAATTTCGTTCTAGCAATAAGCACCCCAAAAATCAGACATTGTACTGAATGTTAGTTGGTTGAAAAGTTAATTTGTAGTTTTTGTCCTTTTTTCTCTCTCTATTTCTAACAAATAAATAGGGATAAAACTATTTCATACAACATTTTAGATTATTCACAGCATTTTAAAGACTCTGAGGAAAAGTACTCTAGTGTTTTGGTAATGAAATCTATAACAATGTCTTTAGGATTACTAAATATATATGATGAATTTAAATRAATAAATGAAACCATCATAGACACTAAGCTGATGTTCTTTGCTCAGCTTTAGCATAGTCACCACTTGATGCTTCAAAATAAGAAGCAAATAAGAACCATAGTTACTGCCAATATGCTCAAGGGTTTAAAATTAGAAGATCTTTGTAAATACAAAAGCCAACAGATATGCTAAACCCAAAGGTAACAATGGCTTAAAAGAAAACACTGTATCATAATCTCATGCCYGTGACTACAGGTTTTTTGTGATTTTAATTACTTGATTTGACTTCAGTTAGGCTTGTCCTTGCACTGAGAATTTAATAATGTAAATAAATAAATAAATAAAGCAAGCTTGCTGGCCAGGCTTGTTTTCTGGCTTATTATATCCTACTGTGCATTCCCGTAGGCAATTCACTTAAGATTTTAGGACTTGGACATAAATCCATGATCTGTTTTTCCTTTATAAAAATATGYATTATATTGATGGGAAGATTTCTTAGCCAAAATGAATTCACTTTATAATCCTTCCTTCAGGGAAAATGGGATTCAGAATGTTTTGCAAATTGCAATGGATGGACTGCAAAAGATGAGGAAGTTATGCCTTTAACACTTCAGTCTGAAAGTGCAGAATGAGACTTACACTGAAAGAGAAGTAYGAAACTTTGGACATTTATTTTCCTTTAGGGGGAATCATAGACTTACTAAGGATAAGTAAGTAAGTGAGTAGAAGTAAGGAATACCAGAACTGATTTATTCAAGTTCAGCTGTTTATCCTTAAGAATTCCTGTATCATCTTCACTATAGTACTCAAATATAATATGGAAATTTGCCCAAACTCAACACCTATTGATAAAAATATCTTTTACTAGAATTAAACAGTACATTAAAAATTCTAGCTGACCCTTTGTGAGCACCACTTAAAGCATTTACATTATTTCTAATATTTAAGTGTTGAAATGAAAATCTTTTTTTGTATTAGCTCAAGCATTATTTTGCTGTGTGCCTTCTCCAATATAAGCTGGGGCGAGGACGTACACTGTAGTTGCTCTTTCACATACCTGCTTGCACTAACATATTTCATTACTTCAGAAATAATCATCAGACTATTATCTGGGTATCTTACACCGATAGGGCAGAAAGTGTAGACTAGTGCTTCCTCTGCCCTTCCAGGAGAAGCCTTCAGCAGGATTCAAAGATAAATAGCTGAGGTTCCATGTCCTTACCTAGGCTTCTGAACTAAAGCTCCTGCAGAAGGGAGTGTAAATCTCTTTATTAACTCAAAGTACATACGGCCTGAAWTGGCTATAAAAAAGCATTGAACCAAACTAGTTAAAACTAAGGATGACGAACTGCATTGTGATCTCACACAAGTCTAAACTGGAACGCCGGTTGGTAGGCAATTGAAAAACTTACGCATATATGTTATYCATGCTACCTTAAGATGGAAGGAAACGCATTATAGAAAAGCCTATTTATAATGAATGAAAGCAAAGAAACCCTGGGTGATTAGGTCACGTATGGAAACTGCCGCTGCTTTCTGGCAGAGATCACTGTCCCACTTTTGCAGTAAGTCGGTTACAAAGTTTTAAAAGAATCAAGTCTCTGTTTCTCTCTCCGTTCTTGTCTTGATAAAAATGAAGGCATCTTAGACGTTCCGACTCTCTTTTTATTTTTTTTCCCCTCAACACAGTTAAAAGTGCTGACAAAGAATTTGATTTCACGTTTTTGCCCATGTGTAAGAAATGAAGATTTCAACATAAACACTTGTCTAGTAGAAAATGCTGCATRTCAGCTGGGTCACTAGCACCTTGTACCAAATGCAATCATCTAGAGCCATAGAGATAGGGCTTAAAAGCTTGTACGTCCTGAATATTGTAACCTTTGGTACAGTGGTGAGGCTGTCAGCAAGCTATTACCCAACACATTCCCTCAAGTGTCTATGTCTTGTCCTTTCTTCATTACCGGCTTCCATCAGCTCAAGCATTAAGTGCTTGCCCGAAATATTGCTGCAGTTATGTAAAGCTTTTTAGGAAACATCACTTCAGACAGATGTTTAACCTCAGAGCCCTGAAGGGATAGCTCTGCCAGTTGCCAGGCTTGTCGATTAATTTTACATTGACAATCATGCTAATGTAGTTTGACACAGAGGAGCTTTTAGAGCCAGCCACCTACGTTAGATATACAAGGTAGTTGAGTGCAATTCACTGCAAAATTAATCTGAACACACAGTACATCATAATGTGTGTCTCTTAAGTGGTACTGCTCAATTTTCTCTCAACTTCCATCCCAGAAAATCACCAGAAATAGTTAAAATCATTTTTTCCCTCATCTGTGAGTTGCTTTTTTCCTTCTTTTGTTGTCATAAGTTACCAAGAATGTTTGAAGGAAGCATGAGAGGATAGTATAGCTGAATATTTGACTTACAGTATAAACTGTAGAGCCAGATATTCACTGCTGAGATGTCCCTCAGATAAGTGCTTTCAACTCGAGACATCTCCTCATTCAAATCACGTCTACAAACTGGAAGGTGTTCAGAGAAGAGCAGCGAAAACCACTAAGGGTCTGGAAAGAATGATTTGTGAGAATAGTTTAAATAAGCTAAATGTGTGTAACTTGGCTCAGGAATGAGGAAGGAGTGATGAGGTTGTGATAACCATCTATGATTACCTGATAAGTAAAAGCTAGGACAACAGTTGCAAWATGAGAAAAGGAAAGCAGAAGATACTGGATTAAAATAATAAAGACAGTCAACTATATTAGATTTCAAAAATATTTGACACCAAAGAGAAAGTGTGGACTAGTTCCCCCAAGATAAAGTGACATCGTCTGCAACATTTAGCATAAGACTGAACATAGATACAACCCTGAGTCAACTAGGTATTGACTAATGAAAAGCTTTCAGTGTATTCTCATACAGTATGTCTTTTTCTTTAACTTCAAATTCTGTGAGTCTCATGATTAAGAGTTCTTATTTTTCAGCTCAAAGGTGATGGAAAACTACAGGGTCAACAGAAGAATTGTTGATGTTTCTTTTCCTTCTCTTTTCTCCTTCCTCTTTTATTTTGACACTGAATTCATTATAAACAAAATTCTCACTTTTAAAAATGGTTTGAGCATACATAAAATGTTTTCCCTCTGTGAGACCACAGAAGAAAATATGAAATTATTAAATTGAATACTGTGATGAATATAAATGAGTCTAGTGCAAGATCTGTGAATATGAATTCAAATATTACTCCCTGACACTTTCCAATTACTGTATACCTGTATCAGCTTGACTATGAGCTAGACTGTGTCCTGCTTTTTTCATGGTCACCTTGTGGAGTGAGGGCGTAGACCCCCTCTACCTTCATATCTACAGCTTCTAATAAAAAAATAAAGCACTGAAAAATGATAAGATAGCATAAACTGGAAAAATATTACAATTTTCTGTAAGCAAGTAAATTTTTTTTTTTGTTCTCAGCCAGACTACTGTAATCCTTAAAAATGGAGAAGATGAGTTCATAAGGATCTTGGAGCATCTATCTTTCATGTTCTGAAACAGAAAGGAGAAACATTTGATCATTAGTTTCTACCATTTACTGGCACATAGGAAAGGCAGGATTTTAGGAAAAGCAAGAAGTCAAGGAATGGTTAAATTGATAATACAGCACTTGTAGTGAGAAACAGGTAGATGCTTACAAAAGAAGGCACTGTAAACTAAAGCCTAGGTGTCAGACCTAATGAATCATAAAATCATAGAATCCGTAGGTAAGGTTGAAAGACACCTCTGGAGATCATGTAGTCCAACACCCCTCACTCAAGCAGGGTCACCTAGAGCATGTTAGACAGGGTTGCACCCAGGCAGGCCTTGAAGATCTCCAGAGAAGGAGACTCCACAACCTCTCTGGGCAACCTGTTCCAGTGCTCCGTCACTCTCACAGTGAAGAAATTCCCCCTCACGATCAGGCAGAACTTCCTGTGATTCAATTTGTGCCCATTGCCTCTTGTCCTGTCGCATTGCACTACTGAAAAGAGTTTGTCCTTGTCCCCTTGAAGGTATTAGTACCTTCAGGTACTTATAGACATTGATAAGATCGCTTCTCAGTCTTCTCTTCYCCAGGYTAAACAGGCCCAGCTCTCGCAGTTGTTCCTCATAGGGCAGATGCTCCAGCCTTCTGATCATCTTTGTAGCCCTACACTGGACTCTCTCCAGTAGCTTCATGTCTCTCTTTGTACTGGGGAACCCAGAACAGGACACAGAACTCAAGAAGAGGCCTCAGCAGGGCTGAGCAGAGCAGTAGGATCACCTCCCTCRACCTGCTGGCAACACTCTTCCTAAGGCACCCAAGMACATCACCGATCTTCTTGACCAAAAGGGCACATTGCTGRCTCATGGTCAACTTGTCATCCACCAGCGCTCCCAGGTCCTTCTCTGCAGAGCTGCTCTCCAGCAGGTCAGCCCCCAGCTTCTAYTAGTGCCTGGGGTTATTTCTCCCTCGGTGCAGGACCTTGCACTTGCCCTTGTTGAACCTCAGGAGGTTCCTCTCCACCCAGCTCTCCAGCCTGTCCAGGTCTCTCTGAATGGCCACACAGCCCTCAGATATTTCAGCCAGTCCTCCCAGCTTGGTATCATCAGTAAACTTGCTGAGGAGGCACACTGTACCTTTGTCCAGGCCATGGACAAAGGACGGGATGCAACCCCGTCTAACATGCTCTCGTGACCCTTGAGTAAGTGAGGYTGGACTAGATGATCTCCAGAAGTCCCTTCCAACTTTACCATTTCTGTGATTCTGTAATCCAGAAAGACAGATGGAAGTAAGGGTGGAGGTGAGGAAGCTGGTCTGGAAACTGGTCTGATATTAACCCAGGGTACCTGGAAAAGCAAGCAGAATAGTGTATTAATTGCTAAAGCTATTATTTTTATTATTGTTAGTAATCAATTAAATTTGTGTCTTATCAGCTGTAATTATACACTACTCTTTCTGCTCCCTGAAAGGCTTGCTTGTATACTTAAACATTTTGCAAGAACATGCTTTCATTTGCATATTCAAAAAGCAAAGAAAACTGTAAAGGTAGAATCTGCATTTTTGTTGATTAGTTGAGCAACTTTTCAAGCATTTGTTGTGGAATGCATTATTCAAGAGTATTCTTCCTTGTAGAATGTGTTTGCCAATGTAGCTTTGTAATCTGAATACATAAAAACCTCTATCCAGACAATTAAAATGAATGCATTTAGAACACAAATGCACTGTCAGGTGTTATTTTGTAGCCAGCACTCCCCCAGTGCATCTGTCCACTGTAAAATTCAGTATCCTACTGTAGCTAAGAAAAATGTGAAAATTTTCGCAGTTCAAACCTCAGACAACCCATAGTTCTACCATGTGCTAAGCAGTAGTGGGTTCTGAGCAGCTCTTGAGAATTCTCTATCCCTTCCAAATAAAAGCAGAATTTATGGTAAACTTATGGATTTCTGCCACGTTTTTCAAAAGAACGAGGAATGAATTGATGAGAAGGAAGTAATAATGAGAAGGAAGTAATAAAAGTGAAATGTCTGTCTGTTAAAGAAGACCAGTTCTTCTTTTGTGCTTCTGATTTTAGGAGTGAGCTTTCTTCCCCAAAATAGAAATCAAACATTAGAATTCAGAATTTTCTCTTCTGGTGTCACTTCTCTACTCTTCTTCATTTTTCTCCTCTTACTGGCAACAGTTTTGCAAATCTCTACCAGGTGATCTCCAAATCCCTCTTCATTTTTAAAAAGAAACACAGTGCTGGCACATTCTGACACTGGACAGACATRTCAACAAACCTTGAAATACTGCTGCCTCTAAGCAGAAGAGTATGTTGGTGCCATATTTGCTCCTGTTTGCTACTACTGGGCTTCATTAGGAGCTATGATAATTTAAAAAAAAAACATCTTGGTAGTGCTATGTGATACAAATCAAATCCAGCAGCAACCACACAAAGCCCTGTGTCGCTGCTCAAGACATGTATTAACATTTGAGGTTAAAGATTTGATTGCATTTACTGGCTAAAGGAAAAAAATKCAAGGAACTGATGCTAAACTGAACAAAGTAAATGGAAAAGCTCTCCTTTGATGTCAGTGGGCTCAGATTTAGGCTATAAAATATCAAATTACACTTGCCTCATCCCCAACACATACACACATAAAAAATTACAGTTGATGTACAAAATGCACAGAGAACAAGTGTTTAATTCTAAAGTATGGATGTAACCACTAAATTTAGAAAAAAAATTAAAAAGCTCCTGCTGTCAGCCAGCAGCTCACATGTGCTAAACCTGGCATCATCTTTGCAAAACAGAAATCCACCTTTGACATGTAAAACCATCTTCCACGCTCTTCTTTAATGGAAGCACTGCGTCACATGTTTACTATGTCAGCTTTGTCATCTCATTGAATTAAGCTCTTGAAGAAGAAGATGAAGGTCTAGGTTAAATCTATTGGACTTTTGGCACATAAATGTCCAACATTCAGATTCTGAAATGTCTAATATGTGCGTGTATTATGAGTATTGCCTTGCTAGGGTCCTTCTCTGGTCAATGCAAAGAGAGACAACTTTCAAAAAGTTATGCTTTAGAAGGACTACATGCTATCTGGAGATGGCTTGCTTTCTCTCCATTGACTGGAGAGGGGGGCTAGATCTGGAGCTAAGGTTGGTGCCTAGATAAAATTAATACAATTCTACAATATAACTATAAAGAGTATGTAAAAGGGATTTTTCTTCTTGCAGGCTCACCTAGTTCTTTTTTCTTATAAAATAGCTATATACCATCATCCTTGAATATCCTTGAATATCCAAGCAAGGACAGAACACCAGTGCAGCAAGGGTCCCACTTACAGGAACTATAGAAACATCCCATTAATCTAAATATACACTTAGACTGTATATGTTTTTCAAATATCCTTTTACCATTATTTTCTCCCTCAAATAGGATTCCAAATCCAATTCTTCTACCAGTAATTGGTAGCGTTATTGGAATAGGATGACTTCTAGGGATAGATTCTGATCTCAGTATATACTAAAGCTAGACTAATTCCAGAATTAGGCACCAGCAAGAGAAAGAAAAATTTGATTTTCTGTCTTTACAGATTGTCTCCAAGAATACGAGATGCAAACTTCCATTTACTAGGTTTTGTGAGTTAAACCTTTAAAAGTACTAGAGATCTTTTTTKGGGGGTGGTTTTATTATTACCAGCTCAAAGGTTTTATTAAAAAATGTTTTCAAGTGAGAGATTTAAAATAACTTGAAAAGTTGGAAAAACACCTTTTAAATATGAACTACAGAATTTATTACAAARCCGGAGAAAACAAATACATTTACAGTGTGGAAATGACATAGGCTGGTGTTTTCACACCCATGTTCCCTGGTTAACAGCCTTAATTCCTATTTAGGCACCAACGTGAATGAGCAAGTTTTCGACGTAATAAATAACTGCAAGGCAATTACATCAAAAATTACACTGAGATAAAAATCTCTCTAGCAAGCATACATAACATAAAAATAGAAGCCAATGGCATCTGGATTGCTGTGTACTGATTCCCTTTGAAAATGGGAAGCCACACATTCAGAAAAGTATAAACTTACATGGTCGTTAATTTCAATGGGATTTACGTATATATTATATATATGTGTGTGTGCGTATGTATGTATGTGCGTATGTATGTTACTGATTGATGACCTAAGTACCTGATTTAGCTACTTRTAAAAGAAAATCTAGTAGCAGTTCACAGCTACTTCAGGGAGCAAATTTCCTTTATGAGTATTCTTTCCCAAAGCATGCAGCTTGCTTGCTAATAGTAGTGAGAGAATGTCAGTACTAACGCCCTCTGTGAATTTGTAAGCCATTTGGCTCTGCAAAGATTTTAGTAGAGTCCACGCTTGGTTGTTGATAATATTCACTTAAATGTAGTGGCATTTATCAATTTTAGTGATTTTTGCAAAACTGTTATTGCAAAGCTTTATCCACTATTTGCCAGCGTTGTCCCAATTTTGTTAAGTTTTGAATAAACAGGATCTATTTTTGTAAGATCATCTTTCATTTATGGGATTTGCTCCAGTTTTATGTTGGCAGTTGCTTTAAGTTTTTGTTTATTTTTTCTTTCTATACAAAATTGACAGTAGCCAAAATGTACTGATTTCTAAAAATGTACTGAAGAGAAACAGCAGGGGAAGGAGAGAAAATCTCCATATATTTAGGAACAGAGTAACACTGCCCCAACAGTGAAAACTTTATAGGGCAGCACTTTATTAACTGTCCATTTCAAACTACTAATTATTAGCTGACTACAAAATGATCACTTACTGTTCAGTAGAGAAGTCAGCATTTCTCCAGAAGGGAGTTTGTTATTGGAGACTGTTTTTATAAATGCATAGTTTCCTTAATTCCTGTATAATGATCTTTCCTGACTTAGTTATTGTTGTTCTAAATGGCTAAAATAAACACTCTTGTTCATGTACTTTCAAATGAAAACATGAATGTTCATGGCTTTATATTACTGAAGTTTTCCCTTATTCCCTCTACCCCCACACTGTGTTCTTTTTTTTCAGACTACAGTCTCTGAGTACTTTGATAGTTTATACTTTCTTCTCACAGTGAGGTGTTATAGTAAGAAAGCTCTTTTAGCAGCTACCAAAACATGCCACATTGACTGTAACCTTTGCAAAAGAAAATGCTCCAAGGAGCTTTGATTGTGTAAACAGTATGTTCTATTCTGAAAACAGGGACATTGTAGAAGGAGAAATAACACAAAGGAATATATTTTTTTTCTAATTTCGGTTTGATACTTAAAGGTGGCTCTTTAAAACCATTGTGCTTGCATGGATATTACTAAGATAACTTAGTACTGTTTGTGTGTAATACTTTTATTATTATGAGCAGATATGTCAGAGACATTGGTTATTGTTATGAACTCAATAATTTTCTATGTAAGCACATGTCAGAGCAGAGAAGCTATTCCATAGAGGCTGCAGAAAAATGGAGTCCAGAACAGCATAAACACACCACTGTCATTGAATAAGGAGCAAGAGAATATGAAGAGACTGAAGCACATATGAGGCAGGCTTTGTTTTTATTGAAACAAAGGGTTGCTTCTATGGAAAACAAACATCTAACAAACTAAGAGATGAATAACATATTGAGAAAATCCCATGCAGCAAATCTATGTCCCAAGTTTTGGCCACTCCAAGTTAAGTCTGCAGCTTGTACTTTCAGGATAAAGAATTTGGATCAAATTTGTAAGGGGATGCTTTTTGTTAATTTAGAGAATTCATTTAGGAAAGTTTCTTCTGTTTTGTGGAAAAGATTCTGTACCCTCTCTGAAGATCTGAAATAGTCTTAGTGTGGGAGACTGGAAGAGGCATCTACAAAACACAGCTAATGAAGAGGATGATTTGACCCTTCCAGATCATCATTTATTTCAATGAGATTTTGCTGCCCAACCACCTATTCCAGGTTGCCCAGAAAATTCAAGATTCTTTCAGGCCAAGAAACTTTGACTGCATTGTGGCAGGCTGCAAGTTGGCAGTTGGCTATCCCACCAACTCCTTAGAAAGATAGGGACTCAAACCCTTATTTATATATTCTGTGAAGTGTAGTTTGTCTGTAATGGATTATTATTATAATTTATTGCATTTCTCTTTTCTCTTCCTTCCTTCTGTCACCTTTTTATATTTCACAATGAACTACTTACTGCTGAAGCCTTGTATACTTTGCTGCTTAAGAGTGAATTTGTACAGTTATGTGAGTAGCCACATAGCTTAAAAAGAGTCTAAAATTTCACTCTAAGAATTAGGACCGTGTTGCTTTAATATTTCACGGTGATCCCTTTTATCTTATGCTAAATAACAATAGCAGAAGTGACATACCTATGAATACGTGAAACCACTGTTATAATATAAAACAGTTTCCCCCTAAGTATTGTACAACGGCATTTTAGAATTACTTGGGAACTAGATAGAGGAATTAGGACATCAATTAATGATAATGTTTTGACATCAAAAAAAATCTTTTCATGGCTGAGAAAGATTTTGATTGAAAACTAACTCCTGAAAATTCAATTCTTAAGAAAAAAATACTTTCGAATTGTATTTTCCTGCGGAAATTTCTCTGAAAAGTAAATATTTTCTGCAGTTTTCAAATGCCTTTACAAAATGCTGCCATCAACAGCTGTGGCCTTTGTATTAATGTAATACAAATATAGTTTTTTCTTTTCCAACTCAGGAAACTACAGGTCAGTCAGCCTCACCTCTATCCCAGGAAAGGTGATGGAACAGCTTGTTTTGGACATCATCTTAAAGCATGTGGAGGAAAAGAAAGTGATTAGAGTAGTCAACATGGATTCACCAAGGGAAAATCAGGCTTAACCAACCTGATAGCCTTCTAGAATGGAATAACTGGCTGGATAGATGAGGGGAGAGCAGTAGATGTTTTCTCCTTGACTTCAGCGAAGCTTTTGACACTGTCTCCCATAACATCCTCCTAGGCAAGCTCAAGAAGTGTGGGTTACACGAGTGGACAGTGAAGTAGGTTGAGAACTGGCTGAAAGGCAGAGCTCAGAGGGTCACCATCAGTGGTGTGGAGTCTAGTTGGAGGCCTGTGGCTAGTGGCATACCCCAGGGTTCAGTCCTGGGTCTCATCATGTTCAATTTATTCATCAATGACCTGGATGAAGGGACCGAGTGCCTCCTCAGCAAGTTTGCTGACGATACCAAACTGGGAGGAGTGACTGATACACCTGAGTGCTGTGTGGCCATTCAGAGAGACCTGGACAGGCTGGAGAGCTGGGTGGAGAGGAACCTCCTGAGGTTCAACAAGGGCAAGTGCAGGGTCCTGCACCGAGGGAGAAATAACCCCAGGCACTAATAGAAGCTGGGGGCTGACCTGCTGGAGAGCAGCTCTGCAGAGAAGGACCTGGGAGCGCTGGTGGATGACAAGTTGACCATGAGCCAGCAATGTGCCCTTTTGGTCAAGAAGATCGGTGGTRTGCTTGGGTGCCTTAGGAAGAGTGTTGCCAGCAGGTCRAGGGAGGTGATCCTACTGCTCTGCTCAGCCCTGCTGAGGCCTCWTCTTGAGTTCTGTGTCCYGTTCTGGGCTCTCCAGTACAAGAGAGACATGGAGCTACTAGCGAACATCCAGCATAGAGCTACTGTACCATCTGCCCTATGAGGAACAACTGCGAGAGCTGGGCCTGTTTAACCTGGAGAAGAGAAGACTGAGAAGCGATCTTATCAATGTCTATAAGTACCTGAAGGGAGGGTGTCAAGGGGATGGGGACAAACTCTTTTCAGTTCTCCCATATGACAGGACAGGAGGCAATGGGCACAAATTGAACCACAGGAAGTTCTACCTAATCGTGAGGGGAAATTTCTTCACTGTGAGAGTGACRGAGCACTGGAAGAGGTTGCCCAGAGAAGTTGTAGAGTCTCCTTCTCAGGAGATCTTCAAGGCCTGCCTGGATGCAACCCTGTCTAACATGCTCTAGGTGACCCTGCTTGAGTGAGGTGTGTTGGACTAGATGATTTCCAGAGGTGTCTTGCAACCTCAACCGTTCTGTGATTCTGTGATTCTTGGTGTATGAGCTTGGTTAGGTTTTTGCTCGGTCCTGTTTTCAATGCAGTTTGTTTAACAGACCAGTGTAGCTACAGTATAACAGGCCAGGTAGTCATAACACATGATGACTACAAAGTACAGAATACTTTGCTCCTTAAAATYCTATATTAAAATATTTTTAACCAAAGAGTAAAAGTCTTAGAGAACCATTAGCATGTTGTTTAGATATCTTTCAGTATTATCTTGACCAAAGCTTTCTTATAATGTCTTAAATCTAAYTGATGGCCATTGTATAATAACAAAATTCCTTGTTTGCCCCTCATATGATCAATGAATGTATCTACTCTATTCATTTATTACTCATTCTTCCTCATAAAATATTGAATCTATCCACATTCTCTTTGCCTCTGTTGTAAGAGCAAAATAAAAATCTTCTGATATGAATTATGGTAACTGTCTTCTATATTTAAGGGTGTCTTTCTGTTGATCATTAATTTTTTTTAACTGCTAAACAATCAGGGGGCCCAGAGTGAGTCACTTAAAGAGACCATGATCTTCATACAGTATTCACATAGTTTTTTCATGGTACAGTAATAAATAATGTAGTTCCTAA
Organism: Rhea americana; assembly: GCF_003343005.1. Lineage (NCBI taxonomy): Eukaryota > Metazoa > Chordata > Aves > Rheiformes > Rheidae > Rhea > Rhea americana. The sequence continues at coordinate 9,691,906 of NW_028186645.1, forward strand.
ATCATTTTTGCTATACATTTAGTTCACTTACTTATATAACAGAAATAGCCTTTTCCCTTAATCTTTGAATTTTATGTAATTTACTTCTGCCTTTGTCTTTTCACAGGGAGTTACTGTTGCTATTTTTGTCATTACATKGGCTTACACAACCATCTTGACCTAAAAATTAACATTCCTTCTGTTCATGGGTACTAATTGCTTCATCTTCTTCTGCAAGATCATTGTCTGTTCTTACAAAGATTTCCTTTGAACCAGTGATGCTGTTAGGATCTTCTTTGTCAGTGCCTATATTTGTAATCCCATGAAATTGAACTATTCCACTGCAGTACTTGCATCTTTGCCCCCACATCTGATATTGCTCCAGGTTATGTTTGACACAGTATATATGACTGCATGTGTACTGGTTTGCAGACTCTGATTCTGAGTGTAGCTTTCTGTAGCTCAGACAGAACATTCCTCTTTAGTTTTTACAGTTGATCTTAGTAAAGCAACACATCAGAGGCAGGGGTGTTGGATGAGTTGGGAGATTATAAACTGTTAGGACAGCCAGTCTAAATATAATTAACCAGAGTTATTATAGATATCTCAAAATGTACTTTTCACTGAAATTAAGTTTATATGTGTGTGTGTGTGTGCACAYGTGTGTGTGTGCATACACATACATGCGCGCGCGCGCACACACATATATATATAAAAATAGTGCCATGTTTGTATTTTAAGATTGTTGGTCATCTATGACTTTACCTGGTCATTGTACTTCTTTCTATGTCTGAGTATCAACTTCATATCTCAGAAAGGACTAACAGAAAAAAAAATCTATTTTACCTTCTCTAGAAGTGTAAATTGTGTAATTTGTAGTTATATTGAAGTAGGTAATTAGTATTGACTCTGATTCTGTATCTGATGCATAGCTGAAGAGAGGACTGTGATATGCTGGGCTATTCACCCTAGCTCTTCCAAGCAGCTTAAATTCACAAAGAGGCAGAAAGGTGTCTTTYACAACATCCCTAACTCTTGCACATTCCAAAAAGAGAATAAAATACTGCAAGGGTAGAACACGTATTTCCAAGATCATTTATTCTCACCAGGGCTCTGAATAGGCTCATGGAGCTTAGAGTTTTATTACTCAGGTAAAAAGGTTATACAGCACTCAGTAACACTGGTTTTATGCACTTCCTCAAATGGTATAATTAAACTTGCTGAAATAACAGGCCCTCATGTTTTTCCCATGCCTAGCATATCCTTAGAGTGTTTGAGGGCTATGTATGCCACTTCTAAAAAGTTATTAAAAGTTGCCAGTTTGAGACTAAACTAGAAACTCTGAGCTAAGCTGCTACCAGTCAGTCAAAATGCATGAGGTTTCATCATCTGTGGAGAAGAAAAATTCAGATTTCATCCCGTGCAAATGATTTCATTTAGAGTCAGCTAGATTAAACCATGATGATACACCTGTAATATAAATGAAACTCCCTCATCTTCAAAGAACAGTTTATCTGCCTGGAAAATGATTTGCTGGTAATCTCACTGGCAGCCTTGTTTCTAACTGAATATTACTTCTGAATATTCAAATGGTCTCTATTAACTTTAGGGCCACACGGCAGTAACTGACTGGAAAGTCATCTCCTCTCTGAGAAGGGAAACTGTGATTTTACTTCATGTGGCACTTATGAAAGCTGATGAGATTTGGATGTATCATATTGCCTTCTGGATATTAAGAGATTCTAGATGACAGTGTGTCACATAGAAACAAAGATAACCTGGGTCACCATAAGCAGAATGCTTAATTTTTCTGTTATGCTCTTCTATTGCACAAAGTGAAATAAGATATTATAGTTTTAGACTCTCCTTCCTCCAGATTGGTCTCATGCAGCTCTTCCAAGGAACATATATTAACAGGTGAAGTAATTGCAAAACCAAAACAAAAGAGAAAAACAAAAATAACAAAAAAATCCCAGAAGAGTTGTAATCCATTTATTTGAAAATAAAATGTAACATGTAGCATTTCATAATGGCAGTGCCTCAATAGATAACCTTGTTCTTTTTTTTTTTTTTAACATGTCTATACAACCCTGAAATATTCTTTCAAAATCCCATAGACTTGAAACTGTGCTGTTCTTTCCACAAAGTATTCTAGGAATACTTGAGATACTATTCTTCCAGTCATATAGCAGTTTTGGTCTTCTAGTTTAAGAAGGTAAAAGGKTAGTGCAAAAGTAAAAATAAAATAAGTCATGCCTGCAAAAGATTTATTTTGCTTGAAGGCTTGAGATATTTATTTCTTTCAAAACAAAATTCTCCATTTCCAATACATACTGTACAGAACTTAAAAACTATAAACAGAAATTCGAAAGACAGATGAAAATTTTTCTTCTTTTCTTCTGATTTTTCTCCTGCCTGCCAGCCTTTCTTCCTTCTTCCATCTCTTTCTTCCTCTCTCCTTTATTTCCTCAAGCTCTCCCTCCCTTCTTTTGTTTGTTTCCCTCCCTGTCTCCCTTTCTTCCTTTTTTCTCCCTTCCTTCCTTCTTTGTTCCTTCCCTCCCTCCCTTCCTTCCTCTTTCCTTCTTTCTTTCTTGCTCTTTCTTTCTTTCTTTCTCTCCCTCTCTTTCTTTCCTGCCTTATTGCTCTGAACTTAGTTATCACTTCCCATGTTTTTTTCTCACCCCAGCATGTGTTAAAATTCTCTTGAATATATATCTTTTTAATCTTTTTTTCTTTATTAAGAGTTTTTTTCTAGATTTGAAGAATCACTTGAGTAACTTAATTGCGTGAAGTGCAGAGTGAAAGTCAATGCAAAATATTCTGCAAAGCTTTTCAAAAATGCATCTTCAGAAAGCAGCTCACTTTTAGACTCAAAATTTTAACCCTTTATTTAAAACAGGCACACATACACACATTCCCTGCATTCTGTCAGTAATATTTTTTAGCTCCTTATTGAAATTTCATCTTCTTTAAATAAAATTAGTAGTTGTATTAGACTAATTTACTTTCTCCTTATGCACAGAACCGTTAGTATTCTAGACACACTTTTCTTCCATCAGTACAGCCACAAACATTTTCTCCCATATGAATGAATGAAGAGGAAGCCGAACACTGTTCTGAGAAGTATAAACTATGTTAGAAAGAGCAACACTCACTCCCATAATTGTTAACTGACTTCCCAGGCCAGTCATTTCAAAATTAGTAATTAGACAGGAACAGTCTGATGGAGCAGCTGAGAATACTGGCAAAGGAATTCAGAGAGTAAARTCATAGAATAATTTAGATTGAAAGGGTCATCTGTTCCAACCTCGCACCAAAAGCAAGACCAGCTTCAAAGTTACATTGGCTGAAATCTTTGCTGAGGTCTTTGTCCAGTTGGGTTTCTACCTGGAGATTCTACAACTTATCTTGGCAACCTATTTCAATGACCATCCTCATTGTGAAGGTTTTTTATTCCTAATATTCAGAGAATCTATATTTTCACCATAAGGTTAGATTATAGTGGTATAAAATTGTGAGTGAAGGGGAAAATGAAAGAGAAAACCCAAATCCACTTATATTAGATGAAAAAAAAATCTAAGTGATGTGAATAGTAAAAGCCACATACTGCTTCAGAGATTTTACAGTTGAAGTAGAAAAAGTATACAAAAGATAGATGACCAGAACAACTATTTTAATTTAACAGGAAGGCAACTGAACTATAATAATTGCATAACTTGGCCAATGTCATATAAAAAGATTTTGGCAAAACCCACATTTCTAAATTAACCATTCTCTAATTGTGGATTGTCAGTTCTAAGGAAAGTGACTGAAATTGCACCATTCAATAATGAATCAATTCACAGTGAGGATATGTCATTCATAGGATAGTCATAACCCTCACCTTTAGACGCATAGTTTGGGAAAAAAAAATGAAAATGATCGGAAGTGAGGGGAAAAATATTCATCTTGAAAAACATTTTAAAATAACTTCAGTTATAAGGATATTATTCCATATAACTACAAGTCCATATTCAGGAAGAGTGGAATGAAGAGGAAAAAAAAGTGATCAATAGACATTTTCCACTAATGTCTAATGCAATTGTTTCTCCAGCATGACATTCCATCAGTTTGTTGCAGCAGCGGTAGGATAACAGTAGGATTTCAGCATCTGTCTTACTTTTTTTCTTATACTTACTTGTCCTGCAAAAAAAAGAAAAATAGGAGTATCCTGTAGTAACAATAAAAGTCAGGTTTGATTAGGTCCTCCAGAAGTCTTAATCCAATATATTGACAGATACAAATTTTCTACCTTKAATTTGGGGTTGAATTTGCAAGAGATCGTCTCAAAATCTGAACTTGGACCGGATTTCATTTTGGACCTTGGAGCTCTCTTCACAGTTTATAATCCTTGATACTACTTATTAATATATTCCTAGCCTGCAGCCTAATTTTCTGTTTCTGTAATTTATGCAAGAGGTCAGCTACCATTCTAGCTTTCTTCCAGTATGTTCATTTTCCAATCATTTCCTTGATTGTCTTCAGAACTCAGACCCATTCACTATTTACCAAACATGACTTACATTTTCTACCACTTATTTGCCATTATTGTCAAATTTTTATCACTGAATCACAGTTGAACCCAGGGGAGGAAGTTGTTATGTGCTACTGAAATAGATATAGCTCTGCATTTTCAAAGAACAATGCAACACAAATGAAGTTCTGCACTGCAAAGTAATAACTAATTCAAAAGAAAGCCCTTATCCAGGAAAAGTCTTTACAATTCAGAAGGGATCTGAACTATTGTACATAGTTAACCCATGTGGAACACAGCATTAGCAGTATGTTTTCTTAATCAACATACTGTGGTTGCTTTTAGAATGAAGGAAGTGTTATTGTTGCTAACAAAGAGTTTCACTCCTTTAGGTTTTTTCTGAATACTGTCAGTGACCTTAAGATGCAGCCGCTTGAATAAGATGTGCACATGMATAAAACATGATTTCATTTTCTTTATATTGCTTAAAGGATTTCCCAGTGGCCAGGTAAATGGGTATATATATTTTGAAAAGCATATACCAAAAGTGACCAATAATAATCCCTGCTTCCCTTAGCTCTATTAACTGAGTTCTCTAAGCACTTTTCATATGTTAATTAGTTAAGATTCATACATAGTCCATGAGAGGAGGTAGTGTTGTTAGTTCTATTTTACATCAAGGATCTGACACATGAAGAAAGTAACTTTTCTGATGACAAATAGTGCAYTAAAACAAGTGAACTGACCACTCCATTTCCTTTCTATTTTGACTTTACAATAAGCAACCAAACCAGTCTAGATCTTTAAGTTCTATGTTCACATCTTCTGAAAGAAGAAAAGAAATATAGCAGCCAGCTTTATAGTCTTGATCTATTGGAAGCAGAGAAACGGAAAAGAGGGAATGGCTGTGGAGCTGTGACCATGATCTGTGGCAAGCAAGCAAGCCACATCTAGAAGAATTAAACCAGTCCACATCTTTCTTACACTTTGTAGATCTATTCTGGCTGGAGCAGACCACAAGACCAAAGGGCTGGAAGAGAGCTGTTTACAGGAATTTGCTGCTATTCAATACTCTACTTTCCAAGAAGAAAGACCTTGTAGCACAGAAAGAATTTGAAACCTCTTGAATTTTAGGAACACAATATGCTGTTTTGATATTTTTGGCCAAAATTTAACAGCAAATGACAGAAATATATATACATTTACACACACACACACACACACACACACACACACACACACACATATATTTGAATTCTACCTTTCTCAAAACCCATCATAAATTCAGAAAAGACTGTGTCTGTATTATCTCAGAACCTTTTACTGTTAAATTATCAATGCAGAAGCTTCATGATAAAAGTATCTTTGCCTCTCTGTTGCTGAGGTTCAATATTCTGATGAGGAGATTTCCAATGAACTGAAGAGCCTTAGAAACTGAAATTACATTGAAACGTGCCCTGGTTCCTAAGACACTTAATGTTTTTTTTTTCTTTTTTTTTAAAAAAAAAATCTTCCAAAACTCTCTGCAAAATATCCTTTAAAAGTTCTGATTGGAAAAATGAATCTAAAAATATTCCACAACTCTAGAAATCTAGCAACACACTATCCATCTGCCTATTACCCTGGAAATTCCTTTTAGTGCCTTAAATATATATAGATATTTTTTTCCTTGTTGTATTTCAGCTGTAAGAACAAACAGCTTTTAAAACATATTTCTTTTTATTTTGAGTCCCGTAGAACTTCTTCTTAGACTTCAGCAGTTTTATTCAGGAAATACGGGATTAAGACTTTCTGGGGTTCTCCAGTCCCCTAATTTCTATGCTTCCTTCCCTCTCCTACCCTGTCTGCAGCTAATCTATAATAAAGGTTAATTTTGAAAAGCCAGCTCCATAATATTTATACAATGAAGTCAAACACTGAATGAAACACACTTGTAAAAACAACAGTGGCCTTTTCCTTGTGCAATATATAGGATGTGGTCAATCATTTGGCAATTCARTTTTGGCACATCATGAACTATTTATTTGTTAAGTCCAGTTCTTGAGACTGCAAAAGCTCTGGGAGGTTTTTCTTTTCTTTTCCTTTCTTTTTTTTTTCCTTTCCTTTCCACTCCCTTCACTAGAAACTATTAAATTTTCAGAGCCTGATGTTTATTTCACACTGAAACATGTACTATTGTATCGATAAATATTTAATGGTGCTGGAGTTCAGTGGATATAGCCTCATATGTTTCTTTTAAAAGGTGTTTTATTACCTGATGAGTGCACTGTGGTCAATTAAGCAAGAAAAAAACAAATCCAAAACAAAACTTTTCCACTAAAAGATGACACAGAGTTCAATTTCAGTTTGAAGCGAGTGTGGAGGAAACAAGTAACCATATATTTTTCTAAGGTTCTCAGGCTTGCCACTGCACAGACRATTCCATTTGGGATAAACATCAGGGGCATTACACAGACTATAAAAGCATTTGAGCTGAGTAGGACAAGTGCTAGAAAAGACAAAGTACTAAAAAGAAGCTTTTAGGAACAGTCTACAAAAATTTTGAGAAAAAAAATGACTTTTCCTTAAACTTATGTACCTTCTGAGACGGTCTTATGATATACACTCAGATTCAGACTGTAAGACATTCATGGAAAGTGATTTCTAGACTTTCTGGACAAATATTTGTTGAAATGAAATTTTAAATCTTATGTTAAATTATTTAAGCAGATATGTAAAATTCTCAGTACACTTTTAATTTTATGTTGTGCTTGAAACTATCTGAAACAGGGAGAATCAACTCTTTAAGACAGGAGCAAACTAACAAAAGAAGAAGGTGCAAAGAATAAAAACAGCATGTGGTCAAACAAAGCATGTGCTGCTCCGATGGGAAATGCTAAGGTTAAAAAAAAAGGCTAAATAAGAATGATAAARAAGACCCTGAAAACCATGGTGCCAAAATGAATGAAAAATAACCAGTTTGTGATGAATCTCCTGAGTTCTCTTCTCTTCATTTCTTTCTGGGGCTTTGACTATAAGACACTGAAAATAAATTTAACACAAACGTTTTTATTACCTAATCAAAGAGTGCAGACATGTATCAGTAGTCAGGGATCATAAATATTCAAAAATCTGTAACATTCACAAAAAGGACCAATGCTTTCCCCAAAACAAGCATAGACTGAGTTTACTATGTCAGATGGAATAAAGCACAGTCATGAGCATGTCATGAGTTTTCAATATAGCATCTCTGAATCCTATGTCTTTATAGATTTTAGTTAGATACTTAAACAAATTTGGATGTTGAAAGCTGTAGATTATTTTGGAATGTATTGAATTGGATAGAGGTTACAAATGGAGCTTTAGGGCTTTTAAATTAAACTGCTGCTGGGCACTACAAATACTGTCCAGAAAATGACTTCTAAACAAATTAATTGATTTCCCTATGACCATGTTCATGCTTTGCTCAAATCCTCAGTTCACCATCACAGACAAAGATCTGGTTCTTTCTCCCAGCATTAGTCTTGTGCAAGCTTGAACCTAACAACCAAATGAAGTAGAATCATTTGCAACAATGAACAGTGTTTTTTTCTCATTGGGGGGGGGGAAGTGATAGATATCTCACCTTTTCATTTAACTTGTAATTTCAGGGGCTTTTCTGTCTTATTTTTAGAAAAATTGTGTTATATATTTATTTTCTGCTATAGAAATCTGCTTTATCTTGACATCACTACAAATAAAAACTGGTTAATCCAGTTTTAAGTCATAATAGAAATGACTTTTTTAAACTTTGATTCCAAGAAGGGAATCAGGATTGCTTTTGACTGTTCACAACTATAGAGAAGCAGCCCAAACACAAATATTAAGTGTCAGACAAGAGCTCAAAGTGCACTGAAGAGATGAAGCTACAGAAAAAAAGTTCACATTTAATATTTTTCAACTGAAATCAACATCTCCAGGCCAGAACAATTGGTTTGCCAGAGCTCCAGTTTAGCAATTGTGCTGAACATTTCACTGCTGATCTAGATGAGAAGTACTACTTTTGGGAAGGCTGAGAGAGAAATGAAGGCTGGTGAGAAATGAACATTTTGTTCCCTGAGTGTGTTGGTTTTATCACAGAAATGGTACAATTTTGGTTTCCACTCAAAACTGTGGCTTTCAGAAACCTGACCAAACAAGAATTTGCCTAGATGTACGTGATTTTTACCTTCTTTAGTTCATAATATTTGCATTTCAAAATCAAATGAACTGATTTCAACACCTTTAGTCGCCATTGACTACATGACAGGAATGTCATATCTCACAGGAAGCCATTAGAGCCAGCACCTCACATGACTGAAGTCTATGACTTTTATGGTTTTCACAGAGAGATTTACCCATTTTTCTGGCTTTAGTTTTACTTAAAAGTAGATGCTGTATTTCTGAACAGAATGAACTCACAAAATACTGTAAATCATTCAAGGCAATTTTTATCCACAGAATTGCTAGAAACTTTAAATCAGAATCTCAGTTTGTTTTGTAAGAATCTGCACTGAACCTCTGAATCTTGAGAGATGAACCTGTTGCAGTAAAGGATGTGTATGTATACACATACAAGAGTGAGAAAAAGGGATTCTTTTAAATGATTGCCTCATAGCAGATTAAGTTTCTTTTGAGAAATATACTCTGTAGACCTAAGATTAGAAGAGTGAGACTTTGAAGCTCAAAGAGCAGAAGATTAGTTCCAATTCTGCATGTCTTTTTTTAACATATTTATGATTTAAATATTAATCCTCTTTTTTTACTGTACCACAATTCTTTGTTATTGCTATTCATTTTAGCACTGTTTACATGAAACATTTCTTCACTGGTAGGTCCTTTAGAATGATAAGCAAAGCCAAAGGAAGAGTATTCACAGTGATGGTGACAGGAAACTTCAGCATGAACTGACAGCATTGATACTATCTAAATTCTGTTCTTTAAATGAAGACTAAGCTGCATGGACTTTTTCAATGTAACAAAAGCATGAAGGAGTAAAAAAAAGAGATATACCTGAAAAAAGAGAAGAGATTTGAAAGTAGTATGAAGGAGAGGACAGTGCTGAGACCTAGACATATTGTGTTTGCATGATATATTGATACAGAGAGGAGAATTTAGCAAAATATGCCAGAGCAGCATATTTCACTTGTAGCTGACCTCACAATATAGGATACAGTATTTGCAAGCAATCTGTTTGTTTCCTCTGAAAAGCAGGGCACATCCATGTCGTTCTTTACTCTCTAATTACATAGAAAGTTTGGTCTGTGAATTTATATTTTGCTCTAGACTGGATTTGCACATTGCTTTTGCTCAGCCTAGCTATCTCCTCCCATTCTCCCACAGCCACTGTAAGCGTAACATGCAGCTGCTATTTTCCTGTCTCCCTCTTGGCCTGGTGAATAAATCATCTTTAATGTTCTACACTGAATTCATCTCTCCAATGTCATGCCTGTTTTGCAAAACTAGTTTGAACTTGTAAGTCTTTTCCATACATTTGGCCCTTTGATGCAGCCTGATCAAATTATCCTGATTTTTTTTTTCAAATTTATTTTGCTGCTCTGTCATTTTTACAAGCTAAAAGGTTTAGACTAAGTGATACATAAATCTCATGGTAAATCAAAGACAAAAGTACAATTTACCAGGTCAGATTCTTACCAGAACTGTTCCTGGTATATCTAAATGTTTAGTGTTTAGTGGATGAGATTAAAGTCATACCAAACAATTTTGTATTTTACCAAAATAGTCTTGAAATAAAATGAGATGCAAGGAGCTGAAGAATATTTGATTTAAAGTAATGTCATAATAAAACAAAAGCAGGATTTCTCTAATTCTTGCAGTCCTTGCCCAAATCAGAATATATAGATGTTGTGTATGAATATGGAAAATAATGTGCCAAGAAGAGGAGGAAGAAGAGAGAGAAATAACTAGAGGCAATAATCCTATCCAAAGCCATAGGGGAAGAACAAGTTTGATCATATTTTAGTTACAATTAGAAGAAATCTCTCACAGTCCGTTTTAATAGAGAGCACTAGTCAATTCTAAGCTGAAGCAATGGAAAGGATTTCACATTTAGTCTCTACAACATTATTTTTCAAGGGAGTGAAAATATTAAAAAAGACTAGACATAAAGCAACAGTTACTTTTTAAATTGATACCCAGAAAGACACATCAATTAAAAAATGAATCAAGTCTAAGTTTGAAATTGATTTCTTTTCTTTCATTGAAATTAGAAGTGAGGGTATTTTTGTTTCCTCTGTAGAGAAGGGTTTTGATCATGTCTTACRTCTGTTGTACCTGTATGTACTCAGTCTTTGATCCTCCATCTGATACTATGCAAATTGGCAGTCATAACTGCTGGCAACAAATATAAAGATCAATATTTTCTAGATATATGAGTCTTTTGAATGTATTTTGTGTCAAAGAAATTCAGTAAARCATGCCTAACATAAGCTGATCACACTTCACAGAAATGAATTAGTTTAGGTATTTCCAAAGATTTTGGTTTTAATTTTATCTAGCTTTGCTGATTTCTTTGTAGAGGATCTTAACTTCTCTGAATAACTTACAGATGAAAAGAAGCTTGGCTCATTCAATGTTAGATATAGTTGATCCTTGCATGTTTGTAAAGTTCTCTAAGATTTAGGGCACATGGTAAATTTTACATTACTAGGATCATTATGATGAGGATTATCACCAGCATATGGGATCCCAGAGCTCTCTCTGTGTCCTGGACATGAGCACCTGGAAAGCAGAGCTATTCAGATCCCGTGCTGCTCCGTTGCATGACAGATGCTGTCATCACTATGCCTTTATTATTATTATTATTATTAGGAGAAGGAAGGGGCAAAATGAATGAAAAATGTGTCCATTCCTTAAGGTAGATGAATTACTCTAAAATAGGCCACGTAGCTGCCTATGTCTTCCTGATCTTACTAGAAAGTGTGTGTGGGCAGGAAGTGATGAGACTGGAATTTTTTTGCAACAGTGCTCTCTGGAGGCTCACAAATTTGGTCATTTAAAATTGATTTATTTGTTCTTCTGGTCTTGTATTCTACCATTTGAATTTGTCTTTGCTCCTTTCACATTATTCTTGACCCCTTTGTGAAACACCCGGACTAGTACAGATAGTTCTCTCTAACATTTCAAGTAAGCCTTCTTTATTCATTTAAGAATGTTGTTGCTCTTTCTTTTTTTCTTTTTTTTTTTTTTTTTGGGGGGGGGGAGGGGAGTCGGGTCATGTTTACTTTCCTAGAACTTTTTCTCATACCCCTTATCTTTCAGCTATTGATTTATAATTTCTCCAGAGACATCAATAATGATGGAAGAAATGACTGTATTACTTTGAAGAAGAAAAATATTTTACAATTTATCACATTCCACTGAAGATCTTAAGGCACTTTCCTAACAAATGATCTAAGCATTATGGTTCTCCTATGTGGCCAGGCAATACTACTATCCCCTTTGTACAGATAAAGCAGAGAGTGGCATAGTCAGGGTGATGCAGCAAGCCAGAAGGAGCATTTTGTATAATAGCAAAGAATTCAGGTGTTGGTCAGAAGCTAACCATGAGATCATATTCTTTAGATTCAAATGCCATATTACTGTGACAAAACATTTAAGTAGAAACCAATCTCATCATGTCATTGACAGCCAAAAAAGGGACTGGAAGTAAATGCTCAGGCTATTTTCTGTTCACCTTGGTGTCTTGGATCTGTTTGCTCAATGCTGATATGGAAAGGAGTGCATTATTATTGTCCAAAGCTAGTGCATATGTTACATCTACAAATTATTCAAGCATATGAAAATACCATATTTGCAAGTGTGGGTTTACTGTGTCAGTAATGAGATTTAGCCCTTGCCTCCCATCATTGCCTCCCATCAGCAGGTGCAGCATTCCTGGCTGTGTCATCTCAGCTGCTGGCACCTCAATCTTCTTATTTATTTTGGCTACCCCCTTTCTGTATGAACAGCAAATCAGTGAGGTGCTTAGCTACCCCAATCTTAAGGAACATAGGTTAAACAAACTGATTGCAAATCATACAATAGCTTTGGCTGATTCTTTTTATGAAGCCCATTGCTTAAAACTTACTATCCTTGTTGGACTTTCAAAGCTTCCTGTGGAGATCCTTCAGCAGGCACTTGTTCTTTTCCTGTGACTCCACCTCTGCTAAAAATACAAGGGTGACAGGGAGAGATGGAAAACTATGTTGTTAAGGGACAAAAATCTAAGAACTAGAAAGAAAAATTATGAAAATGTGTGAAGAAAGGGACCAATCAAGCATCATAGATGTGAAGTATTATAAATATATGTAGCCCACTATTTTTCTGGCCAGAAGAAGACGTTCCCTTGTTCTCTGTCACTGGAAGTTAATGTTTGTATTTGATTTAGGAGTAGGATTCCCTATTCACTGTAGGAAGGCACCAGATGCCAAAGGATTCCCACTCTATTTTTTTCTTTTATTATATTTTACTTCTCTCTCAGAAATGCATTTAGTAGTGCAAAAATTAATTTTATGGAAGATCTTTAAGCTTTAAATGTAATCACTTGGGGAAGGATAGAAAATTTTAAGCTAGATCACAGAGCTAAGATCATAGAATTTTCTCTGTTGCTGTGGAGAACACTGCTGCCATAGCTAGGAGTTAAGGAGTGGAAAGAGTTATACTTTTTTATACCAATTTGAATACCACAGTTACATTTCAAAAAGAAAGCATCAGTCACTAGAAATACAAATATAAACAGGTTGAAAGTTTTATCATATTCTGGTTTGTAAATATTTCTGTATCTTCCAGTCTTTCTCTAAGATAACAAAATTATAGACTGAGTCCTCAACATCTGAGTTTTAATTAAAAAATATGAGAATGTTTTCTTGTTGTGTTTCTTAAACAATATCTTTTTCTTGGAACATTTTTAATCAAATTTTTAATTTCATTAGTTTTAGAACACATATTTACAAGCTTTTCTTCACAACAGTTGGGTTTAGAAACAGCCACTTTCAAAATAAAAAAATTGACTATTGCAGAATAAAATAACACCAGAAGCTGTGAATTTTACAGAAAAGTGTCTCATTTTTCACAGTGACTATGCTTAAGTAACTTGACAAAGATTGCATGCAAATTCTTTGACAGTTTTGGTATAAGCCCTCAGTGAGTTACCTAAGAAACAACATCAGCCAGGCAACTCTCAGTTATGCCTTAGTTGTACAAGCTTTGTGCATATCTAGGATCTATATACCAAATWTCTCATAATTTTAGATCAACATATTATGTAATACAGTAAGTTTCAAATGCTTGGATTATAAGCTTTTGCAAATCATTTGTTTCATTCTGTGACTGGACAGCTATCATGGGAGAATCCTAGGCCATTTGCACTACTGCAATGTAAGTTCCTAAAATAACTAAAATTATTACACACACGAATAGGCTTTTGAAACAGAACCACTGAAAGCAGGATTTCATTACATTGCCATCTAGTGTCAACGACTGTATATGCTTTGACTCCAGCTTCCATGGTATACTTTTGCCCCTGTGTCCATCTGACTTCTGTGAAACTTATCATTGCTCCTTGCTAACAGAAGAAAACAACCCAGATAATTGAATAAGAACTGTAGTCTGACTCATTCCAGCTGACTTCCTTTACTAAATTACATTTTGACTACATTTCTGTAGAGTGTGTAATGTAGGTTCCAGTAGTCTCTTAAACCATTTCCAAGACAGTTTATAAAACAGATAACAAGCAATATAGGAAACAGGCACCAGTGGTTAAAGCAAAACTTTGTGTTTCAGTGGCTTTGGTTCTCTTCCCATTTTGATACACTGCGTGACTTTGGGTAAATCACTTAAAMTTTCTTCTAAGTATCCCATTGTAAAATTTGGCTCAGACCGCTTGCTATCTTCTGAAGGTCTTCAGAGGTTTAATTATTGAATGTCATGATAAGCACTTTTAAAAACTGCAAATGAAAGTGCTTATAGACACATGGAATATTGCTATCTTTAGCATTATTTGTTTCCTGGTGTGATGCTTTTCCCATTTTATTGATGGGCTTTAATTACACGCCTCCCTCAGATACTACCCAGAATAAATCTTTCCAACAGAGGTAGGAGGAGCAGAGAGCATTTGTATTTTCCAGTCATGAAACTTTGCTCATTGTAGTAAGGTCAGGACATTCATTTCTTCATTTTCTCAGTTTCTGAGGGCTGTTTAAGCTGTTAGTTGATTTTGCTCATCTGTCACAGCTTGGATTCCCGTGATTGTTGAATAATTAGACCACAATGTTTTATCTTCTGTCTCTGTGATACCATCTCTGCTAAAAATACAAGGGTGACAAGGAGGGATGGAAAATTKAGCTGCTAAGGGACAAAAGTCTAAGAGCTAAAAAGAAAAATGATAAAATTTTTTGAGCTGATGAAGTACTTGGGCTAAAGAACTTCAAAATTGCATAAATATAACCCTTTTTATAAACAATTAATTATTTATTTACTTTTAGAGTAGCAAAATCAGCTGGAACAGTGGCAGTGCTAGATGTCATTAGCCTAAAATTTGCATTTGTGACAGAATGTCAGGTTTGCACAGAACATCTTAAGTAAATGTCTTTACTAACTCTTGTAGTTTTATGCTGGAAGATATACCAGCTTATGATTCAAATCAAGAACACAGAGAGGAGGCTGTCATGAACATCAAAAAAATAAAGGAAAAAAATCTCTTCTCTGAAAAGGCGGGAATATAATCGTTACTGTATGCTGAAGCAGGATTTTGGAGAGACACAGTACTCCTAAATATATTACATGAAAGTACATAGGCTTTGGCATTGTATTGCACCTGGGGAATAGGCGGGAATGAAAAGACCACTCTTACTGTAAATCCGAGGGCATCTGTACTAGCCATACCTCRCTAATGTAGCTCCTGAAATTGGGAGAAAAATAACATGGAAATTGTAGGGGGAARGGGCAAATGGCTCAGGAGAAAGCTTACGTGCAAGGCGTAGGTTAGCCCTAAAGAAAACCCCAAGAARGCAGCTCTAAATTCTGATAGTTTGTGAATGCACTCACAATACTATGTCACATTTATCCAGTCATCTGAGTATTTAAGAGACACTGATTCTGATAACATGGTGGGACTGTTCTTCCAACCTAGTATGTTAAAAGYGAACGTCATGAAGTGAAAAAGGCAGATTTTTCAAGCTGCCTGACCCAGTGGTGGCAACAGGGCGTAGCTTAGAGTTATACTAACCTTTTCTAAAGCTATAACCATCTCGTACTTATAATGCACATTGACTTAGATCCAGAAAAAGATAAAGATTCATAAATTGCAAGTGAATGCCACTTGAATTTCAGACCATGRTGAGAAATTCAAACCCCCAAATAAGATATCTAGAATCCCCATTTTGTGTTTAGATGAGGAAGATTTAAATGCCTCAAAATGACAATGCAGCAAAACAACAAAAATTGTATGATCTAATCAAAAGTGGGAAGAAAAGAAAAAGGTTTTAATACTAGTCTTCCTCAAAGCCTAGAATCTCAGGACAAGAAAGCTCTAGAAATGTCTTAGATACAGAACCCACAGATTTTTTTTCTGGGGAGTAGATGGCAGCATATATACAACTGTAAGTGACAATATCATACTCACTTTTTTCCTTTCTTCTTATCTATGCCATATTTCTAAAATAACACAGTCTTAAAGAAGGAAGAGAATTGCAGAGAAACAAGATTTCCTACAAAGCAAGAGTAACAGTCTTGTTCTGAGAGAAGAGTCTCATCAATCTTGATTTCTCAAGCTAGCTAGAACTTTGACCAGTGGATCTTGCATCCAAGAGTTGGCTTGAGAAAAAACATCCAAACCTAGCCTGAGAACCACCATCACTTTCAAGTAGAAATATCCATGTATAATATGACCTTCTTCTCACCCAATTCTTTAGGAGAATTTATTAAATTATGTCTGTGAAAGAATTTGGTAGAAATTCCTAGAGCTTACCTGTAGACGTCTAGAGACTAGTAATCTCTAATAGAAATGATTTTTAATATAAGTACACTCAGTCCCTGAAAGATATGAAAAAGGACTCAGTTCTATGCTTCAGTGAACTATTAYATTATTTTGCTTTTTACTTTTTCCTCTTCTATAGGCACCCCTTCCCCGCCACCTCAAGGCTTTATAATTACAAAGTACAAACAAGCTACGTATGGCTTAGATTCCATGATTGTTCTAACCTAGTMAGGATCAACAAAATTTCTATAAATTTTGACCTAGTTGCTACCCTTTTTCTTTTTTGACTATTTTTATCTCCCMCCACACATAAAAGAAAAAAAAATAAAGAAAGAATGATGAATACCTGAATCTAATTTTACTGGTGCTCTAAATCAGAACTATATAATTAAATGAGTCCAAATAACATCAGACTCAACATTTCTTATGAATAAGAAATTTAGAAGTAGTTCAGATTTGATCATAGAAAATGGCTAAATGCTCAGATCTTTGGGCTATGTAAAATAGAACAGCTATTAAGTTTCTTTTGGTTTTAGCATAAAGGCATTTGTGTAAAAAATATACATAATCCTCCCAAGGTAAAAGGACTCATTCAATCCTTAGGGGCACAATTTAAAGCCAGCATTTGTCACTGTGATTCTGTGCTGGCTCTGTTCCTTACTGGCAAGATAGCTTCTCTTGAGCATTGCTGCCACTATGACTACTCAGTATTGTTTGATTTGAGCTGCATTAATTTCTGGCTGGAGTTTTTGAGTGGAAATCCAGAATTCCTGGAAGGCTTGGAGACCAACAGCAATAACAAGCATCACCTGATATGTGATAATGCYGGCTCCAAATTCCCACCACAGGCAGTTAGCTTCTAAGAATGCTAATGAGTGTTATAAAGCACTGAAAAACAGCAATTGGTGGAAATTGCCTCTTTTTCATCTAGAACAGCAAAATCAGATTTTTGTAAATGAATTGACAGTACCTTAATATGGAAACAGACATTAGACAATCTAGATGCCTAGAGAACTGCCTAGTCTCTTTTGTTTTCTTTAYATTTTTTGTGGGGTGGTTGAGAATGAAGAATCCTCCTGAGCATGCCACTGCCTAGTAAATTCTATCCTGTATATTTTCTCATCACAGCTTTCCTTTCCTCTCAGCCATGTCATGACCTTGAGGAATTATGGTCATTTAATAAGTATTTCCATGTTCAGCCTTAAAGCAGTGATACCAAAACTGCTTTCCACAAGTGACAGATGAATTCCCTTACTCCATTGCCTTCCATRTAGCGGTGCTTTATAAATAAGCTAAATTTTACCCTTCTCATAAGGCAGAGTTTATCTGCCTAATGACCTTTTAGGTTTGTTGCTGTTTTCTTTTTCGTCAGTTTATAGCGAATAGTTCAACACTACTACAGACCTGAAGATCTTAAGAGAATAACAGAGGATTAAACTTGGAGCTGAGTTATAATTTGCAGAAAACCTTTGCCTCTGGAATGTTTAAAGTAGACAATCTGTTATAGGCCACCAGATAAACTCTGCAATTTTGGAAGCKACTTTGCTATCTGGCCTGTAGCAACATGATATATTTCCAAGAAATGCTTTTGTCACGTTATGCCTTTAACTATGCTGGGAACTAGTGAAGAACTAGCTACAACACAAATTTTAGTTCTTCTGTRCTATGTCCCTTGGTGGTTTCCTCCCTCCCTCCCTTCCCAGAACTTGTTCATTGCTTAGTTTAATCCATTTCCAAAATAAACTACAGAAAAACTCTTACTATGGAATAAATGGGTGCATTTACACTGCTGTGCAGTGCCCATCTTTAGCTGAACTGCAAGCCTATCTCCATTACACACACAAGGAAGCAYAGCTCTGGTCCCTGTAGAAAGGTCTACTTGGTATATCTAATAGGCGTTTGCAGGTGCTATTGCACTTACAGAATACTCAAGACCTCTCTTGACMCCATGGGTTCTGTGTGCAGCTTGATCATCTCCACCTACTACTTTTTCCGTTTGGAGATGTCATGCTCAGAAGTGGCTCTGGCATTACCTGACCAGAGACAAATGAAGGTAACCGGAGAATAATTCTGGCTGGGTTTGGACAACCTACTCCAACCTAATGGATATTTATAAATCTGAATCTAAGGTCTATCCATTATTTTAGAGTCATTATATGATCTCAAAGCTCTCCTAAAGATAAACATAGGCAGGGTTCAAGCGTGAGAGGCAAGAAGACAGGAGGGTATTTATTTYCATAGCTATGCTGCAAAATCCATCTTCTGCTGTTGTCTCATATACAAAAATCATAAAATCAATTGTAAAACTAAGTCCCAGAATAGGCTAAAATGGTCCTTGAGAAATTAAAGAAGGCAGTAACTGAACTTGCAGAATACAAGAGTTTAATCAATGGGTTTTAGGGGAAATGTCATATTTAACAAATGGAAGTTAAAATGAGATTTGGTGGAGCACCGCATAAACTTCAATTTGAATAGTTAAGCAGAAACAGTTTTTTGCAAGGAAATTTTTCATTATAAACTCTATAACTGTAAAAAAAAGAATAAAGTCATACTTCAAGTGGGATTTTTGGGTGGAGAATGATTTTTGGATGGGGTAGAACTCTTTTCAGTAGTGCCCAGAGACAGGGCAACAGGCACAAACTGAACCACAGGAAGTTCTGCCTGAATGTGAGGAAGAAAGAACTTCTTTACTGTGAGAGTGACAGAGCACTGGAATAGGTTGCCCAGAGAGGCTGTGGAGTCTCCTTCTCTTGAGATATTCAAAACCTGCCTGGATGCAACCCTATCTAACATGCTCTAGGTGGCCCTGGTTGAGCAGAGGGGTTGGGCTAGATGATCTCCAGAGGTCCCTTCCCACCTTACCGATTCTGTGATTTTGTGAAAGAAATATTTTATGTTTTTGGTTTATGATTTTTACCATTCTTCAGAAGCAAAAAGTTTTTGTGAGCACAGAAAAGCTAAACAGTCCGGTCACTAATTTAAAASTGAGGATTTTTTTTGTTTTCTTTCAACTTCTTCCAAGTCTAGATGTTTGTTTTTTGCYACATCTGAAATCGATCAGTGAGAAAAAAAATGGTGTATTTTRGCATCAGTTCTACCACTGATACTTCGGGAGGAGGAGGATTTACATGTATGACTGCACATTAACATTAATGAGAGCTATGTGTGTAAATCCTAAGTTCTTCATAAGGGAAGAGTAGACCCTTTTGTTTGTATTTCATGAAAAGTTCAGTAGAAATTTTACAGATATGCACATGCGCACTGACAATAATTTCGGTTTAATACTCTGCATTCACCAGTGAAGAGGTACTATTTCTTTTGTATAGGCATARATAACTCTGTAAAGAAAACATTAACACGATTACAATTAAGACACTTGTTTGGGCTTTAGGCAAGTTGAGATCAGTCCTCACTGTCACAAAATGTGTCCAATCTCATTTCATGTAGTCATACTGTACCTGAGTTTTGTACCAATAGACATAATGTTTCCTTTCACTCACACTTCATTTGTTTTGACATTTTAGATTGCCAGCTCTTTGTGATTCAGATATGTTCTAACACTTGCAAAAGTCAATACATTTCCAAGCAAATGTAAAATAATCTAAATTAGCTATAACACGTCTGTGCCATTTGGGAATTTCAAATTCAAAATTGTTGAATGAACTTTGAGACTATGTTTACTACTGTACACCAAGAGGCTTTTTTTAAAAAAAAAATCTGTATTTTTTGATTTAATTTTCCTAGCTTTTCTTCCAGAATTACTAATTTACATATACTAGTACTTGTCTTTTCCTAAACTGAACTAGTAGCTCATCAAGCCTCTTACACAGTCTCCAGAGGCAACATATACTTGAGGATTTCCCAAAATTACTGTTTACCTGAGTTTCATAGGAGAGGGTCATAGGATAACTTAATTTTGAAAGGACCTCAGAAAATCTCTAGTTCAATCCCTTGCTCAAAACAAGTTTAGCTAGGGGATCAGACCAGGTTGCTCAGGGCTTTATCCAGTTGATCTTGAAAACCTCCAAGGATGCAGACCCCTCTCTAGGCAGCCAGTCTGACTGTCTTCATGGAAAGAAAGTTTTGTCTTATATCTACTCTGGACATGTCTTGTTTCAGCTTACACTCTTGTCCTCTTACCTTGCACTGTTGCAGAAGCCTGTCTTTGCAACCTCCTCATCAGTAATGGGGCTGCTATTAGGWACTCCGAAACTACTTCTACTTTCAGCTGAACAAGCCCTGTTCCTTCAGTCCCCACTCACAGTGCAAGTGCTCCAGATCCTGACCACCTTGGTGGCTGAATGCACAGGTCAACAGTAAGGGTAATATTTCTTCTTTCTCTTTGTTATTGCTCTGGGAAAACTGCGCAGAAATCAAGTATTGAAAGGTTTGCTTTTTGCTCACAAACTTTACAGGAAATCTAGCTAGGGATTTGGAGATAAGTTAGTTCTTGGTCTCACTTTAATGAACTCTTTGGCAAGTCCAGGTTTTCAAAGGTAGTTGACATTTTGGGAACTGAAGCAGCATAGCTGAGAATGGATGCCTTGTACTCTGTCCTGGAGAGTTCCCTTCAGTTTTTCCCTTGTGTCTTTTTTTTTAATGTAAATTAAGAGTAAGTCAAAATGAAAGTTGAGATTTATTCTATATATATAACAATAACTTCTAAATACTTCATTTGTGACAGGGACCTTTACATACTTCTGAATATCAAGCTATTGTAAGTGTATCATCAGGAAATATTCTCAAAATTTCTTCATATTGATCAAAAAGATTTTGGCAGTCTTTACCTGATGGACCATTTATCTCAAATACATGATCTTGTAATTTTATCTTGTTTCTGATCAGAATTTTAAAAAGTATGCACAGATCAAATCTGTATTGTATATTCTATACATCATTGAGAGTTCATGCCCAGCGGAAATTCTGTACAACTAAGACTAAAAATTAGAAAAGAGAATGTTGTTTTACCCAAGGTTTGTTTCATATCACTCAATAGAAATGAAACAAGCAAACATTACAGGTAAATAAGTATGCATGGAACCACTGAGACTGTATATAGGGAAAAAGAAACAATAAAAGTCTGAGTGCTTGTCACTACTACTTTCTAGTTTTGTCTAAGCCACTGCTGGAAACTTTGAAAACATCTATTTTGTAAGGGAGGTGATAATTTTACTCCTCTTTGACAGAACCTTCATAAATCTTTTTTTTTTTCTCTTTTTTTTTTTTTTTTTGGGGGGGGGGGGGGTGGGGGGTAAAACTGTAAAAGGAAAGCAGCAAAAGAGATATTCTACCACATTCTCAGTTTACAGAATAAGATACCGGTCTGATGGGACTAAATAAATAATGGTAGCCAGATGAAAAATAATCTCAGTGACATAGAGGCACCTATATCATTTAATGAAAGAAAAAATAACAGACTAATAATAAGACTGTAGACGCTTGTGGAAAAAAAAATGATGTTGTTTCATATTTATATAAAACTTTTTAGTTAGAACTCAATCTACATTATGGTCTATCTATAAACACTGGGCAAAGTCCATAACCATGTTACAATGAAATCCCATTGACTTTACTGGGGGTACTTCTTAAAACAGAGTTCAGTGGATAATCTTTTACATAGCTTACCTTGAAAGTGTTAAAGGTTTTGGTGAAATTCTGAATGTCGAGAGACTTCATGTATATTTGATATAGGAAAGTTTCTGCAAAGCTAGAAGTCACACTAGCTAACGCTGACTCCAAGGTGACCACTATAATAATTATGTAGCTATAGCTATGTTTCTCTATTGCCCTGTTGGACAGAGAATAACATAGAAAATTATACACTCATAGGGCCACAAGGCTATATGCTAAGAATGTGACTTCCATGTCTGTTTTAGTTCCGAATCCATCTATCTTAGGGTCAGGATCAAAAGTGCTACTTTGAACTCATATAAATTTATCTTCAGTGATCATTTACCCCAGAGCTTGTAAACAAACTGAACATTCAATGGCACAAAGGGGCCTGAAAGCTYCTATAAATATATATTATTCCAAAAKTGACAGCATCAGGTTCCCTAGTCCAAAAGACTGTAATAAAAATTAGCATTTTGATTCAAAACATTCTTTTTAGGTTCTTCTCCATCAGTGCAATGAACGTACTAGAATCAGATT
Organism: Rhea americana; assembly: GCF_003343005.1. Taxonomy (NCBI): domain Eukaryota; kingdom Metazoa; phylum Chordata; class Aves; order Rheiformes; family Rheidae; genus Rhea; species Rhea americana. The sequence goes on from NW_028186645.1 coordinate 9,714,522, forward strand.
ACTTTAAACATTTCTCTACATTTGGATATATTAGGTTTAGAGTTTGTATACATATTGTTTATYAGGTTTGAAGTTTATATATATACATACTGTTTATAGAGATTTATTTAAAAAACGATTCTCACAATGAAAGCGTGAGTTACTCTAACAAGCATTATSTGGCTTGGTATGATTCTCGGACAGCCGCTCATAATCCAAATGAATTTTACTCTTTTTGARTCACTCCAGGGAATATAAGTGGAAAAAAATAAGCAAAGTGTCTTGATTCTGACATGTATGCCAAAAGAAGTACCTGTAAGGGACTATTGGAATGAACTGGAATTTAAACATCAACTAGTTTGCCTTATTTTTTATTCAAAAAATGCCAATTGAAAAATCATAGAAAAGAAGTGTCAGGATAGAGATTTTCTTTTTATGTAGATACTGATTTATTCTAGTGTACTTCTCCTTGACTACATGATCTAACAAAACATTTCTATGTTATTTATTCTTGTCTACAAGCCTTTCCTAGCCTATTTTCTTATAATTTTCTTCTTTCTCTGTGCCAAACTAAGATGAGAGTCTGAAATCAGACTTAAAGTAACAGATATATACAGATTTTCACATTAGTTGCTAGATTTTCTAGCTTCTCTACCTCCTTGAAAGAGTTATACTAGCATCTGTGGGGAGAAACATAACATATTCTSCTTTAGCAACTGATTTAGTATTTTCCTTTTTTTCATTCTCTTCATTCATATATTTCTCTTCCCAATCTTTCCCACTATCTCAAACAGTGACTTTCACCACTATTTTTAAACTTCTCAGGCCTTAATTAACTTATCGCTGGCCTTAAAATTGTTGATTTTTTGATTCCAATATTATTTTTCCAAGCAACTTTTCTGTAAGTGTTGGCCATTCTCCTGACAATAAATATCACACTAGACAGTTCATTGAGAGAACATAGTGCCACTGACCAACTGCTTTGTTTAATGATGTTTCTACTGAGAGKCTAATGCATTAACCTCAGATCTTTCCAATATTTAATAATTACAAATATTGGGATTCTCAGCACCCTTTTAGTTCTTGAAATGGTTATTTTATGCAAGCTCTGTTCCTTACTGATTTTGTTTCTGCTCTCCAATTATAAGATTCCAGGATTTCATCCTATTATTTCATCTAACAACTATCACTTATTTAAAGCAGACCAACTGAGTTATGCCAACTCTCCTTAATAGGATTTTATTCACACATTTTAATTTTTATAGATTAATTTTGTATCTGCCTTTCTATATAGTTAGACAGGCTTCATAATTTAGTCCATATTAACTGATCATTTATATTAATCTTTTATTTTACTCCACAGAACTGTGAAATGTAAAGTGGTTCAAGGCATCATTTCAAACATCTTTGTCATGCTGGCATCTTAACTGCATAGTCTGAAACTTCAGGTCTCCATAAATTTCATAATCAGTTTCAAAAATTAATATACGTGGTTTTCTATAGACCAAAAAGAATTAGATTTTACTACCTTTCTGCTACAATACTGTCTTGAATATCTTTCTACTATTCTTTTACAAAATATTTTTTGACAACCAGTAGATAATAGTAGTCAGMTGAGGAGTGCAAGCAGCTCAGCTGATTCTGCGTCTAAAGTTTTTTTACATGAATGCGTTCTGAATCATGAATATGCTGTGAATGTTTCATTCACATATGTTGATGAAAAAAAACAAGGTAATTTATTCTATCAACTTGTGAATGTGTCAATCCATCACAATATTTCTTGAGGCACAAGCCTGCAGACAAGTAGCACACTGTCCTTTAGTGGAAGAATTGACTACAGTGAAGACTTGATATTATCAGTAATTTATTAATTTACAACATTGCTAGTTAAAGCTAGAAGATTACAGAATTTATGGAAGCTACTCTTGTGATTGTCCAAATGAACTCTATGGAAGGTTGTAGATGCATTTTTTGTATTTTACAAGTATAACACTTTATGAGATGAGGTAATCTATAACAGATAAACAGAAGCTGAGAGCTTTGACTTACCTTTAGGTGTTGAGAGCCTATTGAAGATTTGCTATCATTATATTATTTTCAGATATCATACATATTATTTTAACACAGTAGATTAACGATGAGGTGATGAAAAAACTGCCTCCGCAGTGTAATATTGCATATTTGATGAGGAATTTCTGTTGGCCCATACCACACAGTATTAGAGAAAAAAATAGTTATTTTGAATTCACTAGAACCTTGCATGCTCCACAAAAGCTAAGGCTGTAAATTATATATAATAAAGCCAATGGAGTTACAATACTGAAAAAGAAAATAAAGGAGTATAGATGAGGCAATCAATTTATATTTCAGGATATCCCCAATCTGTCCAATTTTTTTTCTTTTGTTGTCTCATATATATCAGCTTTAAATGTTGCAAATAGTTGTAGAGACTATGCCACAGTCAGAAGAAYATCATTGCCCCATCACAAGACTATTGTCCTGGTTGATCTTTAATGTATACCCCCTGTAACTGACAGTATTACRTACGCGATAGTTATCTAAGAAACATTCAGAAGTGCAAGATAATTTGACTAAGTGAAATATCTTAAAATGACAATATAATTAATTCTTTCTAAAGCTGCAAGTGCACTATTTTTAGATAAACCTTTTGGAAGTTCAAGAAAATTTGGTACACCTGAGCTTTCTTATTTCATACTTAACTGGTTTTCAAAAGAACAATCCCCTAGCAACATCTAATATATAATACAAAATACAATACAACCTTTTTTGTTTCTTTACAAAAAGGTTACTCATCTGGATAAAAGGAAAAAGGAAAAAAAMAGAAAAYTGTCAAAGCATCAAGATAGGGCACTTGTACTCTAAAGTCTGAAATGAGTGATTTCAGCCCATCTTCCTTCTGATGTAAACATATTTCCTAACAAACTCTTTATTTTTTTCATAGAGAAACTTTTAGATCTAGTCACTAAYGGAATTACGGATGCTGTACATAAATATTGAAAATCTCGTGGCACTTGCTGTTGGACATGCACCATTTTTTCTATCCTGTACCACAGCTGAGCATATTGCTGCTGCATTTCATCTTAAAGAGGGGTGCTTGCATCATGTTCTTTTTCTTTTATTTATGACTTATCCTTATTGATATTGATATTGATCTCAAACTAACCTTTAACATAACCTGCTGCTTTGTGTTTATCACTAGAGCATAAGACATAAAGCATAGAGGGTACTATGTATGTTAAGCAGTTGTAAAAGGACCTAGGTGAGGGTCACTGTTAATACAAACCGGCCTTTTAAGCTAATATAGTGCATGGGAGTCCATAATGTTAATCTTAGAGGTTTCAGTTATGTCAGCTATGTCAGAACTGATGAATTTGTGCATCTGAACTGAACTCATCCATATGATAAATCTGGATATCAGTATTTCTAGTACTGACTGCAGTGTTCAGTCATGCAGACAATGCCTACTGTAGATTAGAAAAAGTTAAGTGATCTTTGTTTCCTTGTTCTTTTTAGCATGGAAATGGTATTCAGAGATGATGTTTTCACTTCTTTTCCTTGATGTGGCCTTTTAAAGTGAACAATATTAAAATAATCTACTTTAGAGAAAGAACACATGCACAAGTAGGACAGTAAACCAAGATTTTCTTCCCTTGCCTGGAGAGAGTTCTATAGCAAAATTGACAAAATAATATTTTCTCAACCATGTATGTTAGCCCTCTGGGTGTTGGTTGTACAATGAGAAAAACTTAACCTCAGGGAGTAAAACTATATTGTACACATACGTAATGCACCAGAAGTGAAACAGCAGAGCAGCAATTCTMATACATGCTGCAGGGCAACATCCCACAATGAGAATGGAATTGCTTCATATCTGGAATTTCAGGAAAATCAAATAACTTACTATTATGTGGCCATGAAAATCACATCATTTTCATTGTTTTCCAGTCTCTCCCTTGCAAACATTTTATTTAAAATGATTTAAGTTCATCCTGGAGTAGCCGGAAACCATTTAGGCTCTAAACCCAGATAGAAAACTATTGACAGTTCAGCCCAGTACTCTTATAATGTAAAGCAGGTAAGAATATAGTGCCTTTGCATTGCTATGCATTCTTAGTCTTTTCCCTTTTCCTTCTGTTTCCTTCTGTTTTTTTATGTATTATATGCTTTTATTTGAATAGTAAACTACTCACTGTGCAGGTGAGCTACAGGGAAGGAACAGTGGTAGCTGTAGGACACCAAAGTTTCTGTCAGTTCAGCCTGAAGGAAAACTAACTTTTTTTGCAAGACTAATACTTGGGCAATCTTCTTTAGAATGCAGATAACACTCAAGTGCCTAGGTTTTCAAAATGAGTGTTCAAGTTATAACGTTAGATTTCCTGTTGGAGTAATTATTTTGAAGTTTCATGATTAAAGGGACAGTGCTGTAAATGTGTCTAAGGAAACTGGAATTTCTTTTGAAGATTGTAGTTAAGATTGGTGCTATTTACTGTTTACATTCTGACATTGGGATTTACAGCTTTCTGACAGATCTAAGCATGATGAATTGTGCTCTAAAAGGGTGATAATCTAAATATAATATGAAAGACAATAGAGACATACAGAAGGTTGCAAAGTAACACAGCAAAAAGTGTGTGTTTTTCAAGTGTTAKTTTGTCAAATCCGATCCCCCTCTTAGACCAATTTCACACGGGCATTTTCAGCATAAATCATCAGTGAGTCATGCCTACCGACTTTACTACAATACACAAGAGAAATCAGAATCAAGTATGTTAATTGGCCTTTGCAGATTTTAAGCTACAAGATGGTAGATTCTTCTGTCTTTATCTTTTTTGTGAAGGTCTAGATCTGACTTTCTGAAAAATAGAACTCCAAAGATCCCAATTTACTTTTATTGACTCACATTATTAATAGGCTGCTAGTGGGTTGCTGAATGCCTAAGTGTTCAGAAATACAAATTCATTCTTTGATGCTCTTTTGGAATATGATCACTTGATTCAAACATCATGCCCTACAGCTTGTAATGTCTACAGATTAAGTTCATCATGGCATATGTAGGTCAGCAGACACAGTTTCCATTGAAATCAATACCAGAAAAAAATTACTCCATTTGATATAGCCTGTCTGTCTGCATTTAGTTTGCTGATGCATGATTACTGAACTGTTACTTTCATTTACTTGTATTGACTGTTTCTGTGAAATGGTTACTAATTATGCATTAGATTTTTAAAGAGAGTTAATTGCATACTTTACACTAGTTTTGAGTTCCATACATAGTGTATCCATAAAATATGTTCTGTAGACTTAAGACTCTATGTCATATATGTTTTTTAAATTTTTAAAATGTTTTTAAATCATTAGCTCTGTGAAAGCTGAGTCGAAAACAGAAGCTAGAGGGATGGAGGAAAAGAGAAGTGAGCTCAATTTTTAGGGATCAAATGCTATAGGCAAGAGCAAAAGGTTTTTTTTTAGGAATGTGGGTTCGAGGTCAGACTTTGAACGCAGTAATTTTCAAGGTGTTTGTCTCTTGCATCTGAGACAAGGAAAGGTTTACCACTGCATCTAACATCACAATAGCTAAATGACACTTATGTGACTAAGTCTTAGAGCAGAAATAAAAATTCAGAGTCAGATCCCTTAGATACCTAAATGAGAACTCATTCTCCATCCCAGACTCCTTCTGAAAGTTTGGAAATATCCRCTCTGAGGTGACTCAGAAAGGTAAACAGTTTCCTACAGGTTTTGTTTTTGTATTGTGTACACATTTTTATTGTAATTTATATGTAATTTCATTTAACTTCTGCTTTAGGTATCCAGCTTGCTCTTCTGATATAGCTGCTTGAGTTTGGTTGAGAGTATTATTTACAAATAGGGAAAAATATACATAAAGGTTTGATTTATGTGCCCACCATATTTATGGATATTTTCTCTCTGTGTTGCAAGTTTCCTCCAAAAAAAAGAAAAAAAAAAGAAAGAAAAGAAAATGTTTTATTTCTACCTTGTTTATACTCATTTTTCTTTTCAAGTAACATCTCACTGAAGTTATCAGTAGATTTGTGAGAGACATGAGTGAGAATGGAAAGACTCTGAGAAAAAGTCAATAACTGGGAAGTTAACTGATCAACTTCAAATCTAGAAATAAAGTTTGAGCTTGTTCTTATTTTGCTCAAATCACTTTGCTATTCCTTATAAAAATATAAATCATTAGTACTTAAGTATCTAGAGTTTTGTATACCTTGCTAACATGCTGTATCTGGAGACCATTAAATCATTCTGCAATAATACTGTCCCGGGTAACTTTGTGAGCAGTGTGAGTTTACAAGGGGCTGATGGTCAAGACTATCTGAAATGTGTCCAATAACCACAGAAACAAGATCTAATTGAGGCAAACACTGCAGAAACATGTTAAATCTGCCAGGCTTCCCATTATAACACCAGGTAAAAAWTTTCCCCTGGGCACCACTTGGCATAAGAGTTTTCAAGTGTGAGAGAAAGTAAAAAATGCTCAAAATTTTTTGAGTCATGAAAATATGCTTGAACTAAGGAACTTTTTTCTACGTTTCTGTGAATTGAAAAGAGCTTCATTTACTTAAAAAAAACCCCAACATTTGGGTAGTAAGTAGTCCAAATCAACTGAAGTTCTGGTCTTGCTGAGGCCTCTGAGGCAAAAAGTCAAATCAGAARTGATGACAGCAAGTCTAATATTTTAGCTCAGATTTATTAAATATTTGAGGGTATACRCTATTCATTTATGATTGTATAACTAACCTCTCCAATAGTTTTTATTTGCTGTAAAGGTCTCCTGTTATTAGGAACAGAAATATCTCTGAAAAAAGGATGATCTAGCAGTCATAAGGTCACTGCTCTAGTCTATGGTTAGATATAGTTAACTGTGTCAGTGACCTCACCATGCTCTGCAGCTGAAATCTGTGGGTTGGTCTGGTCCTGTGCCCAGGTCTTCAGGTGGAAAGTGGCCATGTCCTCTTTCGCCTCTGAAGTGTGCCAAACACTGCAATGGGTGGAAAACAATCATCATGGTCTGAGCAGTACTGCTTTTACAACCTTTAATTGCTTCTTGGGCTACATTGCTATAGCAATGACTAATGATATAGTTAACTACAGGGAAAACAGAGAGAGCATTATATTGCACCTACTGCAACAAGATGAAGTATAAACCAGACACTCCAAATCATTTTCATGATTTGGAAGAGAGTGAATTTTTCTTTCTGACAGATTCTCATACAGTCATAAAGGAGGAAGGAGCAACCAGGTGACCAGCTTCTCTATATTCAATCAAGAATCATCTGAATTGCAAGCAGAAAACAAGCTAAACATTTTTTTGGAAAAAAAAAAAAAAAAAAGAGAGAGAGAGAAAGAAATACTTGGCTGCTTTTTGCACTAATGTGGATATTTGAATATTTGGCTCCAGGCCAGTTCAAGCTTTTTCATATATATATATGTATATATACATATTTTTTTTTGACATGGGTAGGAGTAGAAAATGCCGTAAGTTTTATGAGAAAGGTTATTCTGTGGTGATTCATGCCCAAATTGTGAAGACCTACATACTGAAGAGTGCCTTTTATGTACTTATCTGCTCCATGAAAAGCTGGGAGTTTGATTCTCAGCCACTCTTATTTGCTTCTGTCCTCTTCGATAAAGGTGTGTGGCAGTTGCTAAAGTGGGAAGCACTCCAGTAATCCTCACCACCTGCCTCAACAAGGTGTTGTGAGTCTGAGCAGCTCTAAGTCTTCTTTAATTTGTATTCACGGACAAATCTGCTCTTTACAATGTGAGAAATGCCTGAAAATGAAGATCTGTTCCCTGAATTATTCACAGTCATCACCGTTCAAATGCACCAGGTGAGGTATTTCAAGTAATTAAAGGGGGGTATTAATAACATTATTAAATGCATTTCTAGGACCTCTTGAAACATTTTGATTTACTCTTTCTAACCAGTTTTCTCATTCCTTGTGCTCAAACAAATTTAGTTTGGAATTACCAGGGGAAAGGACAGCAAAATTTATAACAGCGGGAAAAAAAAGGATAGCAGAGGCTAGAGGACAGAAGATTTATGTTTATAACTAGAATTGAGGAAAATCAGAAAAATACTAGTGATTTATAAAACCTATTCAAGTACAAGAAGAAAAAGATATAAAATATCATGTTTATGGGAGAAATCAGAAAAACAATATGAGAGTTTTGGCTATGCAAGTCATTGCCTAGAAGTGGGAGCAAGAATGTTGACTGCTTTMGATGGAATTCAAAAGAGATTACAGTGGTTGCCTGAACAACAGCAAAAAGACTTCTGCGTTCATGGTTGTATGTTGATAAAAGAATACTAGAAAGAAAAAGAATTCAAGGAACTCTTATCAGTTATTTAAGATACTAGTAGAAGATAAGAAATATTCTCCACTGCACATGATAATGACTAGTAGAAGCTCATAGCAAAAGCAAATGGCAAAAAATAATGCAGTTGTCAAAGCAAAACTCTCCTTCAGCAAAAGATCACATGAGGATGATATGCTTGCAGTAAGCTTTGAGGGCTTACGGAGGAGCTTTGGCCTGCTAGAAGCAAAAAAGTGAATCTCRGAGCCAAAGGCCACGTGTAAAGAATGACTGGCCAGCAGCCCTTTCCTCTCCCAGCCAGCACAGCTCTGGCTTCAGAGTCTCTACCAACTTCCTCTGCAACTGTGTGAAGTCAGCAGCTCCTACATCAAAGTCAGTCCCTTAAAAATCCAGTCTGTTGGCAGTCAGCTCAGATCACATGCACTATGAGCATACATTTTGCACTAAAATAGATACAAGCCAGCACTCTAAATAGCATTCAATGCAGCAAAGTAATCTTGATCAGGGATATCTGAAGTAGACAGTTGCAACTAGAGATACTTGAAAATTTCAAAAGATATTCTTAAGTAGATAAATGTCCTTTTATTTAACACTGAATATGTTCAGAATAAACTATTGTTTTCAAATTTTTCTTTTTCTTTTGTATCAATTCTCATCAATTTCTACCTACAAAGGAAAATGTAGGGAAAATAAAGGATAACAGGGGGAAAAAAAGGAGTTAAAGGAAAATTATTAAATCAAAAAAGAAAAGGTTTTAAAAATCACAGCAGATTGAGAATTTTTTTCTGAAAAATATTAATCAAAGAAGATTGATAATATTTTAACAATAAGTTTTATAATATTCTGAGTGTTTTTATAAATTCTTAAGAAAGCTTAAACCAAAAACAAGCAGAAAATACATTTTTGTCTTTTACTAAAACATAAATGCTTGTAGAAATACATAACACATTTTAACTGATACGCCAATCAAGCTTTGATTTCCAAGGTAAGATTATTATTGTCTTTTAGAAATGCATACCATCCCCTATATAACAAATATCCTAACTGTTTTCAAATTCAATCTAAACAAGGAATACAGAAGTGAAATAAAAACAAGCCAGTTTCCTGCAAAGAGATGTTTCCAAAGGCATAAGGGTATCTCTTTTCACAATTAGAAGGCTAGCTGTTTTCTTCTGTTTTTTCTGAATAGAAACCCTCATGTACAGACCTATTGCATTTCATGAATATGTTTTACAAACATTTATAGGACCAAATTCTGCCATATTTTTTTTTCTCTCTCCCCTCTCTCCTTATATTTCATTCTTTTGCAGCCAAAAAGACAGTACTGGATGTTAATAAAGACAGAAATCTGGGTTTACTTTGTACTTCTAAACATGTTGCATCTCTCTGAGACCAGATCTAATGTATTCCCTTGTTGAATTTGGAACAAAGCCATGGAAACTGAGAGACTTACTTTTACTTATGTGTTAAAGAAGTGCCATCTCATTCAGAGCACGAACCTTTAGTTTAGTGGGAGCTCTGTTTGTACCACAGCTGCAAGATTCAGCCCCTGTGAACCCAAACTACCCTGCAGTAAATCTTAAACCATCTCTCTAGAAAGCTGGCATAGCAAACATTTTGTCAAATTGTTTAATATATGTCAAAACAATGTGATTTGTTTAGTAATTAAAATATTAAATCACACTGTTTCATTCCAATTCATTGCTCTGCCTTCAGTTGAATACCATAACCTTTGAAATCTAGCAAACTAAAAATTTCTAGGAATCCTCTTTCACTTTAAATTTRTACAAATGATTTCTTGCCCTACACATCTGTAAAATTTCAAATGAATGCAATTTGTATACTTAAAAAAAAAAAAAAAAGTTAAAATTGAGTGAAATGTACCATGGTTTTCAAGTGCTTTCAATTACCATTAAACCTTTCTTAGAGCAATTTGCATAATGTTTCATAAACATGTAGRCAGATTAACCTTTTTTAGTTAATTTATTCATTAGCAGTAAAAATTCAAAGCACCTCTTATGAGAAAATAAAGTCTTGCTGTTAAATTACATGGAAACAAAGCAACTGGGACATAGTTACCTAAGTTCTTCCAGTGTCAAAGCACAAAATAGTGGAGAGAATAAAGCTTTGTCTGTTAGCAGAGCGTTGATTAAATCATCTGTTTGAGAACAATTAGCAGAATTACAAGAAGATTAGGTGAAGTATTAATTAGAGATGGGTTAGAAGAGTCCTGCCTGGAGCAGGAACCTTCAGAAATGGAGGAAGGAAGAATGTAGAAGGCCATGAATAGACAGAGGGCTTCGGTTTTTGCTGCCTTAAACCTCTTATAATCTCTTACATCCTGGCCATGGAAAATGTGGTAGCTTAGCATTATTTTTCTTTCACTCTGTGGTCCCTTTGCGTGCCTGTAAGAGGCTGTTTGAGATAGATAGGAGTGGTCCACATTCCTTTCTTCCCAGAATGGTCTCTGCCTTTCATTTTATTTCTGATTGAATGAATTCTTCAAATGTTACCTCACTGCCCATTTGTGGGAGTGAAAAAAGTGGTTGAAGTTTGTACACATCTGTTGTATTTTACCAGCCRTGTTCTTAAGGCATTTTTCTGTAACAGGAAATTGAACCCTCCCTGTGAGTTGAAATTGAATAATCTTCAAACAGACATTTAGGTGATTGTAGTTCTATCATTCTGGGTAAAACTGTAGAAGATTTTGTGACATAGCCAGGAGTAGCAGTTGGGTACAGATACACAACTGAAGAGGACGGTAAAATCTTGAGTGGATAGTTTGACAGTTTACTCAAGTTGTGGACATATCTCTACATCTCTTCATTAAGGCACAGAAGGYAGTTTTCCTGTTCACATACAGACTGACCTCAGCCCACGTCTGCTCACTCATATATAATCATACAACATATCTATTGTATTGTCTTTACAGTGTACCCCARAAATATATTTCATGAAACAAATATACCATTAAAATGAGTGGCTCCATCTTTATCTTCTTTACTTCAGTATGTAAGTGTGACTATTTAGACTGAGAGATCTGTTATATTATACAGCTCTATTAATGTTATAATAACTTCACATTTTAAATTTCAGGACATCTAGCTGGAATTTTGAATCTCGTATCTTTATATGGGTTCACATCTGGAAAAAATATACTAATCAAGATCTCAAAGTTAAGGGAATTCCTTACACCCTTCTAGTTATTCAAAATAGTCGGATTATACAGGTGGCAGGAGATGGTAGAAAGCAGTAAATGCAGGGATAAGAATAAGTATTAAGTTACAAAATAGTAATTATTATTCATGATCCTCTGGCACAACTTTCATGGACTGCTAATGGAATGTGGTTGACTTAACTCATGTAAGGTAACCACATGAATTGTAATAGTTTCAAACCAGTCTCTGACAACAGTACATGAAAATAGATTCTTTATTGAAATTTAAAATGAATTAAATGTTTAAGGAGGATTCTTTAGAAAGTTCACCAGTTGTCTAGTTGAATTATCYATTAAAAAGCTCTCCCCTCTCCTATCAAATAAAACTGACAAAAACAAAAATAGGAAAATGAAACAATATTTATAAGTAAATTTTAAATTAATTTATAAATTAGGAGCTCTGAAAGTATTGGGAAAGACACAATGATTTTGTTTATAAGGGTCTTATGTGAACTTTATTTTAAATTTGCTATGTTTTTAACACAGATTACCAGCCACTAATATTGTTTTTAAAAAAACTAAAATAGGTATCRCAAAGCAAAAAAAGTCCTGGGCTTTGTCTAGGCCCATGACTAGATAAGTATCTCATGGTAAAAGTTGCTTGTCATGGTTATTGGAGAGTGGATTCAAATTACAGATGAGTCTTAGAACATCTCCCATTTACGCTCTCCTRCTGAGTCCAGTTTGCCTGCATTCAAAACATTATCTGAACTCCCATTAATAATCCAACAGAGGGAAGACATTTTTCCAAGATGTGGCTCTTTTGCTTAGGTTTTGTATTCTGTTACATGCAAATGTAATAAATAATATTACATTGCATTACATAGCAATGATATATGCAAATGTTTACATTGCACTTGAAACATGGAGGCAAGACCATGCTCTACTTTAATCTCCCTTATGTCCATACCTTGTTTGCAGAGTATTGTGTGTAGTTCTTAGACAATAACTGGGTATTGCTGAAAGGCCTACAGTGCAAACAGAAGTGGTCACTTACCTGTTCTGGCTGATATTGTGCCACCTCCATCCTTGGAGGTTTTTAAGATGTTATGAAATAAAGCACTGAGTAACCTGGTCTAATGTCATATCTTACCCTGCTTTGAGCAGGAGTTTGGTCTAGAGACCTCCTGAGAGTTATTTTATGATTCTATAATCGCACAACCAAAAAGAGCAAAAGAGATTAGTGAGCAGCAAAACAAATTAGGTACTTGCATCAGACAGAATGAGTGGGGCTGTATCATCAGGTTTGAGCTCTCAGCAAAGCATCATCAGACATAATGYTACTGAAGTATGTGAGAGCTGCACAGCTGGTTTAAAAAAACACATAGAACACTTCTAATTCCCTACCCACCTGTGTTTGAACTTGTCCTAGCATTTTTATTTAGTATGAGAATGATCGTATTGCTATTATTGACTAAATATAATTTATAACAATTGAACTAGACTATAATAGAAGGAGATTTATTCTCTTTTATTGCTGACATTTCAGATGTCCCTTATCCTCCCTATCTTTGATAACAGTGAGCGCTTTGATAAACAAGGCACTCAGCTCACAGACAGGAAGCAGGATGGGGTTTTGGTAATGTAATAGCTAATCACATCTGGTCATATTTATGCTCCCTGTATACATTGCCAAAGTCTGTCCTGTTGAGCTGCAAAGAATGAGAGGGAAACAAAATTTTGAGACTGACACAGTGAAACAAAAATCTATCAGGAAAGCAGGATTTATGTCTTTGATAGACAATACTTTTTGAAAAATGCAATTGAAGACTTGCTGTGTGACTGTGATTTAGCAACCAACGAGCCTAAAAATGGAAATAATCTGCCATATACAAAAGTTCTATGTTTTTTTTCTGCAAGAATGGCATTATATAATCTGCTTACAGAGATAACATCAAACCCTTCTCATATACACCTATAGAAGATTGTCAGACATCCTCTTCAGACTAAATAGAAATTTCACTGGACGTTTTCACTGTGTTATAGAGCTGTGTTCTTTCTATATCTATACTAGGTGCATCATTCTCTATAAAGTCCTGAAATATTCTAATAAATTTCAGTGGTATGAGCCCTTAATATTCCATGTAGGAAAGTGTGTAAAGCCTACTTCAGATATACTTTCTTTTGACTTTCACAAAGAGGTCAATTTGAAAGATCATAAATTRTTGAAGTCAGAATCATCTAGAGTCTGTCCTAATCATCTTGACAGGATCCTTAGTACAATATATCATCAAAATCTCTGGAGGAGCAATTAATATAACTGTGGCATTTTGTTTTGTTGTGGGGAGGAAATGGAAAAAAGCTCGGTTCTTACTAACAAAAGGGTTATATGCAGTGTCACATGGCAGAAAAACTACCTTAAAATACTGGGGCGAGGGTGAAGAAAAAAACTATTGTAATTTTGAAGAGCTTGCCCTGAACAATTGCATATCCACCTTGACAGGAAAAGCTTCTCTTAATGTCTCCTGTTGGAGTAGCTTCCATTATTCTCCATCCGTTAAGCATAAATCGTAGGAAATTAGACATGTTTCAAGGGTCATAAGCTCATTTCCCTCTTATAGTAAGGACAGTATAAAGTGTTTAAATGTAATGTAAACTAGTGTCTATCTAATCCAACAGCAACTTATAAGCATTGTAATGCATTTTTTATTTCARTGCCCTACTCCAATTGCAAATGCCTCTTGTTCTCCAAGGAAAACACAAATTTGATTGTATGTTTGGGCAGGAAATACCAGTATTCAACCACAGGTCTCTTTACAGGCAATGCTGAACAAACATGATGGAAGTCCAGGAAAAAGATGATCCTGCTATCATAGATTAAATGAAATTTTCTTTTTTTAGAACACGCTATCTTATTACATTTCAACAAAAATGGAATTTTGTGTCAAAACAAGATGATTCCGTCCTATGTACTACAGAACAGCTTACAGTCCAGTAGTTTCTGCACTCACAGGACGTGAAAGATTAAGGTTCAGTTTCTTTACTGCGTAACTAAATCTAGAACTTTGACTGGAATCTCAATCTTGTGCTCCAAAGCATTCTAAATCCCTAGTTATTCTGTGTCGTACCTATTGGAGTTGCTCTATGGTGTATAACTAGATATCCATCATTAAATGATCATACAGGAAAGTAATTAAAAATGTCTTCTATATCTTTGATGAGAATTCCCATCACTGGACCATAGAACAATTATTAATCATGCTGCCAAATGGGTTGTCTTCAACAAGCATTCATTTTGGTCTATATTGTAGCCCAGTGGCATAGCTCGCTCATAGTTCATGCCAGTGAAAACTCAAACAAGCACAGGTAGGACTTCAGCCTGGATTCCCAGGCCGTCATTAAGTTATTTTATTTTTTGGACTATTAGTTGTATGGAAATACCACATTTTGTCTATATGAAAAAAGGTTTGAGGTAGGGACCTAGCTCTAGCCTGTGAATCCAGATCTGGGAGGTGTGGAGAAGAGGCAGATAAATCCTTCATATTTTGGGTGGTAGAGTCCCTTGCTCTTACACYATCTTCATGAAATTAGCCAGTGATAGGACTCCATTTTTAAGTGTCTAACTCTCCTCATAGATAATATGTAGAAATGTTATTCTGGAATTGCAAAGATTATTGGATAAAATAGCTTATTGCCTTAATATGAACTGGCTAGGAATTAATTTCGAATTTTCATGTGTCTTTGTTTTATTCTCATTTGATTCGGCTATTTCTGGACATCTATAGAAATATGAAACCCTAAAATTTCCCAAGTGTTTAGCAGATATAATTATTCTTTTTAATAGTATGTTCTATAATTAYTTTTTTATTCTTTGTTACATCTTTTAGCTGTCATATGAAGTTCTCATTTTTTATATATTGTACTGAGAAACGGAAACACACAGGTGTCTAGGGAGGTTGCTAAAATTTACTACTTTAAAGCACACAGGACAATCTAATTATCTATATCATCTCCTTTTTGAGTATTTATGTATAATCTGCATATTGATACATCAAGACTGCAATGGGAAGTAGAAGCAAAAAAAATGTGCAGATAAATTTAAAAATATAATGTAAGGAAGAAAACTTTCCTGTGAGAGTGACGGAGGGTTGCGGAATCTCCTTCTTTGGAGATGTTCAAAATTTGCCTGGATGCAACCCTGTCTAACATATTCTAAGTGTCCCTGCTTGAGCAGGGCAGTTGGACTGGATGATCTCTGGAGATCCCTGCCAACCTCAACCATTCTGTGATTCTGTGATTCCGTGATTCCCACTAGGAAGCATAAGGATGGTAATCATGGAAAGTTCAAGCACGTGGCATGTCGAAGGAGTCTGCATATTGAAACAAATTGCCCTGAGACTGTAGTGCTGTTCAGGGTTCTCTCCTCCTCCTTTCTTCCCTTTTCTTCCTTTCTCCCTTCCTCTCTTCCTTTCTTCTTTTCTTCCTTTCTCTCTCTCTCTCTCTCTCTCTTTCACACACACACATATGCATTCTGTCATTCCAGCCCCCGTAAACCTTTGAATCGTTCAGAAATGTAACCCTCAGGTTACAGTGTGAAATGTGGGAAAAAAAAAAAAGAAAAGAAAAGAAAACAATGACTAACCACTTACCTTAGGGATTTTAAAAGCAGCTGAGGATACTGTGTAACTAGCAATAGAAAGTCCGGAAGTTTAAATCTTCAAACAATTGACTTCAGTTTTTGGTCTTGACAAAATTTAGATAGGGCTGTTTTTTCACCTGAATTTTCTACTTAATTGTATATTTAAAGGGCACATTTTGATCACAGACACCTATCTTGTTATTATAGGGTAATAACTGTTCCTTGGTGATACTGTTTTATTTTACTGCTTCCTCTCTGTGGGTAATTCTGAGGCTGTTAACAGTTGCTGTAAAATGGGAGGGGGTATGTGYGTGTGTATTTTACTCTTGCTTTGTAATAGCTCTGAATGAATTCACCTCTAAGGATTTCTAAAGTGATTTACCATTCTACTTCCTACAATAACAGCATATTTCAACATGAACACTTAATTATTCTAAAGGTTTATTTGGTTTCATACTCCCTTTATCTGTCATGTAGCTATTTTATGCTTCATCCACTTATATGAATTTAAACCATGTTTGTTTTAAGTTTGTATAAACATAGTATAAAGAAATACTGAAAATAGCCATTAGCTTAGAGTGCTACATCAATTTAAAACTTGATTTAGATGTTACTGTAAATGAAATAAATGGAATTCAGCACTAGGTGAAGCAGAAGAGGCTGAATATAATAAAATCACTGAATACTAAAATTCAGAATAGCTCAAGAATTCAGGGTACAAATACAAAATTGAGACTACTGAGCTCTCTGAGGGAAATGGGAAGGGGCTAATGTTTTATTCTTCCATTACTGGCTGAACATTTACATTATTATTAACAGGCCAACTCAAGGAATTTGTTTTAAAACTTAATCACTGGGGAGAAAAAATCACACTTTCTGTAATAGGAGTAAGAAGGAATAAGTAGAAAAATGTAAAAACATAAGGATTTGGTTCTAAATGATGAAAGCATAGTGCTGAGGATAATAAAAAAATCTTTACATATAAAAATTCTTAAGCAATATTTGAGGCTGTAGCAGTTTTTAACCATGAGTTCATTTTTGGTAAGAACCAAAAAAAAAAGGAAAAAAAAAAAAAGAAAAAAAAATGGTATAATAGTATTCTGCTGTTGAACTCAGATCCTGGAAAACAGATGAACAGAATCTAAAACTCTACATTTCCTTAGATTATGCAAATACGATTTCTTGTGTTCATTCCTCAGCAAAACAGCTTACATGAACTGCCTGTATTGACCTTTGTCAATTACTTTGCCTTCTTCACACTGAAAATATTCTTCAAAATTATCTATTGTTTAGCCATACAGTGATAAGTATTAGCTATAACTCCTCAGAGCACGATGAGCTGTATGGATACTTGAAGTATAGGACTCCAATTTAAGGCATAATTCTACCCTATATGTTTCTGACATTTGTTTTCTGATTTTAAAGTGATAGATGGAGGAGCTCCAACACATTGTGAACACAGCAGGCTAGTGACTCGAGCTCCTTGCTTAACAGGAACATATAACCAAGAAATGTTCAGATGTTTCTTTCAACCACAAAAATCCCCTAAACTGAGCCCAGCAGAGGCAATTCTGATGACATCTGTAAAACACTACTGAATATTAAGCACAGATTGCGAGAGCCTTTGGATCTCTTATACTGAGGAATGTTTTGTGAGTCACCCCRCCAAAGGCAGGAGCAAATACTATATGTAACAGCCTGAACTGTTTCCCAGCTCTGTAACGTCTGAACACTTTTCACACAAATTGGATTGCAAAGGCTGCAGCAACTCCCATAGCCTTTAGCACTTCTTGTTGGGGGTTATAGAAAATCTTCTTGGCATGAGATGTTTTGATAGTTCAGGTATGAACAAGGTTGATTTATGTCATGAATATGGCTGTGTTTCAGGTGGAAGCCTTTTATCAGGGACGAAGATTTGGCAGCACTTCTTATATTTAATGAAACATCAGATTTGCCATGTATCCTTTGGAAGTTTATTCCACAATCTGATCTACCAAGATGTATATTATTAACACACWCTAATATTAAATACTGCCTACAGGTAACTAAAACCCTAGTTTCATATTCACTGTAATAGAGTATGAAATCATGGTGCTGCCCAAAGAGACAGCCTCCCCTTTCCTTTATCCTTGGTTGATAGTTTTCAATTCCTCCCTTCTGTCAGCAAGAGCTTTCTTGCAGCTACTTGGTGAACAGGATCTGGGAACTGACATGGCTAAAAACTACTCTTTTCTTCCCCTGCTTTGGTCAGTCTTAGCCATCCCACATGTGGATTTGTGCAATATGTGGGGGAAGAGGCACAGATTGTCCACTTTTGTGGCTATGGAGATTTATGTAGACTCCAAGTGACCATRTAACCACAGCCTAAATTGGGTTAGTTTCTTCTACAGTCAAGGGAGAAAGAGTGGCTCCTGCTGTGGTTTACCATCTGCAACAGGTTAACATAGGATCTCTCAATTGCCTTTTGAAGGAACCTAAAATCAGATGCCTTAGTGTGAATATTCACTTTATTTTCATCTCTCACATATTTTAATCAACATTTTATGATTATTTTGTTATAAGGATGGTAGAATCTAGCCTAGTGTCCTTATGAACTCACGTTGGCAGTTGTTAAAAAATATAACGTGATTCTGACATTTCCCCTTCTGTAGTAGAGGAAAATACATCTATATTTTTCACACCTGCAGATATGTCAGAAATGTCCAAAGACTCACCCTTCAGCATGAAAAGCACTCAGAGATACTGATTGAAATAACCATACAACATCAAAGAAATATTCACAACCAAATGAGAATGGCATTTTATGAAAGACCATTACATACTGTAACTGAAGGYGGCCTATATAATGGCAAGAAAACATCAGTAATATGATAGCTTCTTATTATCACTGACAATGTATTTTCTGCACTATTTTTTTTTTTAATTTTCTGTGTGGAGGAAGAAACTGACAGTCAAAGACTTATTCCTTGTGATGAAGTTCACCTTGTTGCATTTATATGTTGTCTTTGGCTATGCCCAAATGGGTCCAGGAGGGCTTCTGGGTTCAGTCTCCTGCAGCCTAGCACCCRTAACACAGCAGGACTTGCATTTGTGCCTCTTCCCTCATCCTTTGTGCACTKGTTTCTGCAGAAATGAAACCCAGATGAGGGGTCAGACAGGAGCTACAGGATAATCCATCTGCACCCTCAGCCTGGACTGGCATTTTGGGTTGCACGAAACACGCGCTCTTGGGTAATATCTAAACATGGTCCTTGAATAATAGGTGCTATTTTTTTAACTGTTGCTCTGATTTATACTTTCCCAAAGAAAGGCCGAAGTTTTTATTAAGTGCACCATCTTCTAGCATGAGATTTCAGCTATCAGTGCTCAAACTGATATATGAACAAATTGCAAAGTGAGGTCTCCCCCGCAACCTCACTCACATATGCAGTTTTATACCGAGAACAATGATATCTCTGCTTTCAGAAATTAGACTTTTCCCTATTTGGGTGCTCCCWACAGAAAAGGAAGTATAGATATTGAAAGCCCTCCACATCAATCCTTTACAGAAGGTAGAGGATTTTTCAGGAAGTTACAACTCCATGAAGCTAAGGGACAACATACTTTGAAGTAGAATAGGCATTTTTAGAGGATATTGTGTTGGCAGTATGCCTGTTATCATGGAATTTCACAGGATGCATATTCAAAAAGTTTCCTGAGGGGAAAAGCTGGATCTGTTGGGCAGTCTGGGTGGATTTAAGTTACTTATCTGGAGTCAGGCAGAGTAGCATCTCAACCGTCATGAAAGAAAGACCTTGAAAGTTAAACTTTTCCTCACAAGAGCATAAAGGATGGCTAGGARAAAAGTTAAGACTAAGTGTCACTAGCTCTTTTTTTTTTTTTCCTGTTAGTCCATAGAAAATAAGGAAAATCTATTTTAGCAAGGAGAWGAGAAAAGAGTGAAAAGAATGCCAAATATGTAAAAATTAAAATATTCTATGGGCATATGTTCCTAGCACTTTAATTTGTATGACCTGGTAAAAGATATGTCCTATAACAAAAGAAATTGAAGCTGGTGAGCACAAGTCTTCTTTTTGACTAAATAAAGAAACATCTATATGTCTTTTTATATAATGACTAATACAATGGAAACTCTTACTCAAATGAAAGACCAGTATGACAAGCAGCCAAAGACCTGAACTATGTGGACTGGGGAGTTTTCCAGGGTTTAAACTGCAAAAGTAAGATCCATATTCATTTTATTGTGTAGCCAAATTTTCTGTGAATGAAAAAGAACAGAGAAGGCTGCTGAGAGCCAAAGAGATAACAGGAAAAATGTTGGTAAGGCATCTTTGAGGGAACATTAAAATAAAACATTTGGAGTACTTCTCAGAGAGAAACTGATACATTCCCTAACACACAAACTCAAAATTCCCAAATTCCCAACTATTTCTATTAGTCTGACATTCTAATCCTTTTTTTTCGCTAGATTTCAGACTCTCTGATATTGCAATAGTTGGAAAATGGAAAAATGGAAATGGAAAGCAAGTCTGCTTTTGTCAAGAGAAACACTAACCATTATGCCTATTCCTTTAATGAACTCGGCAATAGCCAAAGGATTCAAGATAGTAACTAAACATTAAGTAACTGCAAGTGTGTAATTAACAGAAATGTGATAAAAGAAGCCCATAATGTGATGCCAAACTCTACAGAGAATAATAAAATCTAARTTTAACAATTGATAGGACTGTCTGATAATTTTTCTTACATTTTACTCTTTGATACCGCAAAGTGTTAGAATTGGTTTCCAAGCCTACAGCAGGGCAGTAGAGAACAAAGCAGCACCTCACCTGGTCCATGCAGGTTATGGGCAGCCTTCTTCAGGGAAGGGAAGTTTGTGCTTCTTTGGGAGCAACCAAGACTGCAAAGCAGCGACAACCATTTGGATTCAGGTGAGGATGAGGAAAGCAGTAAGCACAAATGCAAACTGAAGGAGGGATCCATTTCATCTAGTTTTAGTCATTGATGATAAACAGACCTACATTTGAGCTATGTATCCTCATCTCCTTTTTATAATAAATGAGGAAATAAGAGGGAAAGCAAGCACTTTTTAGAGGTGAAATGTTCATCTAACCACATATAGATGGACYACATCTATAAGGAAGACATGAATCACGTTGTAAAAATGCTTACTTTTCTCCACCGTAATAAAGGCAGCTGAAAAGGAATAGAGGGGATGCGGATGTTCAGATTTTGGTAGATCAGCTCCAGGCTGATAGTAACAGGGGTCTTGCTTGTAGCAACAGAGAAATCTATCACCAAGCCTCAAAGGTGACAAAAAGCAAAACACTTCTAGTGAACTAGCATACACTGTGGCATCTGAATAAGAGAATACTAAACAAGATCAGCTGCAAAGAAGGATGAAATAAAAGTATTTATCTTGTATGGACAAGGAAGGAAAGACTTTTCAGATCTTTCTTTAATCTGGTTAACTGAACAGCTGTGGGTATATACTGTTTAGAGTTGCTTTCCTCTTCTATTTTATTGAGGTTAGAAGAGACCTCTGTAGACTGTCAAGTCCTAACCCTCTGCTCAAGCAGGGCCATGTCCAGTTTGGTTTTTTAATATCTCCAAGGATAGAGACTCTACAATCTTCCTGGGCAACCTGTTCCATTTTGATGACCATCAAAGTGTTTTATTATGTTTAAAAATAATTTTCTGTATTTCAGTTTATCCYCATTGCCACTTGTCATGTGTCTGAGAAGAGTCTGGTACCATCTTGTTTAAATCCTCCCATCAGATATTTATAYACATTGATAAGATCTCCCCTGAAYCTGCTATTTGTTTAYGTAAACTTYATWGAAAATATTTTATTTTCCTTGCAGAACAAATAATCTCTTGAAAAATCACTTTTGTTGCAGAGTAACGAARATATTGTTCATTATTAGTTATTCATTTTAATATCTGAAAACAAATATTAGAAAATTTTGATATGAAGTCTTTTATTTTTCAAATTCAAAATACTTTTTAGYTTGTTGCAGATGTCTGCTGTATTGTACAGATTTTTCTATTAATTCCAACATACATTCCAGATGAATAAGATGATAGTCATCCAGAAGTTCCCACTATGGGATCAGTGGTTTGCTTGATCTAAATCTCCACTTGGTCCAGTTCTCCATTGGGATAATTCTTTCATYAGTTTCTGTAGTGTACATATATATCCAACTACAAACAATTTTGGAGGTGAACTATAGGAGATTTCATTTGTCCTGTTGCATGTGATTCATCAATAGGCATTTTCTGAGGTTCCACTCATTATATTTCCTACCAGTTCCTCCTTTTCTGCAAGAATTTTTGTAACAATTTTGACATGGTAAGAAATATAGAAATATCAAAATTAGCTTCAAYGGTTAAGATACTTCATTAGTTGTATTTATAGGCACAGTCATAGCAATCATAGAGGAACATAACTCTCAGTTTAGTTCTATTTCAGTTTCTGAKCAATCATTAGTAGTAACAAAAGTATACTAATAATATAAAATTACAGTGCYTCATTTTGACATGCTATGGTATATTTGCAAAGAGCTGAATAAATGTATTAAAATGTATATGTCATATTTTAAGTCAAAATGTACTAAAATTTGTAATCCCATTTTTCAGCTCACAGTACATGTACAAAACATTTGATTTTTAAATACATTCATTATTATTCAAAATGAGAAAAATGCTGAAAATGAGATTACATTCTGATATTAATTTATAAAGTATTGAATAGTTATATTTCAAATTGCAGTACATAGTTATGATTGCTTACATAAATCTATTAATTCTACCTTGAGTATAAGCTAATAAACAGGTCTGTACCATGCATTTTCATGGAATATAATTCTGAAGTTTATATTAGGAAAGAGCTTTCAACTTTCTGTGAGTGTCTGGGATGATAAAATTTGACTGAATGACTTTTCAGAGAAGAAAGATTCACTTCAAAATCTAAATTACCCCTTTTGGCACTATTTGCTCAGGATTCATGTATCTGACATTTCGAGATGCAGACATTTCTGGAACGGAAAAGAGTGATTCTTGGACAATATCCACAAATAATACACAACAGCTTAGAGTAGGAAGCAAAAATGAATGAAATAGCAATACAAAATTTAGTGTGAATGTAGCTCAGCAGAACAAACACCACTGGAAAAAAATATGAATCTACAGGGTACAACAAAGCAATTCTGTAGCTAAAGAACCTAAAAGCCTTCCAAACAATAGAGACTTTTTTTTAAAAAAAAAAAATTATTAGTTAATTTTCACAAAGTACAATTGGATTAAGAAAACAGGATAATATTTTTGGGAGGAAAAGATCAGTCCTTCAAGTAGTAAGCACAGTTTAAACTGCTGAGAAGTGTCTGACATTCTGAAAATCCAGAGTAGCAAAACTACAAGGCTGAAAATCGAGTAACAAGAACCGAGATGACAAATAAGATSTTTATTTATATAATCTAAGATTAGCAGCCATTCTACTGGAGTGTGTATGTATATATTTGTTCCTAACATGACYGTTTATTTCAGAGGACCGTGATAACATTTACTTTCAATCACTTTCAGAAGGAACTAGCTAGTTCCCTGTCAGACAACCAGATTTACTTCATGAAAATTCTTTCTCTTGCTGCCATCCAGCTGTTCCAGAATAYTATGTCATGATGTCTATCTAGTTCTTTGTATTAGAAAATAATTTGTGTGTAATCAGCAGGAAACATATTAATCAAACTAAAGTTTCTAAAGAAAATAAATGTTCAATAATTTATAAATCTTCCTGTATATCATTATTTTGTCTAGAGTGGAAATCATCAGTGCCAAAGGAACAGATCCAGTAGAACTAAATCGGTAGAAGCCTACCRCTTCAGCATTCAAGAATGCTGCATAGACCAGCTGAGCAACAGGGGTGTATATTTATTGTGCATATAATAAAAGATGCTATAATGACAATGGGATAAAATTCCAAGCTTAATTGTATATATATGCATATATATATATATATACACACACATAATGCATATATATACATATACACACATATATATACATATAAATGAGAGCCACTTTAAATATCTTACTCTGTACAGATATTTCCAAAACATTCTTTTAGGAATGGTCAGCAGATAGGTCTATTAGTATTTAATTATCAGACAAATTAAATTACTGACTTAATCTAATAAAAGAAAAGAGAGAACCAACGCATGCATCCCTTTCAAAACAGGACTTTTCACACTGTATCTACTGCTGAAATATGTTATAGTAAATACATAAAGACAAGAATCTCACTTGTTCTATGTTATCTCTGGAAAGAAAAAGTAGCATTTTTCTATCTTGCAGTAGTCAAGAATCCAGCAGATTCCAGCATGACTGAAATAATAGTACTGGGAGTGTTTTAATTCTGTTTCACCAATAGAGGCATAAAGGAGGAGTTAGGGCGTAAAAGTGTTTTGTTCTAACCACAGCATTCTAACCACCCGCTGTCTCTCATTTTCGGCCACAAGTTCTGCATAGACACTCACCTCTCCCTGTACTGTTCCAAAAAAMCAAAAGATTTTTTTTGTGAAAGCTCAAGAAAAAAATACAATATTTCTGGGGARAAGTATCTACTTCAGAATACCAGTATTTTCCACTGGAAAAAAATATATCATCAAAAACGTACCAATCAGCTCCAATTCATAATTAACTGTATTATCTGAGGACATATTTGCTTTTCAGTCATTGCTATATTCTAGTTGTGGATTGCGTAGAAGTGGCTAATTTAGCCTTAAATTGKCCCTAAATTAGCTGTTTTTCATTAAAAATCCCAAAATACAGAGCTGCAGCAGGATCATCAGCTTTCCAAGATATACACTCTGGAGCTTTGGCCTGGACCCAGGCCAGTGACCAAGGTCAGAAAGTGAACTAGACTGAAATTTTAAACATTCTCTCAAAGTTTGACAGTTTGGCTCAGCATCACTTTAAATTTCAGTATTGAAATATTTCCATAACCCATGGTGTATGGAGAAAGTGTTAGGAGTATTAATTGCCTTTGGGTTTTAATTTGGGGTTTTATTTTGGTGTTTGATAGATTTTTGTGGAGTTTTGAGGTAAGGGCTTGGGAGATCCCTAAAATTCCATAAATTCATACCTATCTGAAGAAGCAGTGGACATCTTCTCATATTCTGGGTCACCTGATCTTGTTAGGAAAGGGAATAAGTGGAAAACACTTTAGAGAAAGACTCAGCAAGTATAAGGAGATCTAGGCTATTTCCATCTGTTCCTCCCTTCAGATGCATGGAAAGGACATTTCAGTCTGCTATTCATATGGGTCTCAGATTTTAGAATGACCATCTTTTGTGCACTTAGCTCRTGACTATCTCATAACTGCATGCAGCTAGGTGTATTCAGGTAAAAGGAGCACAAATGTCATCCCATCAAATAACAAGCTGTTTTTACAAGACACACTCTGAAACACTTGATTCTTCCAGCTGCACTATTGAAACTGGCCATGCTACCAATATCAGTATATATGATAGGATACCTTGAGGAATAAGAGATATCCAAATTTTTTCTGTATCAATTCCAYTATGAAAGACTTGAACAAATACTTCTGTTGAATTTGGTTCCTTTTCACATTATTTTTCAAAGTCACGACATTTTTTGGCTAAATTAAGTTAACCAACAATATTTTTGGTCTGAAAAAACAAGTTTATAGTTCTTTAATGAAAGAGAACTGCTAGCGCCAGGTTTTAGTATTTGACTGCCAAAAAAAGTCCAAAACTAACTGTGTGATTTATGGAGACTGCCTTGCTCTCTAGTTCTTTTCCAGGCCCACCCTTCACTGTCTGAGCAASAATCTCTATAACAGTGAAATATTAGGAATTATTTACTTATTCTATCTTTTTCTATGAAAGACATTTATTCTAAAATTGTATAAAGGCAAACATTTCTGAACTTAATTTGTGCAAATAACAGATTCATTTAGTATGTGGTAAAGTTGACTTATATCAGAAATACTACCCAGCTATGGCCAGCCTGTAGTGACTATTCTTTAATATGAGCCATCAGGACTGGGCACCAAATACTTGGCTTCTTTTTCTTTCTTTCTTTCTTTCTTTTTTTTTTTCTTTCTTTTTTTTTTTTTTTTTGTTAAGAATAAAACAGACTTGCCATGATTTATTAGTGTATAATCCTCTTTCACATGGCAAGTAATGAAGCCATTAACATAATGGATCACTCTTTAAGTTAATATAAGTTATCTTTAATGTACTTCTCTCTAGTGTGCATCTGGGCATACAATTAAAAAGCACACATGTATCCTGATGATGGAACAATTCCTTTCTGACCCTAAAAATGATTTCACAATCAACTGACAGGGAAGTCACACTGAAGTCATTTTTAAAAGGACATTGGAAAAGCTGTAAGACATTAATATAGACTTTATGTCTTATTACCTTGTCACACTGCACCCAAGTGAGCTATCATTCACTTCTGAGGAGTGTGTTTTGTATTCTGGTCATGACAGATATCTTGTTTTAATTTAAAGCATTCTGTGCTTTAAATTTACTTATTGTGAAATTGCCAGTCATTTGCCTTTTTTGTTTGTTATTAATGTTCTGTTAAGTTAACACCTACTATTTTACGTTTTATCAGCTATGGATAGAAATTGATTACATTTCTATAAATACCCTGGGTAACATACTGAAAGGAGTCAGGATGCTTGAGGAAGATGCAACCAYTCAAGCAAGGCTTATACTCCAAACACTTTGCCTTACAAGTCTGTTGCTCATTGTGCTGTTGTCCAATAGTTATGTTTCAGCCTCCTCACGTCTTAGGAAGAGCATCAAAGATCTGTTCATTTCAGTGGAGCTTTACTGAGTTACATTATCTGAAAATTTTGTCCAGAACTGTCTTACCAAAATCACACTTAATAGCAATTTCTTCCTTCTTCCAATCCCTGATATGTAATYATTACTTGCCATTAGAAATATTTCAGCTTGGTGCTTTAAAGTAAAATGTTGCAGAGTAAAACATTTTTAATTTACAATGAGAAAGAACACATTTCTGCAGGAAAACAAACATACACAAAATATTTTCCAAATATATCTGTCCTGGACCCTGCTAGAGAATCCCTCCTGGCCAAATGATTTAATCTTTCTTTGCTGAAAGATTCYCATTCTGAAAAATGGGAATAACAGTATTTTCCAACTGCCTTCTATCAGTCTTGTCTATTAAAATGTAAGCTTTACAATACAGCAGCAGTAATTACATTTTCTCCATAACCATTTCCCAAATTTGGCCAAAGGTCTTATAGAAACAAGCTATATAGAAAACCTTGGGCCAAATGCATAGCTTTTTCTTATTTTCAAAGCTTTAATGGAATAAGTGTAGCATGATTCAAATCACTTTTTAAATTCTTTTTCTGAGGATAATTAATGGAGAATTACAGTTGGGGACTAGGAAACATTTAAGAGATTCCYATAGGATAGAATAGGGACCAAGAACTATCTGATGTCCTCCAAACTCATCTGTGCAAAACCGTAAGATACAAGTATCCGTCTGTGCACATTACTGATAAGTTAAATTCACATTTCCCAGACAAAGAACACTGAAGAAACAAATCTATGTCTATTCTTTACACAAAGACAGAAACAAGGCAAAATATGTGGGAATGATATGTTAGCTTGAACATTAATCTGTCATGTTAATGAATCTRTTGCTTGCTCTATGAGAGAGGGCCATACTTTCATACACTCTCTTGAGCAAATTTTCTTCCCTTAACTCTTCATGGTGTAATATTTAATTGTACSATTGCAAATACTCTTTGTAGATACAGCTTACAAAAGCTGTTTTTGCTGAATGCTATTTCTCTGTCAATTTGATTTGCTGTGATGCATTAACCAACCCCTGAGATAAAATAATGCAATTTTCATAAAATCTGGAATGCTTTAATGTGATCCTTCTGAGATTTTTTTTTTCACTTCTAACTCTGTTTCCCTGTACTTATTTCCTCTACAGGTTACTTCAGATTTAAGATCAATAGAGTTTTAGTGACAGAATAGATTTGGTTGGGGCATTTCTCATTCCTCAAAATTATGTTTGTGCATAACTGAACTTATTCTCTTTTCAGAAATTGCCCTTCTTCTGCAAAAAAAKAATACTAGAGATTAAAGTTAAGTAAAAAAACTTACATACTAGTGTCCCTATATAGATAACACAAACACATGCACACACAGACATGCATAGAGATTCTTAACCAAAGTTCATCAATGACAATCTTGATATCCGTTGAGTTTAGACCAAAATTCTCCTGTTTTCTGATTGCCTGGCCTCTCCGGACTTTCATTCTCCAGTTCACCACCACATGTAAACAGGAGGAGGCAGGCCTTGGACATTAAAGAGATGGCTTTAGGATAATTTCCGTCCTTATAATACTATTTGCATTTTTAAAGCCCTAGAAGCAGTGTAATTCAGTCACCAGACAGACTTGTAACTATGTTCAGAAATCATCGTGGTTCTCTTCACGGACAGGATTATTGTGCATATATAACATGTGAGACAGTGGCTATATTTTTCTACATGGAAGTTGCTCTTGCATTTTTCATTAAATTTGATCTGTAACTACAGCCAGGTAGTATTTCTGAGCACCTTTCCCACATGATTTTCAAAATCAGATATTATGCTCCACTTTTTTATATGCTCAAAAGTTAATAATCTGTAAAGTTCAAGAAGAACAAGTATTAAAAATGATTATATAGGAAGACTAAAACATGTCTGAGCCATGTTCACTATACATGATTAAGAAAAACATGATAAAAAAAAAACTAAAAAATAAGAATAGCTGACTATGACGAACACTGAGATAAAGATGTAGATTACATATGGCAGACCAATACTCTGACTTATATGACAGTTAGACCTAAATACTTGTATGTGGTAAAATATCCCTGACAACAATTCTGTTACATCATTTGAAGATGTATAGTTGTCTTATTTTGGCTAATTTTAAGTATTCTTGCATGAAATTGTCAGTGCTGTAGGAAAGGTTTTGATTTGCGTTCMAGTTCTTGAGCCAAGTTTATAGTAGATTGACTCAACATAATTCAGTTCATGGGAACATTCCCTCACATAGCACTGAAGTGCATCTCTGGAGTCAAAGGCAGCAAAGCTACACAATTTAGAACAAGAAGTCAACAGAAATGGCACGGGTGAGGTCTGAGAACATACTCTGAAAACAACATTGTAATTGTCAGTTAAAAAAGAATGGAAAAATCCAATATGTAGAATTTGTAAGAAGTAATCTAATTAGAATATAAAAAATATGTTGTGCTCTAGGTCCACTACTGAAAAAAAAAAGGGGGGAAAAAAACTTTAACCTGATTATTTTAAACCAGTTATTTAAACCACTATTGGTAAAAGAAAACTCTCCTCTAACTCCCCTACCTTGAATTTTCAGGCTGATAGTAGCTACTAAAGTAAATTCTTAAAGCAAACCCTTACTTTTTTGCCAACAGTTGAAAATAGCATACAAAACCTTGAAATGACACAGATGTTGATTAGAAGAATGGTTCCTTTCACGTGAGGAACATTAATACTACTCAAGATACAGACACATGAAAACATATACACTGCAARATCCAGTGTTCTTATCCTTCCATAGTATATTGTTGTCTCACTATAATGAAAAGCAGCCATAGGATCATGCTGAAAGTTGGCACACAGAGGAGAGTTTATGAGCCCAATATTACATTGTGGATATATCTAAATTTGTTAAAGGTTGACAGAGCATTGATGTTGTATTCCAAGACAATAAATCACAGCATCATAAATGAATGTTTGAAGTGAATAATTAGATCTCTGAAAGCGTTCTCTCTCATAATGAATTAATTGAGATATGAAATGTCCCAGAAGTAGACTCTTAAAGCCTATCCATCGATAAAGAAGCCTACAGAGATTTGATTAAGGGGAAAAAAATGGGTAATACTTTTTTTTAAACCTGAGGAGCTAAGCCAAAATCCCAAATTGAGGACTATCTGGACATGAAATTAATGAAAAAGGCCAACAAAAACATAATTACAACAATTGGTCTAGAAATAATAACAGCATTTATTAAGAACAGCATGAGCAGGGTGGGCCAGGAAGAACTCAAACTCCGTTTTCACATTCTGCTTAAGTGTGGGAGTTAGAAAGAAGATTTCCTCACATGGAGTCTCAAGTGAGGACCAGCCAGAAACATGGAATGGAATTCATGCATATCCCAAGAGAAATGAACCACAGAGTGTTTGAAATTTCACAGGTTTGCTGGCATCAAAAAAAAGAAAAAAAATCCAAAGGAACATATCCAAGTGCCTTCTCTGAATCAGAATTTGTACTGCAGGAATTAAAATCACGATAGTGTAAACATGAAAGGAGAACAGTATGAGATGGCAGTAGTATTGACAGGGAAGTTTAAAATAATTAAAATTATAGAGCAATTCATTCAGATTTTCCTCCTTTCTGAACCATATGCAGCAAGATACTACAGTGATGAGAACGATAAAAATACTTACAAAAGTAGATTTCATAATACAGTAAACTTTGTCCATTTAAATTAGAGGCTACTATATTCAAAATTGCATATAATAAACTCCAGTGGTATTTCTTCTGGAAAGGACTGTGAACAAATACTGTAATAAAATACATTACAAAAATATAAAAATTTTGAATGACATGTTTGAAAGCCTCTATAGGTAGCTCAAGGATGTTCACATTCTGGCATTTCATAACAGAAAATTCTCAAAGAAACAAAAAGTCCTCTGGACTGAAATTAATGCTCAATATTTTGACTCTTCCTCTTCTAAAGTTTTGTTTAGAAACAGTAGGATCTCATTTATTTTTGCCATTTCAAAAAATAAAATTGATGAAGCTTCCTGAGTTGCTTCTAGATCAAGCAGCATGTACTTTTATCATGGAAACTAAATGTCCTGAGGGTTTTGGCTGGAATTCACAGGGAGTAAGCTGGCATTCCCAAAGATGCTGGCTCCTGTCTAGGTAGCAGCTCAACACAGGATGCCAAGGAGTGGGTGAGCTGGTAGGAAAACAGGCTGCTTTCTACTGAAGAGCTGCTGGAATTGATAGATTCTCAAACACCATTTTGGTTTTATCCAGTATGAATCTTTTGACAGAACAGATTTTCTGAACAAATCAAGTTAAATTTTTGAGTTCAWTTTTTAAATTCTGTTTTAGCTTTCAAGACATGTTCAGGAAAATTCAGTTCCCAAAGTTTCTATGGTATRTATGCACCGAAAACTGTCATACGATTATAAAACTACCAGCTCAGRTACCTGAAACTGTCTCCATGCACTAGTACCAAACCCTATACCAACAGAGTTTTCTACTGTTCAGTGAAAGTGTGTCTACTACCTGATTTTTTTCATTAGCTTGATCATCTACATTATAATGMTGTTCTTGAATATCCCTGAAAAATGGTTATAGACTCCATTTTAGGGGTCTTTCATGCCTTGTCTGTTCTTTCTATTTTTGCTTAATCTGAGGAATGTCTAAACTGAATTTGATCTTCATATGAATGTGAAGAAACCTTGAGATTATAATTATTTAATATATAGTTATATTATAATAATGTACTTTATTTGGCCTACATCCCTGTATTCTAATAAGCATATTTTWAAAAAATCAGAAGGTGATGTGGTGCAATAGAATAAGAGGAAATATTATATTGAAACTGTTATATGATAATCAAACACCATGGCTTGAGCTCAACGTAGATATAATTCCTCTTACTTGAGTGGCATTATATCAGGAATTAATTTTACACAGTACGGCATACAGAAGTTAAATCTATGAATGTATTGTTAGAAGCTGAGCAGGTCTGAATTATCTTGAAAAGTGATTTACAGTCCCAAAAGTAAAGTTATGTAGGTCATTGACAAATCACACACTCCCATAGCTGAAGTGATCTGTGAGAGGATATTATATTTTTCTGTCCTATGCTGCCACTCTGAAGGGTTTTGTGTGAATGTTTTCTCCTTTTTAGTATTGTTATTGTTACTACTGTTGCATTATCCATGCAACATGAAGATCCCCTTTTGCTCCACACTGCACAAACTCACAATAAAAGACAACACCTGCTTAAGTGACTTTATAAATTAGACCAGCTAGACAAAGGATAGAAAGCAAAAAAAGGACACCGAGGAAAGAAGTGGCTTACTTGACGTTAKCTAATAGAATTGAACTTGTTGGGACCGATACCCCACGGCAACTTGCATCTTATAAGAGCGTGTCAGGCTTTCAGGAAGGCACCMAAGCAGACAATGGATAAAGGACTGGAAAATATGTCATGTCTCTACCTTGGTGTGAACGTTATGAGTGAGAAGACAAGAGAGGGCTGAGGGTTGAGCAGAAAGCAAGAGAACCAAAGTAAATGCAGATAAATATGTGTATCCTGCAGTGCTTTTCCAGGCAGGACTACTATGAAAATGTTGTAGTTTAAAGTTTGAGTAAACGATTTATCAGATCAAAATATTTAAGTTACCTCATTCAAGGAGTTGTTCTTCTTAAATCATCTGTCAAGAGGAATAAACAGTATTCTGGGAACTTGAGAGACACATCATAGGCAAAAAGAGACAACAAGAAACAGTAACCAGTCAGTAAAAGTGACCAATTAAACAATGAAAAAGATGTTTGTGGTATCCTTACTAGAAATTTTAGTAGCAGTAGATGACAGTTTCAGTCATTTTATTAGGTGGCTTCTGATTTCCTAGACTTCTATACTCTCCCAGGGTAGGAACAAATTGCAAAAAATCTATCCATTTTCATTTAAGATAATGGATTTATATATAATCTTCACAGAGAGGAAAAAAAATTTTAAAACATGACCTAGTACTTCAGAAAGGCAGAGATACTAACAGCYGAATAAAAAGAATAATTTAAAAAGTTCTCACTCAATTTAAAATATCACCGTATTTATGAAATCTAATGATTCTTGGCTTCTGCTTTCTTTATGCTTTACTTTATCTTACTTTTTGAGAAATTAGKAACAGCTAGGATGCTCACTAGGTAAGTTGCAAAACACATATGAACTTCATATGTGAAGCTGAAAAAACAAGGATTTTTCATATGCATTGGATCGTCAAACTCAGTAAGGTCTTTTCAGTATAATAAGCATCTAGGGAAAAGTACAGGAACAATGTTAAGTATAATGTAATAAATCTCACAATGTGATTTCCTAGATTCTGGCAATGAGATAACAGAATAAAAGGATATTTCAGAGAAAGCATTTGGAACAAACTGATTTAAGAAGTTTTTGGTGAAGCACCTTGGTTGGCACAACAGTTACCCAAAATCAAAAGATATCATTGTGGCTTCTGAATGATTATATGAGGACAGATTATTTTATCTCCTAAAATGTAGTTAAACTATCGCTGAATTAACCATATGTTGATCAATTAAACAGAATTGTTAATTAAACATACTGTTGATCTAAGTACTCAGTTCCTAAAAGCAGGATTTTCCCTACAGCCTCAAACTTGCCCTCTGTAGGAACTGTCTCTTGCAAAGGGAATTTGATCCCGGTGCTGTAGTTAATCCTTGACCTTCCATCCAAGTCTGCTAACAAGAGTGACACTTAGCATCAATTAGAATGATGTGTGTTGTGACTTGGATAGCGCTCCACTGGGAACTAGATTGCAATCAGCAACACATTACACAGAGGACTTTGAACAGATCAGATTAGATAGTTGTGAAATTTTAGCCATTAAATGTGACTCAGTCAAATTTGAACTAGTAACTGATAAGAGAATGGCCACATATCACCACTTTGGTAATTCTACTGCCAATTTTCTGATTCATCCAAGATCTGACTAGGGTCATACATCTTAAAAAGCATGTGTTAGAGCACTTTAAACTGCTTCTCATGTATAGATGGGGGTTKTCATGCCATTATAATCAGTGTGCATTTTGTTTACAAACCCAATTAAATAGAAAGACAAAACAAAACAGAAAACAATGTCATTGTAAAAAGACACACATTTTAAAATGCATTRCATAATATTTTCCTCCCACATATTTTATTTTATCTCCTTTTTGCTACAGTTCCTTAAAAATGAATTAGGTTTATCTGTTCTTTTTCTGGCCTTCTGTGTAGTTATCTCTTTGCTTAGTGTGAGTTAACTAGAATTAGGCCTCAAGAACCATATATGCCATTAGAAATTCTCTAGGCATTATTAGTAAGTCGAAAGTATCTTTCAATTTAGATCTGGGATAACAAATTTAACGGTACTGCTAAAATTGAGGAGTAAGACTATATAAATAACATATCACTAGACATACAAGATGTTTTGCATAAGAAAAGGAAGTCTATAATTTGTAGGATTAAGAACCTAAGGAGCCAAATGAGAGGAATTTGCCAACAGAGTATTAGAATAACACTGCAAAAGACCAGAAAATCTGAAAAATCATTTGAGAGGCTACAAAGTATAGTAGAGCATTATATATCAATAAGCCAGGAGGTGGAGTTCCAGAAATAACTTCTGCTCATCTGTAGAAAAGACTGGATTAAACATAAGGCTAAATATGTTTTCACACTGAAGGTCATTAAACAAATAAATGTACAACCTAACATTTGAAAAATATGTATATATAAATATGAAATTTAAATATATATACAGTTTTTACTTGGAACAAGGATTTGAACCCATAAATAATAAACAAAATCATGTCCATCTTGTCCTGCTGTTGAGAAAATGTCATCCTTTTTAATATAGTAGCAGTATGTGGGCTCTGCTGAATTAATTTTTGGGACAGTACTTCACTAATTTTTCTTCTTTTTTCAGTTTAAAGATATGAATTACATCTTACTACACCTGAATGACAGGAAGCAGAAGTTTCATATTAAAGATTGTCACTGCTCAATAGCATTTTTCTTCTGTTTACAAAAAGGGTCACAAATAAGTTGATGCCTCTGAAACTGTGATCACCACCAGACCCTTTTAATACATAACCATTCATCTTTGTGCAGCCTAAAATGGGGAAATACTCATAGTTTCAACTCTTTACATCATGAAAGGTGAGCTGAACTAATGGATTCCACAAAGGCAAGGAGTCTTTGTGAGTAGCATTGTCAGTGACCTGACAACTCAAATGGGCACCTCCCCCCCCCCCCGAAAAGTACTAAATCCTTTCGTAAATTAAGAGTAACAGAATATTTCAAGATCAATCAGACTATAAATATTTTTGGAAACCAAACATTCTTTTATTTAATGGACAGTGAAGCTGAATGAAGGAATGTTTTTCAGTGAACATCCACTTTTAGATACAGTTCAGGACTTGCTTACTTAAATAAATTTTTAGAAYGCTCTTTAATATAATGTTTAAGTCTCTTAAAGTCCATTGAAATCTGTAGAGTTAAATTATGTTGGTATAACCAAAATCAAAACAGATGAAAACCTCTGATTCTTGTCCAGTCTGTTTTTTTTTTTTTAGTTTTTTAGTGTATGTGTCTACTAACCAACTCTCCACTATGCAATAATAGCTTTAAGATTTATTCAAGGAGTTTTAAATTTCAGGAAAATCTATAGAAAAAATATATAAGATATGCAGTTACTGAATATTCTGTCTAAAAATTTTCTATTTTATCTTAAAAAAATTCTCACCTACAAAAAAAGTTCTATATGTCTTCAGTTAAACAAAAATAGAAGCTGATAATCTTTGAAGATTTTTCACTAAAGGAATGAAGAAACAAGAAGAAACATGAAGAAACAATAACCTTGATGAATTAGCACTTTTGATGACCATATGAGTAATCAGGCTGTTAGAACAGTAGGTTTATCAGCTGCTGAAGAAGGAGATAGAAGTGCAAACACTATTTTCAGCCTGATGTCACTCTCTAAATACTTCCATTTACTTTAAGAGGGTCTGATCATGGGGTAAAATGCATACCAGTAGCCTTGAGAAATCATAGCTGAAKATTTGAGTTCTCATGTAAGATTGGTATAAACAAATTTGTTTGTTTGTTTCTCTAAGTGGAAATGAAAATCAAAAGAGAGACACCCTCAGAGATATTTACTTTCTCAAAATATTATCATGGACTATGGTGAGATGAGGAACTTCTCTGCCACCAAACCTGTAATAGAGAATCACCTTTAACTGAGTAACCAAGAACTTACAATACAATAGAACTGAACTGCTCTATTACCATCYGGGATGAAAAAATAAGTTAAACATTTGTTCGTTATCTGAATCCAATTAGATTTGCTACATTTAGCTAGTTTCAATTTTTTGACACTGACAAGCATTGCTTATGGCAGAACAGAGAAGGGAGAATGAGCTCAGAAGCGATTAGGTAGCTCTAAACTGTGGTAAATACCCTGCCTATTAATTTTTCTAGCACAAGGACAAGGGAAAATTCATAAGARCCTACAACAAAGTATATTATTTTGTTTTACAATCTCACTTGATGATCTACAGTTGTATATCAGCAGAGATGACCTGTTATGACCCAGCATGTGTAAATTTTGACTGCCATGCTGCTGTGATAATAAACAGCAGTTAACACTGACCAATTTCATGAATGGCTCAAGCACTCTCCACTGTTGATTGTTTCAATTTAGTATATTTTTCTACTTACAGAGAAAGTTAAAAATAACAGAGGCCTAATTAGATTCCCATAGTAACCATTGATTTTTTTTGTGAGATAATAAGACTRTCATTTTCTAGGTCTAGAGGATACATTGTCTTTATTCAAATATTTTTGAAAATGACTCTCTCCAGTCTCCAGTGGGAATCTGTGGTAGTTCAGCAGGATTATGAGGTGTGGGGAGAAGATATACTTGTGATTTAAATTGTTAAAGCTTATGGAAAGATATAAAGGAAAAAAAATCATATCTGATAAATTTGCATGCACTTTTATTTCTCTATGCAAGTTATTATGACCAAAGACTCTTTTTCAAATGAGTTCCCTTTGGTTCATAGTGGATTTTCATATTCCAGGACTTGTAGTATCTAGACTAACTGGCACAAATATTTTTGTTAGGATTCTTTCCATTCACCAGCACATACAGTCTTAATATACAAGTTCTTAATATGCAAGYATACCAATATTCCTAAATGTATAGTCAAAAACAAGGAACAAAGTGATCTGGACTTGGGGACCTTTTCTGTTATGAAAAAGACCTATTCCTGACCACACACAAAAGGGCTGTTATCTTCATTACAAGAAGTAACTATAAATCAGTCCATGTGTTCTGCTTTCTGGATTGGCTCTTGTTTCTTATCATTGCACTTATAGGAGATGTTAGGGAAGAACAGGTTTTAGCTAATTTACAATTGCTTTTCAGAATCCACGGGGACTATTTCTCTTCAGTTTATTGTTCTCTGAAAATTCTGCTAGAAAAATAAAACATTCATCATTTGGTTAGCTTGTACTAAAGAAAGATATTAAAACATCATATCTTTAGACATGATAACTACCCAGCCTCAGCACTACAGTATGTTGAAAAGTTACACACAATATGACTTTGATATCAACATCATATACTTTTACCTTTATACTGAGAGCAAAGGAGAACCRAATAAAATCTATAAAATTGCCAGAGGGAGTGAAGATATTGGGAGTTTATCCCGGGCTTTTATCTGACTAGGTCAACTAATCTAACTTTGCATATCTCTTAGACATTTATACTTATGTGATCAGTATTAACAACAGCTACAAAATGAAGAATCCTCCAGCGGTTATACTAAAAAGAACACTGGGCAAACCTGGAACATGTAAATATGGATAGATTGTTTCAACTGTCTGTTACAACAAAGCATACCTTAGTCCACCAGATTTGGGATACCTCTGGAGATACGAATTTAATCCYATTTGCCATGAAGTCCTCAAACCTGCATAACACACATTTGATTTCCTAAATATTTATCCACAGATTTTTTGAGAAAAAGCTACTTTTTTTTTTTTTTGAGTATATAGGTGCACATAAATATGTTCAAATTTGTAAAATATCCTGAAAGCTTAAATATATTTTCTAACCTCTGCATGGATAAGCAACCACTGAATTACTAATCAGATACATATGGAAAGTCACAGGGCTGAGCAGGCAAGAACATCTAAATAGTAGATAGTAAACTACCAGAAGATTAAAAACTATTAGAAGATAGTTAACTATAATAATCCTGCTTAGGCCTAAAGAAAAGGACCTCAAATCTCATCAATTAACCTTTAAACTCATTTTGTTCCAATTCTCTTTCATCTCCTCCTTGTGAATATGTGATTTACGCAACTACACTAATGCTTTATCTGAATACTCGCACACAAAAAAGCAAAGAGTGAGGTGGTGACTTTCCAATGTAGCAGGTCCCAGGAGACCACCATGCAAAATACTAGCCTTGCAGACTGCATGGGGGATTCTCCTGAGAAGGGCTAATACTTTTCCCTGAAATAATTCATCACATTTCCACACCTCGACAAGGTGATTATAATGGTACAATCTAGCCTAAAAATGTTCCACCAATTGGCTTCTGCTGAGCTTTCTATTACTCAGGTCTCTCACATGATTAAATATGTGCAAGCTTGAGGAAATAATAAGATCGGAAGGAAGGCTAATTTCAGAAATTGTACAGCARTTCAAAGCTACTGATCTTCATTTAAAGTAAAATTATTACATTTAAACTATTGTTTAAACTATTTAAATTTCTTCATAGCAGAATTGAAAGTCCAAATATGACTTTGCGTTCAGTTGATAAATTATCTACAGACTCTGGAAAACTACCATAATGCAGCTGGTTGACTGTATATTCAAAGTTTGTTATAGACAATAAAAAAATTGTAGCCATCTGCATACTTCTGTGTCTTACAATGTGTATGCGTATGTATGTGTGTGTATTGACTTAATTAAAATTCTCACAGTTCTGCTGGAGGTTGACTTGTCAAGAGAACACTTCAGACTGACGTTGTTGCTTGGCATGTTACTTACAATATGTCAAATATATAGAAAGCATCTGCTAAGTGAAGGCTGAAAACTGTGCTATCCACTTCTTCACCTGCATGAAACTCATTGGACTGCCACAAAATTCATTGGTATGATTATGTCAGGAGCGTTTTTGGTATCTAAGAAAAACCTATGTTTTCATTTATATTAATAGGCATCTTATTCTTAACTAAAACCAGCATGCATTAAATGCTTGCACTGTGTTTCAAATCTGTCTCAGCTGGTACCAGCTAATGGCTCAGCTCAGAAATGTATAGCACTATACACATGGGTATTGCCACAGGCTTTTGAATCCTTCTGTGGTAAATTCTTTATTTTCTTCTGACAATATTGTCACTGTCTAGGTTGAAATAGAGAGGATATATTTCCACCCTCTGAATGCATTTTTGCYTTTCTTCTTCCAAATCAAAGCGTACTTTCTGGATGAAATTGGAAATCGCATCACACTGGGAGTGAGTTAGGGACTATAATTCATGACTTACCAGCTTAATCTCCTGTATACAAAAGCTTCTCAGTACAGATGATCTGTGGAGCATGCCAAGCCTCCTAGACAGATTTCACAAAACAGGCAGTGCAACAGTAAATTGTTATAAGTAAAATTAACTGTGCTTGTGTAGGAAAACAAAATCATCGTACACTCTTGTTGCAAAGAGAAACAATATGCTTACTCCCTTCRGTGCTAGAGGTATGAGGGCTATATAATATGAAAGAACATCTTTGCACTGAAAAAATGAGCTGGAAGATTCATGGAGAGTCTTTGATGGATACTGGTACTTTGAAAAAGTATCTCTTTGCCACTAGCATTGCTATTTTTCCAGCATCAGTTAGTATGTRTTTTAGGGTGGTTAAGGAACAAGTTACTGCATGGCAGCCTGGCACATGCAGATCAACTTCTCCACAGTCCCTATGCACAATCATCTACTAGAAAATAGTAAATGCAGTGAAATATCCTCTTTCATTGTGTGAAAACCCTCTCTTAGTTGTCACTGTTATTTCATGGATTTCGTGAGATATCACAGTATTACAGTAGAATAGATGACAGGTTGCTATTGAATTATGCCTGTCTTTTTTGTTAATGTATTGATAGATTTACTCTGAAAGCACACATTCGGGTGTTTCTAGGAATACTACCTTTTTTTTATGCACCACATCAGGCTACCTGCCAGAAGTCTTAAACTGCAACCTCAAAGCCAGCATTATAAGAAGAACATTTCACACCACACTGCACTCAGCCTCACCAATCGCCTGTTTTCCCATAATGACAGTCCTTAGTAACAAGACTGAGACAGCATGAGGTGAATTCATGTTAGGAGATCATTTACATTGCTAGTTGCCAAAAAGCGCAGTTCAGCAAAGTGTCAAGTTCCACAGAAATCCCACAAATTATAATGCCCCTGCTTCTATCTCCACCACTGTGACCTAACTGAGAACCAAAATTTCCCGCRTAACAGGTAGTTCTAAGAGTAGCTGAAGTGAAGGAACTTCCTTTTCTGTGGCTTTCATTTATCGTATCTTTCTCCTGTATGGATTCTCTGGTATCTTATAATATAATTTAGATGAACCTTTCCCTCAGGGAGAGAGAGTCTCTCTTCTTTTGTGTAGCTGCCTGGTTTCACAAATCTCATACCGACTCAATTTCTTTGTGAAGTCTCTATCAAGTGTCAGTAAGATACGAAACTGCTAGCAAAAGACAGGCAGAAAGATAGCACAATTGAATAAGCTGCAT
Source organism: Rhea americana (assembly GCF_003343005.1). NCBI lineage: Eukaryota > Metazoa > Chordata > Aves > Rheiformes > Rheidae > Rhea > Rhea americana. The sequence continues at coordinate 9,755,363 of NW_028186645.1, forward strand.
TTGCTGAAGAAACTAGGTTAAAAATAACATTAAATTCCTCAAAAATGCAAATCAAAGCACCCAAACATAATCCTAATAAAAATCATTTGCGGGCTGGTAGAAGTCCAAAAAGAAATGTAGTGAATTTCCCTGTCCTTCCCTCTGACCCGAAGCTGCATTGGCTCCTGGCATGACCAACAAACTCTTCCGCAATACACCTCTACGATATACATTGCAACTGCAGTTCCTCTACCCAAACCAACCACGTAACACACCACATGCTGTGGTGGACTTGCAGTTAAGTGGGCTACAAAGTACTTTGGTTGACAATGCAGTGATTGAGAATGATCACAGGAGTGGATAATATTTTGTCAAGCACCAAGATCTCTTTCCATTGTAGCAACAGTGAGAGCTGGTTAATGCAGTTACCACGGGAAAGACCACATTAAGAATCCCTTAGGGATCATATGGCAGATTTTGTTGGTCAGGAACAGATATTCTTGCTTTTCTTTGTAAGAAGTAACCACCTTTTTAAAGAATGCTGGTAGTCCATCCTTCTACTATGTCCTTAATATTTTAATCTTTTCCTCATGAAATCTCTTACTCCTAGACCCTAAGCCTTTGTTTCTCCCAGATGTGTTTATTGCATAGCTGTCTTGATTGTGTTCATATTGCAGGGCTGGTGTCCTTCACAGCACACAGTAACCCCACCAACCTTGCAGTCCAGACTGCAGCTCCATCCACAGATACTGGCTCTCCATGGTCAATATATCCAGCCTCCTTCCCAACGGAACCAGCACACACACATGTGCACCAGCTCTCACCTTATGTCTCATTCTAACCAGGATGTGACCAGAAAATGTACAAAGAGTCCAGGAGTGCAGAGCACACCATGGAGAGTCTCTCTCCTGTTTTGATTTCAGTGTTGCAGTTTCAAATCCAATGTCAGAACAGTGATAACGTTTTCCTAAAGCTGGTAGTATCAAGAATTGGACATTTCCTACTTTGGAAAGCAAACTGGACATTTCCTGCTGTTTTGAGGCAGTTTGTAGTATTTCTAAGTTTCTCCACATCTCAGCAATCATACTTTTTTAATTTTAGAAACAGAATTCTATAATTCTGTATGTACTTCTAGAAATATATGCATTGAGAGATTCAAGGCTTCCTTTTGATTTCTTCTAATAAGAGGCCAGTTGGAGTAGTTTTTATGCCTAAACATGTATTCTTTTAAAAATGATCACATGCTATGTTTAATATATTGCACTCAAAAAGAAWTTTTTTAGATATCCATGTCAAACAAATAAAGCTTTTCTCCCTCYTRAAGCAGCTTATTTACCAAATAGCTAACGTTCCCATTACATGATCTGTTTTTAGAGTACGCCTGTTAAATAACTTCAGAACACAAACTATAGCATGTGCCAAGTCTCTACATATGGTGAAACTTTAAACAAATGCTTAGTAGAATAATAACTCACAAAGGAATTAAGTGCCTTGGCTGTACATTTTTTTCCTTGCCCAAACTGTTAAAGTTCTGTATTTTTTTTTCTTCATAATGGCATGTCATTTTGCTAATGGATTTAACAACACCATTTGGTCTAATTTCCTGATGTCTGCTCCAATCAACACACAAGCCACTACCTGGGGAGAGAGGAAACATAGAGATTCATCTCCTTCATTTCAGGGTCCTCAAGTAGGCAATCTGTTATTTCTTTTCCTTTGAAAAAACTGTATTTAGTGACGGGTGAAGAGACTGAGGAGTAGTGTGTAGTGAGACCTTCCCTGGAGCAGAGCAGACTCCAGAACCATTGAGATAAATGCAGTTTCCATACAAACTACAGAAACATACATTGACTTCACCTCTTTTTATTTTTCTTTTCATTGCTTTCTCTTTATTTCTTCTTTTTTTGAACTTTCTTTACCTTTACTTTTCTTTTCTTAGTTTATAAATTTAATTTTGTCTCTCACAGTGTTCTATTTCCATTTGGCTTATTTGAGACCAGTTTCTAGGAACTATTTTTTTTTTTGATTGCAGGACATATATTGAATTTTTTCTGTGAGTTTTCTTTCTTGGTGGAATCCTCCTTTGAGAGCAAATACAGATTTCCATCCTGAAAAATACTTTCTAGTTTTCAAAAAGTTTTATAACTGAGGAAAAAGTTGACATACCTCACAATACTAAAATGATYGCTCAGGATGTGGTTCAGGTTCAAACTTCTCCCCTAATTATCATATATGCAAATCTCAAGGGAGATCCTCAGAACTGTGTGAGCTTTAAAGAACTCCATATAGCAAGCTTGATTAGAATAATGTAATCAAAGTTGCTAACCTTGTAAGTCTCACCTCTACTCTATACTGTTCCTGTCATGACCAGCTCTAGGCTTTGTTACTATGAAAGATGCTGGCATGCTGGAAAAATCTAATGGCCCATCTAGTCTGTTAGCTTGCATCTGACATTTGCCAATACCGGACATGAAAAAAAATAACAAACCTAATTGAGCAAAATAGATCATTGGGGAAATTTTCTTCCTGACTTCAGCTGGTTATCATCTTATGTCATGAAGCATGAGGACTGATTAATAGTCCGTATCCTATTTTTGTAGGTAATGAGTCTTCTTATCTTGTTTTGGTTTCTATAAATTTTATTGCTTAAATCAACTCTGTGATTTCTTTTGACCAGGGTTTGCACAATCACATGTTAACAAAATATTATAACCTGATACCCAAAACTTTAAAGATATTTTCTCCTATTTTTACAGAGCACTATTTTATTTTGCATTATGGTAGGGAAAAAAAAAAAAAAAAAAAAAAAAAAAGAAGAAAACAACTCCATGGTAAAGTAACTGAAATAAATAATTGTTCTGTGAAACTGGCTAGTAGCTGAAGTTCCTTAGGAATTTATTGGCAATAAATTTTGCTATCAGAAAAAAATAGTTCATCAATGCCACCTTTTTTTTGCAGGAAATGTATGATCATTGAAAAGCATGGGTTTTTGCTCTAGAGTATAAAAGGGAAGCATAGTCCAACCCAGAACAGACAGTTTGATCACTAGGCTGGAAGGGAGTAACTTTTTGAAGTCTTTACTTTGTCTGACTCAACAAAGACTCAGTCCCCCATTCTAGAGATGGATTTTTAATGCTCTTCAGGAAAGGAGCTCTCCTGAGATTTGCATATATGTTAATTAGGGGAGAAGTTTGAACCTGAATCACATCCTGAGCAATCCTTTTGCTATTATGAGGTATGTCAACTTTTCCCTCAGTTATAAAACTTTTTGAAAACTAGAAGATATTTTTCAGGATGGAAATCTGATTTTCTGAAAAGGTTTGTATAATAAGACACTATTCATTATTTTCTACAACACTTCCCATGTGTCTTCTACTGTTAGCAGAGGTGTGTTAAATTTTTACTCTCTCCTGCTCTGGTCCATTAACAGTAAGGGCTACAAGCACCTACATAGTCTACACTATTCATTATTTTTATATGGTTTGTTCTACTCAAAAGAGGTTTCTAAGTGGTTTGCTTTAGTGATACTCTGACCCTTTGGGCTTTCATTTTCAATTGAATCGGAACTTTACTAGCTGTAATATTTCTGGAACGCAATTTCCAGATCCCTGTCTGTGAGTAATCACAGAAGCCAAGTAGTGACAGTGGAAACGCTTTCTTATGCATTCATCCACAGAATAGAAATAAGACTATATGACTTTTCTGGCCAATCTCAATTTTTAAAAGTACAAATACTGATACAGTCTATGAACATTTATGATAGTGAAAATTGTATCTTTAGTTGTCAGAATATTTGAAAATGACTGACTGAGAAAATCATCTTTTTGTGAACTGAAAGAGCTAAAACTCTAGAATATTATTTAAAATATGYTTCATTGATGTACTTCTTATTTTATACGATAAAAACAGTTCATAATTTTTTTAAAAATTCTGACTTCTGATTCAAGTTTATATTATACAGATGAATATTYTTTAATGCCAAAGACCCCACTATTTTAAATAAAAAGGAAAAGGAGCTCAACATTGTATTCATTCTCATGCATCAAACCGCTTCAGAAAGTTATTTTGATATATGAGTACTGAATAGATGTAAATTTCATATAAAAAAATTTATTCAAAGGAAATTTTACTGTTTTGATTATGTAAGATCGTTGAGATCATACTAATCAAGAGAACATACAGGAAAACAGCACCTGATTTTGTTATCTTTAATTAGCTGTCTGAGCATTTGAAAGAACTTTAATAGCATCATGGAAAGTATATCTGATATTAATTACTTATTTGCAAGAACAGTATTAGGTTGGTACTTTATTAATGTAGTGCAATGCAAGTGAATCTTGCTTTGATTAGACAGAGAACCTATTCTGAGGGAAAAAAGTCAGTTCATGTAGAAGCCTCGAGCTATTCCTGGATAGTGATAAAAACAATCATTTTTGCTTAACAAAAGACTGTGAGCAATACTTAGTACTTACATAGGATCTAATTTGTCCCATATGTCATCCTTACAAAAGTAGGCCCGTGCAATGCAGCCTTCTATGCACAGTCAGTAGCTGAGCTGCAAATATTTTACCTCCACCTGAGAGACAGGAAAATTATCAGTGTCACTTTTCATTGTCCTCTTTCTCCTACCCTCTAATTTCTCTCAGTTCTTCAGATAGTTATGTATTAATGAAAGCAATAATCAGAACTATTTACTAGTTTTTAAAAAATGCATGCATGAGATCTATCACAAAGAAGGTCTCAACGGAATGGGCAGTAGGTTGTTCATGCATCATTTTTGAAGTCAAGACAATCTTTGCTGTGTGACATTACTAACTGGAGGCTGTTRCATGGTCTATTTAAGTTGATTGATGACCTTACTTCTGTTCATTCTAAATGGTGTGGACAGTGTAAAGGTACAACGGCATCCTCAAGAAAGGTCATGAGTTTAACAAATTGTAATACTATTCCACTTTATCACTGGTGGAAGTGACAAGGCCTGGGTTTATCAAGWCAGCTAAGGGGACATTAGCCTCTTATACTACAGTCTTATTATGATATGTAGAGTTTCAATCATGTGACAGTGACACTGTATTTTGTATAATCATGCCATTCAAATTTGGTCTCTGTTTAGCCATTCACTTAAGGGAAGAGAAGGCTAAAAAAAGCTTTGTTAAAAGATTCTGTCTTGAAGTAGGTGTTAGATGCAAAAGAGACTTATTTCCACAAAACATTTAAAGGCATCTAGTTTAGTTTTTTTTTTTTTTTTTTTTTCCCTAGTGAAATGGAGGGAAGCAGTATTATTGGTTCCATGTGAGAGGGCTCCAGCAAGCAGCACTGAGAAGGAAGGAATTGACAATACTAGCCATAAATACATTTAGGCTAAAATTGGTAGATTTTTGATTGTTTCTTTAGTGAGATTCYGAATAAAAGAAAAAGAATAAAATAATCAAACTATTTTAAGGGTAGACCTTGAAATACATAAAAACTTGCAAGTGTCTTTAATGTGTTATCCAAGAAGATCCTATCTGTGTGCATCCTTTGAGAATGAGATTACCAGTTAGGAATTAAAATCGTCAACTTTATTATATTATATTATGCTTTACTTGTGCAGTCGTCGAGTTTTTTCCCCCCCCTTTCCCTACTCATAGGCATGAGWTTACAGCAGTTTGGATGATGTTTATCTCCCTTTGATCACAGATAATTAATTCATAATTCATAATTTGATATCACAACTTTATGAAAACAAATTTCACTTTCTATTTTGCACATAAATGACTTAGGTATTGCCTATGGTGACTTACTGTTTGAACAGAGAACTTTGTCACCCCAACAACAAGCTCTTGCTCCATGACTATGTGACCTCCAAAGACATACGGAAACTCTGTTCTGTGGAATAAACTTCTGCCATGAACCGTTCTGTAAATATTTTGCACATAGAAGTGAAAAAAATGTTTTCAAGTAGGCAACCTTTTTATTCAAAAAATGTATGTGAAAAGATTATATTTAATATTTTCTAAAATATTGACTTAAGGTACTGTCAGATTATAGTTTTTCCTGCAGTTGTTGATTAATCCCTTTTACTTTACCTGAGTCCAATTTATTTTTTATGTTGATTTTCTTCACAATAAAATGTAAAGATTGAAATATCTTTCATGTTAGATGTCAGATTTCTTTTAATTAGACTTGAAATATAGTCTAGAGATGCACAAAGTTTGAAACAGCAAGAAAAACATGAGGCAAAAGAAAACATTTTAAAACTAATATCTCTGTGGGCCAAAGCAAAAAAGTCTCTTCCAATAAATGGCTATCTTTCCATATGCTTATATAGGCAAGAAATTAGATTAGAGATATAATGGGAGCAATATCTGCATATTCATGCTTTATAGACAGGTAGTGAACGCTTCACAAAAAGGTCTCCCCTTCCCTGCTGCTCAATCTGGTCATTAAGGGGGTAGATGCCTTGCTTAAATTACCTCTTCCACTTTTTATAGATAGTTCAAATGACGGAGGACATTGCTTCAGTGAGAGAAGATGATAAAAAGATACATGGATGTTTCGGTCATTGAGAATAGATGGTATTCTTTTTTCTTGCAGGATAATACTTTCTGGTGAGCATCTATGCATATATATTCCACCCAGCACTTTTTTTTTTTTTTTCTTTTTTAAAAAAAGTCACAGATCTCTATTTTTAGCTTGTATTTGTGTATTATTGTTTGCCTTCTGTTGCTGTTGCAAACAAATCCCCTACTTTACTGGGAGTATTTTAAGAAACTTAAATTATAATAAGCAAGCTATAATCAAGCTTGAACTTTTGAAAGCAATATTTGATCATGTATCTTTGCCTTTTTTTGAGAAGTTTTACATGTTTACCACCTGTGAGTGGGAACAGATTTTAAAAATCACTTTTGATCCAGGCATGAGGATCCAGAAACACTCTGCAGCCAACAGCTGCCACTCTGAAGTTATAGTCAAAATGCAAGACCATCTTTGGAAAATTGTAGGTCAGATTTTGGCACATCTTTTCACAGATAGTGCCCAAGGATTTTAATGMCCAATGTTAGCCGGTCCTTCCTCTAGGAGGGGACAACCTGACTTTGCTGTGACAGCCAGTGTTAGGAAAGTGCTGGTTAGAACCACAAATGTACCCTTGTGGCCACATACGGGCTATGCAGAACTCTTCCTGCCGGCGGCAGATGGGAGAGTTAGCATCGCTCTCCCAGGAGTTTAGTTAACCTCCCTCTTGTTTCTCAGGTAAGGGAGTCCTTAGCAGCTGATGACAGATCTCACACCTAGCCAGGAGCATAATTCCATCTAATTTGGCACTCATAATGAATAAGTAAGTAAATAAATAGCATGGCTGAGGAACAGAAGGACCCAAGAGCTTAGTAAGAGTGCATAGACGCTTTTACTTCAGATTCCTGCTTTGAATTCAAATTGTTATGAAACAAAAGGCTGATGCCATCTGAAAGTGTTTAGTAGAAAACGAACTGAAGGTGTCCAAGCTAAAAATTAGCAGATATCTAAATGCCTGCAACCAGAGTATTCTAAGTCATTCTCTTTTGCCCACTGGGCAAAAGAGAGGCAAACTTGTAAATAGCCAAAATTAAGTGAGAGGAATAATAGCACAAGGCTACACAGCTCCTATCTTTTAACTTAATTTCAAAACAAAACAAACAAAAAAGCCCGAGATCTCCTTTGTTTGGTTGTATTGTTCTGGAAATGTAAATACAGTTTGCATTAAAAGTATAGATACATTAGGAAAAGAAACAAAAGGAAACCAAGGCAGTATGTATTCAGGATAAAAATGTCTGAGCTGCATAATCAGTCAGAGCCTTCTTCTAGAGGGAGACACATGTGCGTGTCTAGATAATAAAATGTATTTTAAAGACACCTATGTTCTTTGTATTGAAGCCTCAAGTAAAACGAGAAAGATAATAGCCCAGTGCAAGTGGTGCTTTAAAACTCCATAACGAGCTGTGTGTCATTTAAATCCTGTTCTCCTTTAGTAATTTTATCAGTAAGGACAAAAGTCAGAATATGAACTGAAATACTTGTTACCAGGTTGGTAATCTTCCATCCTTCACATTCCCCTGGAAAAAATAAAGTTGTGAGTCAATTATTCAGAAAGAGAAGATATCATCCCAGAATAACTATCTGGAGATGGACCAACTATTATCTCATCAGAAGTTAATGCAACTATGTTTAAAATTAGAAGCCAGAAACAACAACAGACGGAAGGAATGCAGTCTGGAGGAAAAAAAAAAAAAAAAAAAAAAAAAGCCATATAACTGTAGATTTGATTCTGTGCCTCTCCCAAGAGTCCTCTTCCATCTTGTACTACATCAGCTCACAGACTGCTCTGCTCACAGACTGCTCTGCACACAGCCGAGATAAGCTGCACGTGCCTCTGCACATTATTTGGCATACAGTGCATGCTGCCTGGCTATCTGGATAGCTCTGAGTTACTCTAAGAACTTTTTATCCGTAACCCACTGTTTTGGGTTTCCCTGCCTTCAACACCCTTTATTTTATTGAACTGCAGCCAGAAACCCTCCTGAATCTAGAGAATYGTCAGGTTCCCTAATTGATTTTTCAAGTGATCTTAAAAGGAACRGTACTATTATTATTTAGTCCTCACAAGTTTGAATCATATTAAATAAAAGGGAAATGATAATAGTTCTTACTCCTTTGTAATTTAAGGAAATCAAAAATTTGAATTATCAGACTAACTGATATAAGTAGGAAAAGCAGATCTATGTCCATACAAATCTCACTTTCCTTAAAGAACAACAAAACCAGTATGTATTAGACATTTACAGATAATAAAACTGTAAAGGGGGTGACGGGAGGTTGATATTTTGAGTTTGTTTTTTAACTGAAATTAAGGTACTTTCAAAGATATCTAGATAGAGATATATATGCATCCTAGGATGCACTATATATGTATTTTGAATTTTTTTTAAAAAGCAAAACCTCAGACTCAACACTGAATAGTTTTTACATTTTCAGACAGTTTCAGATGCAATCACTAGATTGTAACATACCTTGACAGTTTTTGTTCCAGCTCTTTTTGAATAGAAAGGATTAAAAATCAGAATGTCTGAAATCTTGGCTGATTTTGGAGAATGCCTATGATTCAGACTGTGAAACCTTCACAAAAGCAAATTATCTCATAAAATTTCTTCCTGCTTTGAACTGAGAAATTATAAAAACAGCTTATGAAATTTTGTCWTTGACATCCCTCTCTTGCCCTCACTTCTGACTGATTCTTTATTTAGAATGACACTTCCTCATCCAATTTGTTTGTAATTAGTCATCTCAGACAGGGGAAAAAAAGAAAGATAGAATTCTGATTACACTAAGAAATAAGTTAAGGCAAAGAGGACTAAATGTATTCACTTATAACCCCAGAGAAGGCACAGTTAAGTGAAGCATATGAATTCATTACTGTTTGTCAAACGCATTCAGAAAGAATGATTGCCAATTTCTTTTGAAACTCCAGAATAATAAATGGTAGGCTTTAGTAACCATGAGAGAAAGATAGAGTAGAGTGACAGGTAGAAATCTATTGCCCACTGACAAAAAGAGAGAGACAAAAGTATATGAAAAATAATTAAAAAAAAAGTGAAAAGAATAAAAAAAGAAAATGAGCATACAGAAATGAGGATAACACAGGGGATATGTTGGCAGAATTGACTGAATCAGTCCTCAGCCTGAATCTGTGTCTGTCYGAGTCTGAAAAGGTGAGAAAGACTTTAATCCTCACACTGTGATCAGACAAGTTCTAGTGCCAGGGTACACTTCCTGCCCATGGATTTAGCCCATGGAGTAATTACAGCTGTAAGCAAGCACAGCTGAGGACAAGAGCRTTCCTACAGCTAAAGGTAAGATTTCAAATGTCTGTCTAAAGTTAAGTGTGTAAGTGAAGACGCTAGTGCTCAAACAAATTAGAATTTAAGTTTGAAAATCTTGTGTTAGAGTTTTAGATTAATTTTATTATGCTAACATAATATTCAAAAGTGGATAAGTAATTAAAAGACTCAGTGATGCATGGTTTCATCTACCTTTTCCAGAATTCAAACCTTGTACCTACTAAATTCATGATACAGAAACTGAAACACACACGTATGTAATAACAAGGAATGTTAGACTGCTGTACTCTTACCAGCTGACATAGCCAACTAAACCCCTATTAACAGAAACATGTTTTTCATTTACATGAGAACGAGTGTTGTCAAACTCCTTTCTGCTCCTACTACAAACCAATAYCAAATTAAAAGCATGCAAATTGCCTCTTGTAGTCAGTAAGCAGTACTAGCAAGATTTTCTCCTCATTGTTACTTTTTTTTTCTTTCTTTTTTCAGGTTTTAAATGTGTAGTTCTTTACATTTGGCAAGGCTCTGAGCTTGGTAATGATGAATTTTCCTGGCAGATGCATAATTGGTCAGATCAGATCACGGAAATAAGCTCTTTTGGACTGAGCCTTGCACGGAATTGTAACAGTATGTGTGCGCTGACCCCCGGTTGAAAGACTGTTTCATTTCAAAAGTTTGAGTGGAGCTGATAGTTTCTGTTGTTTCAGAGTAGTAGAGCCATTAGAAGGTTATTTTTGTTTTTGTTTGTTTTAAAGGACCTTAACAGACATCACAATAGTTTTGCCTGAGAGAGAACGGAGAGAGAAAAAAATGCAAGGATGCAGCTTGAGTGTATACATACATATATATATATACACGTATATACATATATATATATGTATGTATACACTCAAACTGCATCCTTGYATTTTTATATACATATATATAAAAATATATATTTTATATATATATACACACACACAYATATATGAAAATATATATTTTTATATATATATATACACATATATATATAATATATATATATTGCATAAATTGCTTTCAGAGTGCTTGACAGGTTGAATAAAAATTCTATTGATTCAGAGGTTTTTATCCCAGCCTCCTCCAGCATTACTCATTCCTGATTTCATAGGGCAAATTAATTAACAGTGTAAAAAGATGTGGACATGCAAAGCATCATGTTTTCTTAAGTTACCCCAAAGGCACATACAGTGGTGGCAAGAATGGATGAGCACTGTGATGCTTCACCAATTCAGGCCTCTAAAAGAAAATATATCCACACATAGAAATTTCTACACTAAAAAGAGATGGAGATTGAGGTTTTTAGTAGACCACTAGGATGTGATGTTGATCAGAGCCAAGATAAGATGCATTTTATATGCTGCACAAGCCTTGAATTCACCATGAATCTGTTCAGCTTTACTACTAATTCACCCTTGTTTGTACAGATACTTAACAGAAGAATTTTATAAAACTCATACTAACAAGAGCAACTAGCTGAACTAAAKGTAATGAATAAATTAAATCAACCAGTTTAGTCACTTTTTCCATTTACTTTGCATCATGATGAAAACTTTTAATATTTACAAAAATACTTGGTGCTCTGAACCAATGATAGTTGTAACGCTTTTCAGCTAGTGTGAATTACAACAGCAAATTTTCAGACAAACTTGTATTYGTGTGCATGTGCACAAATATAATGTGACCGAAGTTTCAGAACTATATGGTACAAAATAAGAACAGAACAGGTTATTCATTATCAAGTTACAGAGTGAGAGTATTTAATTTTTATGGTCAACACTTATAAAGGACATCACGACCTTCTCTTACGTGCCCCTTTTCTCACTCAAAGTTGCCACATGCCCATCTCTGTGAACTTGTGCATAGCCAGCCAGATCCTCACTGCAGRCGACTGCATAGGTGCACAAATCACAAGAACTCTGTAAGGTGTTCAAACCCCAGTTAACAAAAAAAACCTTTGGAATTTTGTTTCTTTTGTAATCAGTTTCATATTGGGGACCTTGCTGGCTATCTGCAAACTTAGAGATATGCACATATGGTAAAAAATGTTGCATCAAATATGTGAAAGTATTGTCCAGTCACATGGCAGACAGCTCAGGAACATTGACAATAACTTTCCACCACATGCAGTGTTACTCYGGGTAAAGCAAAGAGGAACTAGTCACAGACAAAAACATGTTAATAATTTAAATAATTAATATATTTGACATTCGTTGTTTGCAAATGAAAACTGATGCATCTACTGTTTGCTCTGGGATATTTTCTCATACAGTTTTCCATATGCTCCTTCAGTGTGCAGGGTTGTTGGTCAGACATAGGCCTTAATTTTTCAGTGTTCAGAATGATTATTTCCTGAGCATTCRAAAGCAACAACCCATCTTTTGGATATCTTAGGTAAAGGATAACACTTTTAGCAGTATAGATTATACCACTGCATTAGGCTGCTGTTTGTGTCAGTCCTTATGTGAGGCTGAGGCAGCGTAACAGGGCCACATTCTGACTTCTACCTAATTGAGGTCAGCTCATGCTCTTGATACTTTTAGACAGAGCAATTCCAATTCTAATGAGGAATATGAGCTGAATTAATCAAAGGGATAAGACCACGTTAATTCTATTTCATAAAGTAATGATTTTTACAATGATGGATGTTATTGCTAGACCACTCTCCATCATCTTTGAAAGGTCATGGAGAATTAGAGAGGACTGGAAGAAAGCCAGAGTCACTCCAGTCTTCAAAAGGGCAAGAAAGAGCCAGTCAGCTTCACCTCCATCCCTGGAAAGGCAATGGAACAGCTCATCCTGGATGTCATTTCCAAGTATGTGGAGGAAAAGAAGGTGATCAAGAGTAGTCAGCATGGATTCACCAAGGGGAAATCCTGCTTAACCAATCTGATGATAGTCTTCTATGATGGAATGACTGGCTGGGGAGATGAAGGGAGAGCAGTGGACGTTGTGTGCCTCGACTTCAGCAAGGCTTTTGACACTGTCTCCCATAACATCCTTCTAGATAAGCTCAGGAAGTGTGGGTTAGACGAGTGGACAGGGAGGCGGATTGAGAACTGGCTGAAAGGCAGAGCTCAGAAGGTTGTCATCAGTGGCATGGAGTCTAGTTGGAGGCCTGTGGCTAGTGGAGTTCCCCAGGGCTCAGGACTGGGTCCCATCCTGTTCAACTTCTTCATCAATGACCTGGATGAAGAGACAGAGTGCCTCCTCAGCAAGTTTGCTGATGATATCAAGCTGGGAGGAGTGGCTGATACCCTAAAAGGCTGTTCTGCCATTTAGAGAGACCAGGACAGGTTAGAGAGCTGGGCAGAGAAGAACCTCTTGAGGTTCAATAAGGGCAAGTGCAGAGTCCTATACCTAGGGAGGAATAACTCCATCACCAGTACAGGCTAGGGGCTGAGCTGCTGGAAAGCAGAGAAGGACCTGGGAGTGCTGGTGGACAACAAATTGACCATGAGCCAGCAAGGTGCCCTTGTKGCCAGGAAGGCCAGCAATATCCTGGGGWGCATTAGGAAGAGGGTTGCCASCAGGTCAAGGGAGGTGATCCTGCCCCTTTCCTCAGTCCTGGTGAAGCCACGTCTGGAGTCCTGTGTCTAGTTCTGGGCACCCTGATACAAGAGAGACATGGAGCTACTGGAGAGAGCCCAGCGTAGGGCTACAGAGATGATCAGAGGRCTGGAGCATCTGCCCTATGAGGAACGGCTGCGAGAGCTGGGCCTGTTCAGCCTGGAGAAGAGAAGACTGAGGGAAGATCTTATCAATATCTACAAATATYTTAAAGGGAGGGGTGTCAAGTGGATGGGGCCAGACTCTTTTCAGTGGTGCCAAATTACAGGACAAGAGGCAATGGGTAGAAATTGAAGCACAGGAAGTTCCGCCTTAACGTGAGGGGACGTTGTGAGAGTGACAGAGCACTGGACCAGGTTGCCCAGAGAGGTTGTGGAGTCTCCTTCTCTAGAGATATTCAAAACCCACCTGGATGCAATCCTGTCCAACGTGTTTTAGGTGACCCTGTTTGAGTAGGGGGGTTGGACTAGAAGATTTCCACAGGTCCCTTCCAACCTCAACCATTCTGTGATTCTGTGATTCTGTGATTCTGTGATTCTGTGATTCATTGGGACAAATAGGGAGAAAAAGAGGCACCTACATGGGTGGACAGCATGCTTCTTGTATGTCCATTTTCTACAAAATTAGTTTCACAGAAATAATTGCTACATCATTATTTTAGACCAGTTCCTTAGTCCACCAGGTGGACTTAGGATAAGGGTTCATCTCAGGGGAAAARAAAATGTAGCCCTTTTTCACAGAAAATAAAATCACATTCGATTTTCTCTGAGAAATGGATCATAGGAAAATGAAGACTGAAAGATTTTTATCATGAAAGATGAAGATTTTTATGCAGAGTACTGTGTCCATACTATCCTGAAAATGCCTTCTTAGCAAAAAAA
>NW_028186645.1:9769695-9795623 GCF_003343005.1 Rhea americana
AAAAGAAAGAAAAAAAAAGAAGTGTGATGAGCAAATTCTTGGCCTTTCTCTGTGCCCTGACTATAGAATGAGCAAATTCTTGGCCTTTCTCTGTGCCCTGACTATAGAATATATACATTGGCTATTGAATTATAGGCAGTTCTACTGAGCTTTGCATTAATCCGTTGTTTTTCTTAAAGGTTTGTTTTTTGGATACTGCAATAATATATGACTTTCACTTTTTTTTTATTTTTTTTTTATTTTTTTTTATTTTCCTTGGCAGGGGGAAGCTAACAACTGGGATCTGTGAATGTTCAAAACATTAGAAGCCATGAAAAAAATAAAAAAGTCAACGGCTACYAAGATCTAAAAGTGTGATGGTTTTAGGTTTGCCTCACGACCTTCTATGGCATGATCCATGTATTTTTAGACCTTCATGTTGGCAATACTTTTCTCCATCAGAATTAATAACAAATACTATCAATATCACAGACATTTCTCTCAGTAACAACACAAGGTATGTTATTCAGCTTCAAAAAATGCCAAGAAATTATATCACATTACCAAAAGGAAGATGAGTGAAAGATGTTGGAATAACTAGGATTCTCTAAAGGCAAGAGAATGCTCTTGGTTGCTAGCTGGACTCACTTTGGAGGCTAGACCTCCAAATACCATGCATCTACTGAATGTCCTCTTCTGTGTCTCTGTCCTAGTCTCTGTCCTAGTCCAAGAAATGCCACAGTCATAGTTGCTTCTGACCCTATCACTTYGTGAACTGCCAGATGAAAACCACTCATGATAGTGGTTCTTCAGGACTTTATCCAATTCCTCTGCCTAGCATCAGAAAATAAAGCAATGATTATGACAGTGTGACCAGCGAGCTGGTGYGCCACAATATATCACAGCTCTCAGAGGCTCACCAGATACACGCGCAGATACTCCAAGTGTGGAATTCCTGTCAGTGGCCAAGCAGACCAACCCTGAGGACTTTTTTTCAAGGAAGACAAACTGCTGGATGACTGCTAAGACTTATAGACCTGCAAGAGCCTACAGGTATGTAGTGGGACCAAAGATAAGGCCAAGGATCCCATCTGAGCCACTGAGATAGTGAATTCTAGAAAAGGGGAAACAATCCTGAACTTCAGAGCAAAAGAACTGAATTTGCTGAATATACATAGGGAATTTTTATTCCTCAGATAACAGTGCCTGTGAGCCTACCACAAATAAAACTGAATCTCCCCTCTAAGATTATCTTTAGAGAGCCTACCTGACTCATAGCCACTCAAGGATGCACCACCTGCTGGTGTTACCACCATGACAGGCGCTGCAGAGGAGGCTGAGGCATGATTGCCCAAAGCCAAAGTTCATAAATTATGCTCAGGAGGTTTTAAAATGCAGATATTTTATCTGGATACTAATTCCATTCTCTCATATAAGCTTGATGGGTGGTTGTTTAGGAAATTGCATTTGAGAATTACTTAAACAGTCTTCAGGCACCAACAAACATGAAACTTTTGAAGTCATAAGAAATTCAAATAAATTACTTAAATTCCTAATTTATAAAAAAATCTACATAAGATTTAACAAAATTAATTCCTTAAATTCTCATAGCAGGTAGAATTTTTTGAAATACTTCTGTGTGCTACATTTTCAATATTCTGCTGAAAAGAAAATACGAGAATATAGATCTACAGACTACAAGTTCCTGATAAATTTCTTTTCTGAACTAGCCAGTAGCCAGCTGTATCATCTTTTTTTTTTTAAAAAAAAAAGAGCATCTTTATAATGAAAAAATAAACAAGCTAGTGCCTTTCTCTTTCAGTCAAATTGCATTTAGTTTTCACTACTTCTTATACTACACTATATCTCTATAAATGTTATGTGCAAAGGATAAATTAGATCATGGTGAGAGGTATCTCATGTTGAAAGGCAAAGCAGGAGACAAGCAAACTGAAAGCTGTGGTAACCATTGCCTTTTAATGTACAGCTAGATCTGACTGCACCCATTGACACATTTTTCCCTTGAAAAACATTGATGTGACCAAAATGAAATTGGTTTTAATAAAAACACTCCTGTATCACATTTTTTTTTTTTTAGGAAATAGTAAACACCCAACAAATTCAAAAACAACAACAAAAACACAGACACCCAAAATATTCCATTTTAAGCTTCTCAGAATAAAACCTTTTCTGTTTTATTTCAAAATTAATTTTCATTTCTACTTTAGTTTAGCTGTCACACATCAGAATAAAGATAAAAAAAAAAAAAAAAAGTATGGAAAGTAAAAAACAGAAAATATGTCCCTAAGTGAGAACAAAAGGACATAGACTAATTTTAATTTACATTTATTCTTGAACTCCTATGGGACCAACAGAAGGTTGTTGTCATTGACGAATTCTACAGAGGCCTTTCCACAGTAATTCAATGTCTTTATTAATAGAGTAAATTGCACCTAAAATTTGCATTGTGAGATTCTGGGATGGGAATCCAAAAAGTGATAAACGAGTCTAAAACATGGAAGAGGAGATTCAGTGAAGATCATTGCAAAGGAATAAACACTGAGGAATAAACAATCGATAGCCTAACAAAAAAAAAGAGTATTTGAAAACGGAAATATATAACAGGGAAAATATTTCTAAGCATTAACAAAAGGCAAATGGAGGTTTAGCGAAGACCACAGAAAACGTGTCAATACAGTGATGCTTTTGTAAAATTAAATGAATAAAAGACAAATGTGGTTCTGTAACACAGTAGTGGAAGTGTTGTAATTCAGTCATTATCCTGCTCTGCTCAGCACAAGTGAGACCTCATCTATTGTTTGCAGTATTGGGCTCTGCACCTTAAGTATGAAGTGCTTTAAAATACAGAGGAATTCAAAAGAAAGATCACTTTAGATGTGTAGAAAACATGACATCTTAGGGAAAAAAAAAAGCTGACAGAACTTGGATTTGGCTAGTCTAGAAAAAAAGCTTGAACAGTAAGAATATGATAATACTTGAAAATGTAATGTTATTATAAAAAGGAGAATAGTCAGTTATCCAAGTCTACCACTGTAGGACAAAAATAAGCAGCAAAATTTTCAGAAAGAAGGACTGAGATCTTTGAAAGCAGGACAGGAAAAGAGTAGGCAGAAATACTGTAGAAATAATTGATCCTGTCTCAGACAAGAGGAGTGGGGTATCTGATACCTTAAGATCCAATCCCATTCTGATATTTCTTCTATGATACTACTGACAAGATCTAATATTATTATCACATTACATCCAATCTTGAGCACTGGAATGGAGCCTTAAGATCTTATCAAKCAAAGTATTTTAAATACTGTTCTGTATGCAAAAGGAAGTTACATTAATTTCCTTTCATTTCAGGAAGAAACAAAAAAAAGAAGAAATTGAGAACTATTGAATAAAGAACAACATATTTTCTGGCATGGCATTTTAATATGGAAAATAGGAAGCTCTACAAGACATGACTTGAAAAGCAGAAAAYAAAAACAAAGAACTCTCAGAAACAACAACCGATACGCATGGATGCTTCTGAAAATCTCACTAATCTTCTTTCCTCAAATCTTACCTTTTAAGTGTTAAAGCACAGAAACTTGATCTTTTCTATTCTTGTCTAGTTATTCTCTGTCATATATCTGAGGAAACTGACTTGTAGGAATTTGCAGCATACAGCTTTTGCAAAAATGTGGGATCGTATGTGCACTGCTGAAGCACAAGGATGGATTTTGYTTCCCTGACTTTTACACATCAAGGCGCTCTGGTATTCTTCCAGCTACCCATCCTCCCTCACATATAATGTCATTTTTGGTACTATGTAGAAAGAACTGAAAAAGGATAGCTGCTGCTAAAGTATCCTTAATGTTTCACTGTTATCACCAGTAGAATTTAAGGAATGATTTTTCCAGTGATAAATCTAAATCTTTTCTGTCTCTGTGTGGTTGGCAAGCTGAAAAAAAATATTTTTTAAGAGTATTCACATTTCACTTTTCTACTTTCTATATCCCTTCTCATATTCTGATGATGAAACTTGTTTGGCTACAGTTTAACTGGCAGCCAGGTGAAATTTGGCAATTACGTCTTGGTAAGGCACCCATCTGTTCACAATTGCAGTGTAGATTTCCAATGAGCCATGTGGTATGTTACAAAATGAAACATAAGAAAACACAGCTACCTGTAGCTGTTAGACTTCCTGCCCTTGTGCAAATGAATTACATTAGACTAATGATGCTAATGCATTTTTATCACATATGACATTTGAGAAGAGTATTAAAAAAATGTAAATAGAACATGCCTTCAGGTCCCATCTCAYGATTAGAGCGGGGGAATGGTCATGTGATATTCTGAATTTTGTTTGTCACTTAATCATTTATTTGCAGCGTGACTTGCACAATTTGCTTAATCTATTCTCAGATTCCTTCTACCAATATTTACTAAAAGTTTATTTTGTCATAAAGATGGGTTTCATATCCTAAACACTGAACAGTGTAAGACATCTCCAAATTCTGGATATATCTGAAGTTAGGGACCATTAGGTCTATAGATTTAAGTTAAGACAATTCATAATTTCACCTAGATTGTAAGCCTATCAAAGCATCCAAAAATATCAACATACTGGACAATTGCAAAAAAAAAAAAAAAATATATAATCCTTCTGGTATTATATTATATCCTTTTCCTATCTCTATTATTCTATTTCTTAATCCTGCAAGTGCTCTGGAAGTGAAGCTCCTGGCTGTATCATGCAAAGGCTCAGAATATATTTTCCAAATCTCTTGAGATCTTGAGATATAGAAATGAAAGGAATTATGCATACTGTTTTCAGGAATGTCGGATGGACAGTGGGCTGTACCATACACAAATATCTTTGGACCTGTTCACATGCTCAGAATTCACTAAACACAACTCAGCTGAGCCAGCAGGACCAAATAGCACTGTGAAGGCTAATTAGCATCAGTTTAGAATCAAGTTTGCTATTTTCCTCACTTGTTGTGAAGCTCACTATCATAGGTGCCATGCCGTGTCGTTCCTAAACCTGAGCTGCCCTGCATGAAGCCAGCTATGAGAGCTACTGGGTTGCATCTAGGATAGCTAAAATCTCCACCTAACATCAAATAGGGGTATATTTAAGTGTATATATATGTATATATATGTATACTAATTACTCTTGCTGAATAGGTCCTTCATCAAATAACAGAATGTTAAATCAGACACTTCAGATAAAATGTGATTTGGCATAGAAGAAAAAAAAATAATATTCTTTGAAAGTAGGGAAAAAATCATGCGGGTAAGATCAGATTTTTCAAAAGCAGTGAGTGTAGATCTCCAACTGCCCTGAAGTAAATAGTAAAGTATTTAATGACTTCTACTGGAGAAGATTAAATACAGTRCTGATCACATTTGTAAATTGTAAGTATTTTCATATACCTGAGAATAAATAAAAATAGAATGCTAATATGACTATTCAGTTACTGTAGATTTTCCTTAAATTTTATTTGTAAAGTATAGGTGTATATCTATCCTACAAAATATTKGCTACACTCAACTTACTTGCCTGGTACTTGATAGTACCAATAATTGAATTGATAATTTCAATATAATTGAAATGATGACCAAACAGGTAATAAAACCTTTGTAAGCACTGAACAYGCTCTTTAATAAATTTATATTCTATTTGGAAAAATATATTTTTTAAAAAAATGTTTCCAGCAATTCCTTTAAGCTGACTTTGAAAATCTTTTTAGAGTAAATACTGCTGAATTATACAGTGATTCAGGGACAGTCAGGGGATACCTTCATATGCCTCACTGACAAAACTATAATGCAAGGTGAAAATTTATAAAGAACTGCAAAAAACATACATCCAAACACTATAGATGAGGTGATGTTGAACCATGTATTTCACCTACCTCACCCGCAGCATAGAAAACTGTTTAAAAGATGTTTATTGACATAGCAGGCAGGCCAGTATTAATAATAATAGTACTTGGCATATTATTATTGTTTACAATGTGTTAGCTAATTATATGGTGTAGACAAAGTGTAGCTACAGCCCTTGAGAGTTTAGTTTTAATTATGCTGAATGGCAAGCTCAGATTTAACAGTTCAAAACAGAACTAGTTTGAGTTTGGATGTGATGTGAAGTGAAGTGACAAGAAAGTACCACCAAAAGAATCAGGATGCCTTTCAGCAAGGACAGGAAAGGATGCATGTGATGCCCTCCACCTCCATGGCAACAGAGCTAAGGTAGAAATGTACTGCACATTCTGTCCAGGATGCCTGTTAATAAACTTCCTTTATATCAAGTTAATTAATCCCATGT
Organism: Rhea americana; assembly: GCF_003343005.1. Lineage (NCBI taxonomy): Eukaryota > Metazoa > Chordata > Aves > Rheiformes > Rheidae > Rhea > Rhea americana. The sequence continues at coordinate 9,776,000 of NW_028186645.1, forward strand.
GCAAATAATTTATTTTATCGTGTAAGAAGCAGAAATGAAATAGCAGGAGGACAAACTGTTGCACCTTCAGCTAATGCCAGTGGAATATGGGTCACAAAACCAATCACATCCTGGGCAGAGAAAATTGCCATCATAAATAATAATCCATTCAATGCCCCTCACACAGGAAATATGAAAGTCTCACAGAATGTCAATAAACTAATTGAGTTTGAACAAAAACAGGGTGAAATTTCAATAAAAAACTGCAGACAGAACTAGACAGGATCTAATTATAASGTTTTAACAGGAATATGAATCTGATTAACTGCAATATAACAAATATTAAACTCAAAGCATCAACTAACAGAGTTTTCTGAAACTTTTTTACCRATTGTGAAGTTAGAGGGCAAAACAAGGAGAGGTTGAATAAAAAGAATAAAATAACAGAAATCAAAAACCGAACATGAGAATTATATCAAACTAGAGTGACACTGTACCTACTCTGCTATCCTACCCCTGAAGAATAAATAAGACAACCCTTTTTTTCATAGATCTTACTTGGGTCTGCAGAGGATGTCTCTCTACAAAGCCAAGAAGACACAGGAAGCGAGATCTATATGTGTCAGGGAAAAAGTGGACATGCAACATGTCAGGACTAGATCAACATGCAATTTAGTCCATCCTTTGCAGCATAATCAGCTTCTACTACCAAAGTATCTAGAGCTGTATCATCTGTAGAGTCTCTTACAAGATGTCTGCAAAGGATCTGCTGCTGTTGCAGTCGAACACAGCAGAATTTCTAGCCCTGGGCTGCAATTCTGCATTATGACGCAGCAATGCAACTCCACTTGACAGAAAACTTGGTATGACCTGCATTAATTTTTGTCTTGTCAGTCCTACTTTTGCAAACATTAAGGTACATTACAAGAAGATTTTTAATGCCTCTGTAGAGGGATTCTTCAAAACATGGTGTTACACTAAATGAACCTTTGTCTTTTCTATTCATTCCACTTTTCCATTACTCCTATATCACAGAAATTGAACTTTTTTATTTACAATTACATATATATWCAAAGTTGAAAAATTATACTAACTATAAACTTGTGGTCTGTATGTTTAATTGTTTGTAACCCTATTATTATGTATCACATAATCCCATCACCTTAACCTGACATTCTAGTAGACTGCTTTATTTAATCAAAATGCATATCCATGAAGCACTTAAAGTCAGAAGACCAAGAACATCTATGTTCAGCTGGAACCATTCTCTGTGATCTGACCTTTAATGTCCAATTTTGGAATTAGCATAGAACAAAGTCTTTCAGGATGGTAATCTCTTGTTACTATGGTGCAGTTATAAGGCAAAATATGAAAGATTTGACAATCTATATTATTTCTTTCAAATGCAGGCAACATTTGTTAAAAGAAAAACTGACAATATAAGGAGTAGTAATGGTTGTATCTTGCCCACATTTCAAACAAAATTTTATAATCCTATTTTTTTACCTGAGAGATTATTTGTAATCTCCTGCTCCGAAATTCTACATAGAGTTGTTTATCATTTTTCAGCTGCTGTGTTTCACTGATGGATGAGGTATTTCTTGATCATTAGTTTTGTAAACATTTTGAGAAGAAAGGTGTTGAATAAACACACTATCGTTACATTTAATTTGAAAGGTCATGTAGCGCAGCTTCATAACATTGCATAAATTTGAGGTGAATAGCTATGAATGAGGTTAACCACAAATAACTGAAACGTGTTTTGCATTATTTTTATTGAGACTCTTGTAAAATTTTTCTGCAGCCATAAATTTCAATTATAGRAACTGAACCCCGACAGTCAAACTAGTTTTTCTTTTACTCAGTTTCATCTCACTCTCTCCTCATGTTCTTGGTATTACCCAATGCACTTAACCTTCTTTGGTAAAAAATAAACTCTTAATTATCTTTTTTCTTTTTTTCATGCCCAGAAAGACAGAAGTAAGAGTACAGTCTTCCGCAGTCAGGATGAAAAATGAATGGAGAAGAGGAGATAATCAATCCACCAAAGAGCTCAGTGATTGATTTGAAATGAAGCACAAAACAGGCAGAAGGCAGGTAGGAAACAATAAATGCAATAAAAGCAAGAGATTACAGTTAAATTCTGTTGAGTCTCAGTGCCATCAAGCAGCCTGAAAGGTGCCCCTAAATGAATATATTTCTTCTGCCTAATTGCCCTTCACCTATATGTCACTGTTTACTAGACTTGGATCTGCGTTGCCAGAAGTCAGTCATGAGGAAGTTGGGACACGAGAAACAAGAAGTGGCCAATTTTTTTGTGTTCTCCAATCAGTGTTTAACAAGGCTACTTGTGTCTAAATTAATGTCYACGCACCTTGTAAATAATTATTTTGATTTTCTATAGAATCATACAAATATCTAGCTATTTAACTATCTRCTCCTATATTTTTCAAATTCATTAGTTCTCACTGGTTACCAGTGTTAAACTGTGAACTTTGCTCTGTCATGGTAACACTGGTTTTGGTTTCATTGAGTTAGAGCTSTATGCTATGGTTTTAGGGCTTTGATAGTCAGGCACAGCTTTATGACTGCTATTCAGAACCCTAAGTGCTTTTCCAGGTGTGCTGTTTTATTAATAGAGTGAAATTATTATTACAAAATATTGTAGGAGAGTCTACAACATATTGTCTCTCTGTAAGAAGTCCAAAGTTTCCAATTTTCTTTGGCCTCCATATAACATTACAAGTATTATTTAATTTTTAGTCCTATCCTCATTACCTAGATATCTTCAGGCTTTGCTGTTTGCCAGATTTCACTCATATATCGAATATTTAAGTTTTGTCTCAGTTCTCTGTAAGTGTATTACACTGCATTTTTCCAGGGTGAGTTAAGTATCTTAATTCAGTTAAGTGGTCCCACTGAGGTCAATGACCATATTTTCAAAAGAGCTCAGGTCTCATATAGGTATCAACATGAATTGTCTAGATTTTTCAAAGTATTCATTGTGCCAAAGCTTACAATGATCTTCTTAGTGGAACTTGAGACTTTCTGATAACCAGGTCTTAAGTAATCATAATTTTTAAATCACTCTCCTCTCCCCAACCAACTTTATTCTGGAGATTTTTCTGTCCCCCAAATTCGGACTTGATACGTATATGCAATACCACAAAATTAATCTTGAATTGTGCTTTATTGTATAATTTACTCCCTTTTCAAACATGAAATTAAGGTACTAAACCATTCTCACTGCAAACCACTGCTTTATCTCTCTTCTGCTTGATGCTCAGCAGCATGCTCTCTATTTCTGTCAAAGGAGTTGTGGCTCATTTTCAGTCCAAGGCTAAAGCTGCTTTATCAAATTGGCTGCAAGCTGTTTTTAACTTCAGTCCTTCTATCGCCAACTGTTATGACAGTTTTCTAAATATTCCAGTGTTTTCTTAATGCTCAGCATATCTTAAATTAGTATTTATACCAGTCATCCAAATGGAAGCATTGGAAACTAGCAGAGACAGAACCCATCTCAGGCTGCACCTGCTCCTAATGATGTTATTTTATATCAAATAAAGGAATTTGATAAGTCTGGATCCAGACGCTGGCATATGTCATTTGATTCACATGATTATTTGCAAAATATTTCTTTTTAAAAATCAGGTATGGCCAGTTATAACTAAGGAAGCAGAAGCAGTTGCTTTTAGGTTGTTAAGAAAYAAAGTACTTAGAAAGTTGTTAAATTTCAGTGGCTGCTCACTGTGAACTTTGTGTTGTTCCGTCAATACATTATTCCAGAGGCTGTTCCTTAAGTCATACCAAAGAGGTTTTATGTAACAGTAAATCAAAAATTCAAAGAAGCCCTGGAAAAATGTGGGTCATGAAAAAGCTTGGGATCAGCTAGTCCTGACCAAGCTAAGCCAAATATTCTCTGTGATGTTACACTGCCACAAAGCACAGCAAATTCATGACACAGATGACACTAAGTAGGTACAAGAAATGTCTGTCTGCTTCCTGAAGCTGGATTCAAAATTGCCAAATCTTCTCTGGAGCATGGAGGGCAAATCAGAGGCATATTGGGTAAAATGCCAGGAAGAAACCTGTGTTACAGATTTACAGATCCAGAATCTTCAGTATTATGTTTATCTAAAATTTTCTGGACAGATTCTGCAAGCGACTATATTTAGGAAAGAGAAGATCAGTTTAATTTACCACGGTTTACCTGCTTCGTTTAACATCCTTTCACTTTCAAACTGGGAGAAATAATTATACTAGCATCTTGTATAATACTGTGGTGGAATATCAAGTTGCATTGCAGCTCAGGTGACTTAAGTTCCCCTTTTATAGTCTGGTCATGCAAGAACAGCTGTTAACTTGAATTTAAGCCCTGGTCTATACCTGTATTACAACCCATATCCAGTTTAGTCAGCTATAAATAGATTTCTTGTTATTTGGGCTGGAGTGTCAGAGATGGTCAGAATATGAAGCAAGGTACAACATGTCCTTGAGTACTGCTGGTTACAGAACCTGGGATGCTTTATGACTTTCTAAACATGAATGAACTTTGACCATACGCATTGCAGCAGTCAGTATATTCAAAGGATTGAAGGTATATCAGCTGTCATTCCTATCCTATAAAGTAATTAAGTAACATCATCCTCTACTTTTTAGCTGAGGAAATTGAGATAGTGGTAAGGAGTGTATAAGTTCATGGTTTTCTGTAAAAAGTCACAGAGATCAAACTGTGGAGAAGCTGGACCTTGTAGCCAATTTCATGTTTAGTAGATGGGGGATAGGTTTTCCATTACTTATAGCTTCTCCCTACTTTGCAGTATGTGAGAACAAACAAGGTCTCAGAAACCAGAATTCCAAAGTGCCTATGACAGGCAGAAAGCATCTGACAACTGAATTCTATTTACAAATTTATTTGGAGATAACTCTGGCCACTTCAATGGCTGAAACTTCAAGGCAACAGTAATATGCTTTCAGCTGGTTTGAGCTGTGAACATATAAAGGGTTAACTTAGAAATGCAGTAAATGGTATCAGTCCTTCATTGTGATGTTAATACAGCAGACAAAAATCAATATATTATAATGCATTTTTACAGTGAAATCATTTATTTTGCTTCTAACAAGGGAAATTTCATTTTGAAAAGACAGCTAAGAATCTTCAGAAGAATATATGCTGAGGATAACCAGTCAAGGCAATGGTATTTTGTTATTCACTCTCTTCATCTAACCCATAGTGTATCTGAATGTAAGATTTCTCTGTATCATTTCAGATTGCCCAAAGCCCTGGAAATTGTGAYGACTTTGAATGGAGATACCCTCTAGTGGTTACATTTTCAATATAGAATGGAAATCATTTGCTCCTCAGAATGGAGTATTTACCTAAGAATTAAAGAGAGGAAAAAGAGCATTCCCTCTTTTCCTTTGCCTCCATATCAGCAAAGGGAAATAACTTTGGGTTTCTCTGATATCTGACAAGTTAATTGCATTCCTTCTTTTATCTCTTCAAGTACAACACTGGGAGGCTTTCTAGTCTCTTGACCCTACTCTGTCGGACAGATATGACAAAATTTAGTCTCCTGAAATAGATGTAAAATCGCCTTTTGGCCTGTTTTCCGTGAAAATGTTTTTGCCTTCATTTCCTTTGATGTCAATGCAGAGTGGACTGGATATAAATTATTTTAGAAATGTTTTCCAAAGTTGAAGCAAAGGGCACTGGACTTTACTCTCAGGTCTGCCACTGAATTTAACCTTTGACTAGACATTTAAACCTGCCATGCCTTAGTTTGAAATAAGTGTAAAAATGCTTGCTTCATTCACAGCATTTTGATGAACATTACTTATGTAATTTTTAAATCTGTTAGGCTTGAGCAGAAAGTCAATTACATAAGCAATGTTCATCAAATACTGTGAATGAAGCAATTATTATTATGCCTATTTCAAAAAAGATAACAAAAAAAAAACCCCACAAAAATCAGCAGTTGACAGTACCATCTGTTCAGAGGTGAGGTTCTGTGAAAAAAATGTAGCCAGGGATCTTTCTTTCCTCTTTCYGGATGTGTATATTCCTGAGATTGTCATAGGATCCAATCTATCTCTATCACACAGGCAACTTGGCCCTTTCTTTCCCCAAGCTGCTAGAAGTTATTTCAGCCTCCAGCAATCACTGAGAGAGAGCAAAAAATAGCTGCAATTCTGTACCTTCAATTAACACATTAAAAAGTTATCATAGGATAGCAAACGTCCACAAGTCACTGGAGTGGTCCATGTACCACTTTAATGCCCTGTAGGCATTGAAGGTAGTGTAAGGTAGCTTAACTAATATAATTTTCATTTACTTCGGTGTKCTACAAATAGTGTAGACATGATCCACTTACTTGGAACACATAACTACCTGTGGCATCTTGCCCACGTGTGAAAATCATATAAAAACTCCTGATCTACAATTATGGGTGATTCAGAGATATTATCAAGCAAGAGACTTCTTCAGGAACAGGCTGCAGCCCCGATGTAAAGACAGCTTRCGGGAGAGCTCCCGCAGCAGCCCTCACTTTACTTTGTCAACCTCTCTCCAGACCACTCTTCCTAGGGGCTTCAGGTCTATCGCTTTTCTAATCCAAAAGCCTGAGTATATGTTGCGGGTCCATGTCTAAGGCTCAGTTTCAGTTAGCTGTAGGCTGACGGTTAGGTTCTAGGTTAGGGGTGACAGACAGAAAGCCARGATCTCCATCTGGAGCACGGCTGGAAAGGGACTGCCAGAGGACAGGTCCCTTTGCAGCTCGCCCCTTCATTTGGCACGCCCTTTCCAGCTCCAGTCCAGCTGGAGCTCTGGGCTTTCTATTACTCTCAGCCATAACCCTACCTCTAATCTTCACCCTAGTGCTAAGGACACTGAATTTCACTTCGCAGTTTTTGGGCACATGTTATTCACCAGACTATGCTGTGCATTATGATAGTACCAGTGGCCTCTCCTCTGACAGCTCTGTTTCTATACTGAGGTCCAYAATCAGTCTTCTCAAAAGGACAGATGCTGATATCTATTCTGAAGGAAAAATCTGGGTTCTGGATCTTATGAAAGCAGAGGTTTCCTGATGCTCCTGGACTGCTTTTAGCATTTTTTTTATTGGCTATCTTTAGGCTTTTTCCACCTTGTGTGTGTGCAGGGAGAGGGTGGCTAGGCAAACAGATTGCACTGTGTCTCCCCGTATGCACTGTAAAGGAAGCCAAGGTCCATCATTCAGAATTTGAGATTCTGCTCCAGGTGCTGTACAGATGGGCAATTGATTGTGTAGTATGCAGGTGAATAAATGCATTATTGGCATGTGGGTATCCAGGGTCTTTGTGAATTCATTCCTTGACATGCAATTCATTTCAGATAGGTGATCTGAATAACCTTCTGGTAATCACTGCTGGCACTACTGAAAACCATGGCTGAGAGTTAGAAGATGATGAAAGATTCCCTGTCTCATCATGTATTCTCGGGTACCCAGTCACTAATAAGTTATTTAATATATTAAGATCTTCACTCTGGCAGGCATTATTCTGAGCTACACTTCTCCATTTATTGTCTTTTTGTATTTTCATATAAGAACAATACATTTATCTTASATCATAATTAATCCAATTTTTTGACAAAATTGTCCCTTGAAAAAAGTTATTATGTTCTTACACTAGCCTTTTAGCATGATTCATTTAGTAACTGTGATATTAAAGCTCTGATCGCATAATTCAGTGTTTCTGTTGCATAACAAATGTACGCACTTATTTTATTACTGAGATACACCTGGAAAAGAAAACTTTATAAAAATGTAATTAATTTCACACTTTAAAGTTCACTATTAATAAAAATGAACATGTAGATTATTTAACCCATAGAGAGAATCATTAGTGGTACTTTCAGGTATTGTTAAGATCAAATATCCTAAAATTCAAGCATAATGCATTTTATCTGAAAAATACAGCAGATTCCTTGCTCCCTGTCACAGAGGAAAGACCTTCATAACTTAATGTGGCTACCTTACTAGTTGAATTATGAAGTGTTAGAGAAGTTGCTTCATAAATTTTAGTCATTTTAGTTGCTCATAATGTATCCTTCAATGTTTCATCAAAATAATCCATTTTCCAGGGTTATTATGAAGCTTCTTTTATTCCCAGAAAGAATTATGACTTTTGGGAAATTTTTCTTTTTTTTTGCATTTCTCTTTTTTCCCACTTGTCATCATGAAAGTGTCACCAGAGAACATTAGTATGGTAATAGTTCAAGAAATGGCAGAAACATCATTACTACCCAACTTGTCTATTAAGAAGGAACTCAGAATTGCTAATTATTCCCAATCAAAATTGTTATTAAAATTAATCTATTTGTTTTCCCCCTGCCTTGAAAATTTCAGGTCCATCCACCCCATCTTTCTCTCTTTCTTTTATTCCATAATGGAAATAAGCTGTTGGAGATGTATGGCTGATTTCATTTGTTGTTGATTCAGAGTAAGAATCTGGTACACTTAATCTGTAAGTAGTCCCAGAAGTCAAAATATAGGGAGTTCATACATAGTAAAGATTTCCAAAGAAATATAATCCCCAAATACGTTGGCCCTGACTCTTATTTACATAAAGGCCCCTTTACACACTCTGGCAGCAGCAAAGAACCCTAAAGTGTATTTAAATATAATTTATGCCCACTCTAAGACTTTTTATGCTGCCAGAGCTGTGTAAATGAAAATCAGGTCCATTTGTCTGAGCTTTTTTTTTTTTTTTTTCCTCTTTTTTTTCAACTATTGCATTGTATACATCTATAAAAGCATTTCTTTATATCTTTGTAACTCTGACACTATCCTTTCCAAAGACATTAATCAATGCCAACAAAACAAATCTGGGATTTAAAAGCCAAATAATTTTTAAAGTTAAACTAGAGAAGAAAAGTTAGGATTATTGTGTTTTGTGTATAATAAAAACTCGGTATATTTTATGAAATACWATCAATTTAAAATGCTTTCCTTGATTTTTCTTTTAGTCTTCTGAGAAACTATGATGGAATATGTTAAACATCAGGRAGATTGCTTTTGGAGGGGGAGGAAAGAGGGGCTGACTGAAAGATGGCTGGCAAAAAACCAAACTTGTGATCATTCTTAACTACAGAGTGCTTATGGTTGTTTCATAATGAAAAATGAAAATCATAGAAACAGCCGTGTTAAGTAGCATGTGTAGATGRGTGTTCACTTCGCTGGAAGAAAATATTTATAGTGGCAAATTTGYAAGGACTTTTTTAGATTTACTCTAATAGCACATGCTTGGAGCTCTGTGGAACAGAGAGGCCAGGGAATTRCATCCAAAATGCAGTAACTTTGACCCTTAGAGTTAACTGCAGATAAGTAATATTTCTATTTGACTGCAGCCCAGTTTGTGGGCAAGTTGCATATAGCGTGAGTTCAGGGATATGTACTGTCTCCTCTGAGAGTCTTTTCTCCAGACCTTCTCTTACCTGCAGTTTGGGCCTTAGCCTTACCCTATTTTTAATTTGTTTTTCCTTACATTTATGCCAAGATTCCAATGGATTCCAGCCTTTTCCTCTGCAGTAAAATCCTCTTGTTTTCGTTCCCAGTGGAACCTAAAGCCATCGAAAACAGAATACAGCYTAATTCTTTAAGGAGAAACTTGTCTTTCTTTCTTTCTTTCTTTTTTCCTRAATTAATTTGTCACTAAAGACATTAGATTCCAAGCCTGTGATGTCCTAAGTTTCCCTGTTATCTGACACCTATAGAAACTGCAAGCCTTCAGTGCTCTTTGGCAGTGTGCTCATACTTTGAGATTACTTCAATCAATTGCACAAGCGCTGGCAGTAAAGCAGTGTGTTCTGTTGGTAACCTTGATTTGTACCCCTGTTTCAAAGAGCACAAAATTCTAGCTCTGCCTCCTCTTCCTCTTTCATCCAGTACTCCTGCCTTTTCTTACTCCCCAATTGCCAATTATTGCTAAGGCGCCTGTGGATGTACTGTGTAGCTAATGAACTCTCTGTTCTGGCAAGGACTCTTTCAGGACAGCTAAGTGCCCATGAACCCCAGCCAGGTTTGACTAAAAAACAGTTTTCTCCAGCCACTGAAGTGGGCAATATAGTTTAGGACTCAGGCATAAGGAAAATAAGCACCTTGGCTGTTTAACCTGTTGGTGGTTTATGTTTGTGACTTTGACCAGCAAAGGATAAAGTAAAACTTAGATTCTTAATCCCATTATCCTTCTTGGATTTTCTTCTGGCATTATTGTTAGACATGTCACAGCAATGAGTGAAAAACTGATGCTGCCAACTATCACAAAAAGAGTATGGAAACTTTGCCTCTAAATACAAATGATTTGTATCTTCACAAAGACTTACAGAAAAAAATGTTGAAATGTTTTGGAGGAAATCCAAATAGCAGTGTGAAGTGGAGGAGAATAGCAGTCAGCCCAAGAACAAAATATTCATATATATATATATTTTTAAAGTAGCTTCATGTATAAATCAGAACCATCTAAAATGTAGATTCTTCTTTCTCTATCACATGGAGGCTTTACTGTGGTTTGTGTAATATGAGTCTATTCTTTTTTATTTTTTCTGTCTCTTTTTGATTGTTTATCCAAAAGACTTCTTTACTGCTTTCAAAATTTCTATTTCAAATACATTGTAAGTATGTGGATTCCAAAAGTGTTTGGATATCAGTAATGGTTGCTATCACTGCTGGTCTTTAATCCTCAGAGATAAGCATATAAGAATGACTGGACATGAATTATTTTATTCAATATGGACCCAATTCTACCCCAYCATTCAGCTAGCTGGCTTCAGTAATACTTCAGTTAAGCTTGAAAGACATTTACTTTCAGAGTGATTTATTGGTCTGTACTTCAAACTCTATACAAACTATGTAAGTTTGTATTATTTAAGAACACTACAAGTATTTAAAGACTTTATAGACTTTAAAGATCTGAGCGTAGTTGGCTTGAATTTTATTCTGTTTTAATCACTAAGTTGATTCAAATCCACAATGAAAGCCATTTTACATGTGATGCAGTTGTCACAAATGACTGAATGATTCTCAGTTGATCTGAATGACCAAAAGTTCATAAACTCTAATTACCAGTTCTCACTTTATCTGACGATATTGGTTCTATCAGACAATGAATGGCTGAAGAGACTGGATTCTTATGCTACTTTAAGGTGTTTCACAAAGTTTCTGAATTTAGATAGTGGTTTAGATAAGCTGATACTGCACTTATGGTATTTTTTCTATAAGAAAAATGTTCTGGATAGATTTCCTTATACTTTATTTTGGGCCATTCAGCAAAACATCTGTCCAATTTATTAAATATTAGATAAGTAGGGTCTGTGTAAAGAATTTTGAGTGAGTGGCTGTCAGAGTCTAGTACTCTCTGACCATGTTCTTTTAGAYATTCCATGGATATTACATGGAGAGTGTAATGTTTAATATTAAAGTTTACTTTGAAGGTATTTGATGTTACATGGAATTTTTGATTTAGCAGAGTGATAYATAGCAGAGTGATACAGCAATATACTGAAATCACATTACTAGTGTATACAATTAGCAAAATACAACAATTGCAATATACAGTTCAACCTCAATACCAGTGTCATTCCTATTACTGGTCTCTGTAATAGTTCACCATCACAATGCTGCRCACCCTCAGTTGCTGGGAAGGAATATGTGGCTTGAAGCCAGCTCAGGCCCATTGCTCTCTTCTCTTCTTTCTTCTCCTTTTGTTAGTTGCTCTGTTTCTATGCTCCAGTTTGGCTAAGCCACATATATGCTTCCCCTCATGCTGCTCTGGCTTACTCAAGGAGACATTCACACTCTTGATAAACTCAGGAGGAAACATTTATACCAGTTGATCCACTCAACAGATACAGCTGCTTWGCTAAAACAAAGGTCCCCCTTCTGCTGAGATAAAGTCAGCTTTCTGTGCCACAGCTATAGCTAATGAGTGACACCCTGCATTCTTCCTGAGCTTCRAGGGTTCCTCACCCTTGCTTATCTCTGAGCTTTCCCCCATTGTAGGAGCTTATTARTCAGTCACACTGAAGGAAATAGGATCATTCTTGTTGATCAGGTCAATAATTGTCCCTAGTGATACCTGACTTCTTTTTCAGTGAGCCTCAAAATGCTTTTAGGATGATATTGCAATTATTCCCATTTTTCTGAAGCACAAATAAGGTCATTCATTGCTATCTGAGAGTTTCAAAGCTCTGCTCACATACATGCTGTTGTGAGAGGCATAGCGTGGTACATAACCAAGAGACACTGCCACAGAGGCAACTAATAAATTCAGCCAGATTAAAGACCACAAAGAAAGAGTGAAATTATTGATTAACATGATGGGTGGTTTTCACCATCATGCTTTAAGGTTTCTTGCAGGTATCATGGCACAAAAAAGTTTCAGGTGGAGTGTAAGTGGGAGAACACTGGTTTTGTGAATCTTTATGGAGAATTCTTCTTAAATTTGAAGATTCAGCAGGGACAAAGAAGAAAATATCTAGCTGAAATCTGAGGAGTGGACACTGAAGGGTCACCCTGKTGAACAGAAGTAAACCCAGAAGCTATCAGGTCTTTAGATTTTATCCTTGCTTCAATTCCATTAAGCCAGATTGCAGAACAGTCTCCTCACCTTTCCTCAGGAAAAACAGAAATCATCAGCAGATCTACCAAGGCAATGCCTTAGTTGAAGAAGGATTTCTGTTTCAATGATGTAGAATATACCACAGCTAATATAGGAGGAGCTACAAAAGTCTGGGAGTATCAGCAAAGTGAGAGTCACAGCGTGAACCCAAAGCAGTTTGTTTATTGTTCAKCATTACGTATCATCAGTAGCTTTCTAGACAGATATTAAAAAACAGATGACATTGCATTGTATCCAGTGCAGAATTACAGGATTGCAAGCACAGACAATASGATGTTACAAAAAATAAATAAACAAAACCTTCTTTCAAAGGCACAAAAGTAATTGATACAACAGTTTTAGCACTCTAGAACGGCACTTGCTTATTTTTATTTAGAAAGATAGGTGAACTCAACCCAAACCATTCTACAGTTTTGTCAGATTGTGTTGTTCACGACATGTTWGTTCTGATACTAAAATTGAATGTTGTCACTTTACACCAGCAGAAACATTCCTTCAAAGCACACATYGGTTCCAAGAGAATAAGGTTTCCTCCTTGCCATTAAGTGGAGAATGAAGACAGGATCTAAATATTTAAGAGCACAAGCTTTTACAAGTTAGGCCAAAATAATGCCATATCTTACCTGAATTAAACTGAAGCAAGTGGACTGCATAATAGTTTAGATCCTGAGTGTCTCACTACTCTGCAAGCTCTCTGCTACCTGTCTGCAAGCCAGATCTGCACAGAGAGGGAGCAGCGGCAGAGGGGAGGGCCTGTGAATCCATACTGTAGCCAGGAGGAAGASTGGGGAAAGTGCTGCATGCAGGAGCGAGTCTGACTTGCTGTTCCGAGTCAGTGAAAGGCTTTGAAGGATCCGAGCCCTCTCAGCATTGCTTTGGAGAGCTGAAGACTCATTACTTCCAACTACAAATGCACTATTTTATCGGGGCAAAGACCCTTTGTGAAATTGAGCAGAACCAGAAATCAGGGCCCTTATAACAACCTTTATATGTTTCCTACAAGGCTCATTTCCCCTTGTAAAATGCACATCTCATTTTCCCTGATGCATGACATCATGGACCTTCATAAACATCTTTCTTTTACTATTATCCAGGTGTAGGTGTTCACCTGTGTCAATATATCTAACACAATTAATTAAATCTATATATTTTGAACAGCTGCATTTTTTTTTGTGGGGAAAAAAATGCTTTATGGACACAGATCTATTGTCACCCCCTGCACAGTCACATTTTCACCTGCACACATAAACACACAGGCACTCATCATACACAACTCTGCAGCCATTCTCGATAGCCTTCATTCCACCTGTCAAAACAGCCATTTAATTAGGTTAAGCTGTCTGGCTTTGTGAAAAGGTTTTACTGTACTCYGTTGTCCTTGCTCTAAAATTAATAGTTTAACCAACTTCTAAGGGGGATAGTTTTTTGCACACGTGAAAGTCAAATTAAAGCCACCTTTGCCAAACAGAATTGAAAAAAAAAAAATTCTTGGTATTTGAAACTTTGAAAGCAGCACTTCATTTATTATAATCTTTTTCTAGTGCCAAAGTACAAATTATGTAAAGAAATGAAACTGCAGCTGCAAGGAAGCCAAAACTGTAACATGTAGCACATGTCACCCTTGCAGTTGGTAGGGCAGTTGCAAGATAATGAAGAGATCAAAGGACTCGCACTTTACTCTGCACAACCCATTTATTGGCCAAGTCACTGAGGAAGACAGAGCCCCTGCGCTTTTCTGTGATCTCACTTACACTTGGCTAAATGAAAGACCTGATTCTTATAACTGTCAAGGTAACTCTGTGCTGGCCTTGTGAGTCACAAGCTCCCTGAACACTAGCTAGGCTGGGAATTCAAAATATTCCAGTGATACTGAACCATCAGAGTAGCCTTTTTGTCAAGTTACTGTACTCAGAATGAGGCTGTCTAGGAAGAAGGGAGTGGGGGTAAGCTGTGATTACATCCTGGTAACTTGTAAGGAATACAGAATACTACCTCCAGAAATAAGTTTATCTCAGTGAGAGCAAAAATACCCAAATTCCCACTTTACTGATTCTGACTTGACATGTCTGGGTTTCATTCAGGCTTGTGAGGTTTTGCAGTAGAATTGGAGAAAAGCTTCCATTTATTATGGTAGTTAATACTGATGTTACTTGCTAATATTTTTGTTACAGTACTATGCTGARGGTCTACATAGAATGTGGACCAGGATCTAGGAAATTATTAAAAAAAATAACATGATCACAGGATCCTACAATGTATATAAGAAACAGGTAGGAAAGGAAGGGAAAAAGTAATCAYGTAAAGTTTAACTGACTATGCCCATGCAGGTTTTAAATTTTAGTTTAGTTTTGTACTAACTGATTACTTATATACACTGACTGGTCAGACTTTGGCTGATTTGTTTAATTTTATGGTAACTCTGTGGTCAGAAATTTTGTTTTATATGAATGGTAGCACCCACAGTGCTGTGCTGGTTAGGTGCTTGTGTAAATACATCTTCAAAAAAAAAAAAAAAAAAAAAAAAAAAAAAACAGAATTGCCAGTAATTCATCTTCTGATAATTATGCATGCTTTTTTCTTGAAAGAATCCTATTTTTGTGCATAATTCTACTTAGCTGATATCAGTTTTCTGAATTCAAGTGGAGTTTTACTGCAACAAAGTTGATCTCACTGATACTAGGCATTTATTTACTTGTTTTATTTTTTTGGAGAATGGCTGAATCTTTCAAGCTTTGCAAAGTCTTGTTTATAGACTACTATGCTAGGACTTCATGGTGTTTTTCGTTTATCCGATCTTCATGATAAAATGTCACATTTTGATACATTATCTAAGAGTCCTTTGAGAAAAGGAATTTCATACACACCTTTCTCCTAGGCATATGCTATTGCAGTTTGTGTCAGGTCTGATGTTTGTATCAGGCCTGATGACTGCACAGCTGCACAGTAAGTTGGTCTAGTGAGCTGATCCGATGGACAGACGTATCCTGAAAATGAATAGTTCTGCTATGACCATGGAGAAGCATACCCTCAAAATTGACTTTGATTCTTGAAAATCTTTCTAAAATTGCATGAGAATCTGTATGATGCCTCTTGTGCGAAAGACATAGGCCTTTCCCTGCAGCATTATTTCCTGAAGGAACAGGGGAAAGCACCAACCACTGCTCTCCGTGACCTGACCTGCCAGCACGTAGTACACGGAACACACTAGCCACACAGGAGAGATCCTTCAGCTGGCCACACTTCTGCCCTGAACTTTTCTATCCATGTGCACAGCACATGTCATATATTTGGCTTTATTGTARTACTTCAGAAAGTATTAGTGATGTCGCTTCTGTTATTTTCTCACTACTCCATTGCAGCATTCTGGTTTCAAAGCAAGCAGTGTATTTCTAACATTGCCTTATATGAGCGGTTTAATAATTCATCTTACTTTCAGACCAGTTTGGTTTCCTTTCAGAAACTGAGAAGTGTGTTAGAAAGCATAAACAATACGAAGATTTGTTAAGATGCTTTTCTAATGTACTCCATTCTTAGCAGCTCAGCTGGTCACACAGAGAGTGACCGAGAATCTGTATCCTAGARACATTTTCTGTTCTGGATTCTGATAGGGGCAATGCGCTACTTACCTAATGGTGCATGAATATAAAATAGTGATTAGATTTAATATAGCTGAATTTATAAGAGCAAGCAATCCAGTCTGTGCCTGAGCTGCAAAATGAAACTCAGTTTTCTTGTATCCTCTCTTCACTTGCCCAAACAATCAGCCCAGTGGTGCATAACCTTATTCATTTAGTAAAAAGTTTGTACGGGGTGGTATGATGACTCAATATTTTATTCTTGCTATTTTCTTATATCCTGGCCACTGTTGCACTACTGCTGCTAAAGTTTTAATTCTGTACTGGTTCATGGTGTGATTGTTAATGCTTGTTCTTCATCAAAACTGTAATGGATGTGAACAATAAWCGCACAAAGTTAAAAGGGGTTAACTGGGCACACAAGCTTCTCTGCGGGTCATCTGCTTGGCTACAAAATCCAGTGACACTGCGAAAAGCATCTTCTCGATAAAAATACAAAGCCTCTATAGAACACACAAAGCATACTGACATCATTCTGACAGAGAGAGTGCTATGCTCAGCCATTATTACCATGCAGAGTTTTTTATAAATATTATAGAGCACTTCTAATTCATTTCATTAGTAGTCATTTTGATGACAGTGAAAGAGGGAGAAAAGAAATTCTCCCCATAAACTCCTTGCTCTTGTGGCATGTGTTTTATAATTCAGTGAACGCAATGAAAAAAGACCATGTACTTGCRTGTGCATGTGACAAAAATACATGGGGGAAAGAGAGAGAGAGAAAAAGAAAAAAGTTTTTATGAATTTGTTGGATTATCTGTAGATTCTTTTCTCTGACACACTTCATCCATCTCATTTCTGCTTTATAGCTTTGCAGGAAAATAGTGATCAGTGCATGAAAATCATAAGGCTCTGAACAAGCACTTGGACAATGCTGTATATATATATAAATATATATATATATGTATGTCCCCTCAACTGTTGTGGCTGATGGCAAAGGGGCAGATGTTGAAACTCCTCACAGTGTAAAAGGTCTGATGCTATGCATAGGACTGACATTAGTGGACTTTCAATGGCATCCCTGTAAGTAACGTACTATGGAATAAGAGTCGAAGATTCAGATTCTGGTCCGTGTTATAAACTGAAATGAAGTTCCGTCCTTTAGCCTTCTGTATATCTCAGGAAAAAAAGAATATATTATGTAATGATATTTAAAAGTTGSAGTGACTTTGCAAAATATAAACATGGTTTCAGGGATCTCAAAATTAAAGGGAAAATAATACTTCCACTCCTTAGTTGTACAAGAAGTATCTCTATATTATTA
The DNA here is from genome assembly GCF_003343005.1 of Rhea americana. NCBI lineage: Eukaryota > Metazoa > Chordata > Aves > Rheiformes > Rheidae > Rhea > Rhea americana. The sequence continues at coordinate 9,793,535 of NW_028186645.1, forward strand.
GGTTTATAAACAATGCTACATATGATTCATGGTGGGGAGTGAGCTGATTTCTGTATGCATATGGGTAAGCAGCTGTAGCGTGGTTGTTTACTCACACATTCATTTTCCCACCTGAGAACCGATCAGATGAGGAAAGTACAGACAGCATCTATAATATTTGAACATAAAATGTGAATCAAGTCAATGGATGTGAGTATAAACACAGGAGACAGGACTACATTCTATATACACATTAGAAAGGATTGTTGTAGTACAGTTACAGGAGCTCTGCCTTTATTAAATAATTTTGCACTACAGTAATTACCTTCTGCAAACTTCAGCCATTGGTGCACTTCAGAGGAACAAAGAAAGCTGACAATGATGCTTTTAGAATATTTCTCATGTATTCTCATTCAAGCATTCCTCTCTGTTTTGATACAAAATACTTGGAATGAGGATTTGAACCAGAAAAAATTGACAAAGTTTTGTTGATACAAATTTCCTTAACATACATAAGGCCTTAGTAACTTAGGACATTTAGTTCCATCCAAGGTAAAAGCAGTCAGTGTGCTCTTCATGAAGTAATTTAAAATAGTATGAAAAAAAAAAAAAAAAGTTGGGCTCTTTAACATTATCCACTTGTATGCTATATATATTTTTTTGCTAGAGTAAATCATGGAATAAATAGTAAGGCACTGGAGGAAGCCCTGTTTGTTTCACATGTATGCTAGAATTTATGTTGGCAGGATTTGGTATATGCCTCAGCAGGGAGACACAACTCATTATAGCAGCCAGTGTAATTTCACTTACTTTCTTTAAGCCAACACTCTCTGAGTATTTTACAAATGATGATTAACACTCTCATCCTCATTGGACTAATAAGAAAATATTATCTACCTATCATACAGATGAAGGGAACTGATGTTTAAGAGAAAAGTGCAGAGTCTCATCTTTCAGTTCCCCGCTGTTTATATACATATATATATATATATATATATATATATAAACAACCATCCTGAGTATAGCTCCTGTTGTATTAGAGGTGCAAGCCAATGGTTAATAGAGTAGTTCATGAATGTGCAGTGTCTTATTTGACTGTAGAAATGATGTAGCTCTTTAAACATACATGGACTATGATTGTACTGAAATGAAAGTAAAGGGACATGGTCAGCTTGACATCTAACCAATTACTAAATATGAACTAAAACTGGTTCTACAGACATTTACAAGAGGCTGAATGCTTCCTCAAAATTGTGTGGAGATTACTTATAGGTAAATCGGATATTTCTGCCTGGTCATAATCTCATTTTTTTTCCTGTTCTGACCACTTTGAGGTTGAAAGAGTTTAGATACAGAACCTTTCCTTCCCTACAGAGAATAACTGTTCTATCTGGACTTGTACAAGCATTAAAAGGGTAAAAAGACCTCATGTTCACATCCTCTCGTCCCATACTGCATGCCCACACAAAGAACAGACACTGTTTGGCTGCAGATGAATATTGTGTTTCCGTTCTGTTCACCTGCTGGAAAAGCTGTTAGGCCCGTGCAGATCTGATCTCCTGAYATTGTAAGTAGGCAGGATTGTGCATATATAGATACACTACATTTATCTGATTGTGGAGGCTGAATTTGTACTATACATGTAAAACAAGTTTCTTATCGACTTCAAAATAATAGATATTTGTTGGGGGGTACTGTGAGAAAAATAAAAGATTTTAGGGATTTTCTCTTGAAGTAAAGTTATTTTTATGAATAAGATAATTACTTAGCATTATTTTCTAATGTTTTTAATGTGTGCTCAAGTCATAACAAGAGAGAAAACAATCTTCTTTGATGTCTGCTATATGCTGGACTTCCTCTGGCACCTTCAGTTCAAGTCCTTAAAATGTCTGTCCTACATAACTGGAAATTTATAACAAAAACTATTATTCATTATAATAACCCTAGAGGTAAATATGAATTAAAAGTTAAGATATTCTAGAGAATAAATCTTAGGCATGGCTTTTCTCTTTCTTTTTTCTTTTCTTTTCTTTTCTTTTCTTTTCTTTTCTTTTCTTTTCTTTTCTTTTCTTTTCTTTTCTTTTCTTTTCTTTTCTTTTCTTTTCTTTTC
>NW_028186645.1:9795638-9816185 GCF_003343005.1 Rhea americana
TTTTTCTTTTTCTTTCTTTTTCTTTTTCTTTTTCTTTTTCTTTTTCTTTTTCTTTTTCATCAGGTACAAATTCAGAAAAAAATATATTGAGAGAGGCTGAAATAAGTAAATAGAAAAGATGCAGTTTCTGTTTACATGTAGTTATCTTTGGCAAGTATGGCTAGAGTGACTGCATCATGCCAAACACTCAGTGGCCTCCGAGAGYATCCAGAAAAGAAGAGCACAGAAAAGCCTGCCCTGATATATGCTGTGATCAGTCACTCTTTCCTTGGACGGTACTACAATAAGTAGGGGTGAGGAAATGGAGCTTAAAATCTCTGGCACATCTATAACTGAATATATATTTTTAAATTATTAATTCCTAGTGGCTTTATCTAGCCCTCTGAGTTATCTGTGAAGTGATGTTGACTCGGGCTGCCTACACAGTTAGTGCTTATACAGTGAAACCTGTCTGAAATTCTGCCCTGGAGCACAGGAAGATGTGCTGTTTTGCAGAGAYGGTCTTGAGGTAAAGGTCAGATAAAACTGTACAAGAAACCTTGGGGATACTTTAAAGTAATTCCTTAAGAGAGGGAGCTGTTTACAGGACATAGGATTCTTCACAAAACTTTCACTGCTGCTCATAAAAAGTCAGGGTTTGAAGTGATCTTTCAGCTGAGTGGTTATTACACCTCCGAAGATGGCTTGAGCCAGTGAGTCCTCAGTGTTACAGACCAGGGGAAAAAAGTTATTAGGCTCCAGCACAAGATTRCTTGCAGATTTAAATAAGCACAAGGTCTGAATAAAAGTAAAATTAAAGCTCTTGTCAYCAACACAAAAGCAGGCATATAAGATAATAATATGACAACTCCTCTAGTTATTCCCTTTGTAACATGCAGAAATAATTGGTGTCACCAGAAGAATGATGTCCCCAGCGCATAAAGGTCCACCTCATGTTCTTCCAGAGCTTTTGGTTGCATGGGGTCTCAGGTGGTAGTGCATCTGTATGGCACTCTCCTGTAATGCAGGAATAGCATCCTTATAAATGTTCTCATCTGGGATTRAATGTAAGCATCTTCCTTTGTATCTATGTGAGCCGTACTTCTAAGCTCCAGTGGAGTTGCAAAGCTCTTCAGAGGCAGGGATAACAACTCAGTGTGACATTTAAGCAAACTCTGTACTATGCTTGCTTGTACCCTGAGTGGCCAGAAACTAGCCTTTATACCATTTGTACATTCTGAGTCACTTTTGTCTGCCTTTGAAACTAGTGTCCATAAAATGAAAGATTAATGAGATCATCTGCAGCCATCCCTCGCGCAAATAACATTCATCTCCTCATCACGTTGCGTCTATAGCAGTGACATTTAGCCTGCTTCACACAATGCAGTCTGATATTAGAAATTGTGCAGGGTCACTTCCCCCAGCCTCCCTCTCCTAAAACTCTTGTGCTTGCACAAAAGTAAAGTGGGATTCAGAGCCAGCAGGGATTTTTGAAAATTCATTCCACTGCATAAAGTACTCAGCCCAAATGCTTACTTGGGGGAAAAAATCAGAAAAAATAATTCTGCTAAAGATTAGCTCTTACCTCTGAAAGATTTAATTTCTTCTTGGCTGGTAATGGAGCTATTAAAACACCAAACAARTAATTATTCTAAGCAGATTAACTTTCCAAAATAATGTCCTAATTTTTTTTACTCCTTATTATTTTTTTTCTGAAAACTGATACTAAATATTTTCTACACCTGGAGTAGATGGAGGTTTTGTAGAAGACAGAGAGAGAAAGAGAAAGAAAGAGAAAAAAGTAAGGAAGAAAGGGAGGGAAGAAGRGAGGGAGGGAGGGGAAGAGAAACTGCACCATCCTACTTACCCAGCAAACTCTTTTGTTAAGTGATTTATGTTAAAATTGCATCCAGTTAAATATTCACATGGAGTGACTATTTTGATTATGAAGGAAATTACAACTCTTCGACTCATAACTCATATAGCTCCTTTTTTTCTTAATTAACTATTTACCTAAAAAAAATCTAACAACCTGCCATATGCAATCATCTCACTCTGCAGTTGTTCGTTGCAAATATCTTGTCACTGTGATATACAAAAGGCCCTTGTTAAAGGAGGAAGGAAATTAATCCATGCCCCACTGTTCCTCCTTGCACAAGACTCAAAGTCCTTTGCTTCGTCATCTCTCATCTGGGAATTTCTATGGTGCAAGACAGAGCATGCGTTTAAGCAGAGATTTTTTTAATGGATCGTTAGCTTTGTTACTGGAGATTTCAGCAAAGGAAAYATTTTGCTATGAGTACAATATATATTAAGAGATATGACGTAGATGTTTTTACATCCAGGTTATTCTGTGCTCTTGTAAAATACAATACTTTAACTGAGAAGCTGAAAAGAGACTAATTTTAGGGCCCACTATTTAGAGAATTTGCCTTGGTTAAAGAACAGCTGGAAGTTCAAGTTCTAGCCTTAATTCATGCCACGAAAAGGAATTAGGGTTCCCATATGCTCTCTGGTTACCAGCAGTCATTCTATAGTAACTACCCTGTATTTTGGGGGAGCGTGCTCTTTCTCTCTCTCCCTCTCTCTCCATTTGAAAACAAAGCAAATAAAAAAGTGTTTGTCCCAAAGAAGAATAGGATGTATTCCAAAACAGTTATCACTGCACCACAGTAAAACCATATCTCATCCATCACTACTCATATTACCCACATCATCAGCAGGACTGAGGTAGGAAAATACCATTGGTATGCTATAGATGAGGATAAATGGTGCAACTTGTCTTTAAGTACTTAGGAATTCTGTTATTCTAGTAGAAATCAAAAGAACCTTGAATCCATAGCTGGAGAACTAATCATCAGGGATGTTCCTGACCAGTGATCACTCTCATCAAAACATAGGGGACAGAAAAAATATTATTTTTTTATGTCGAGGTGGAACTTTTACCTATTTTTGTACACTGAATGCATGGGTTAAACACTCTGCCACTCCTGATAGTCTGAAGAGCTCTGTTTTCCTTCCTCCACATTTCTGTTCCATTGCTCCATTTGAAGGAAGCAGTTTGACACACTAAATTAAATAAAAAGTCCATAGATAGCCATGATGGGCAAAATAGAGCAAGAAGAAAAAGGGTCGTGGAAAGGAGACCAAAACAGACAAAAAAACGACATAAATCCAAGAGTAACTGGATTTGAAACCCTATTTCTCTTTCTGCTTGTGCATGTGGCAGACAGTAAAACAAATGTAAAGGAGAGCAGTAGCAAGAAAAACTGCAAATCTGAAAGTCAGGAGACTGGATGGCAGGGTAGATGGCAAGTAATGATAAAGTTTTGGGTGGGGATAGTTTCATGATTACAGACTCCTTTCTCTTTCATCTCAGCTCATGTTATAAAATCCAGTGAAGTGGATATTTGTAATTGTAAAGCTGATGGCTATATTGGTTTGGGGAAAATGAATACTGTTATTGCTGTTGCACTCGCTCTCTCGTTCTCTCTCTCTCTCTAGCATACTTTACCTTGCTCACTCACTAAGTCTGCGGTTGGAATGGAGGAAAAACATTTCTCAGCTAGCATGAGATTATATTTTTTACTAGTTTTTGACATTTCCATGGCCTGTGGTCACAGTGGAATTTTCTCCATAAAGTGATACTATTTCCACATGAAAAAAAAAAAAAGGTCTGGAACTGAAAAACAGGCTTAGCAAGAAAACATGCTAAACACTGCTGACCACAACCTTATGCAGGGAAGGAGGTGAACTGAGACAGCTAACCAAGGGAAAGAGGTGGAAGGGGAAGAGACTCCAAAATGGAATATAAATGATCTAGTTCATATTCTTTTAAATAGCTTGTGTGACCTCTAGTGGCCTTTGCTCCCTTCTGGGCCCCTGTGTCATCGTCACCTGAACCTACAGATGCAGCATCATATTTATACGTATGTTAGCTTTCTGCTGAAGGACCGCAATTCAGTCAGAGGTTTGGGATAGATCTKACTACACTTCTTTTCTTAAAGCAAACACAGCAAAAAAAATATTGTAATAAGTGTAACAACCTCCCCTCTAAGACAGAATCACAGAATACTTGAGGTTGGCAAAGATCCCTGGAAAYTGCCTAGTCCAGCCTCCTGCTTAGAGCAGGGTCAGCTAGAGCAGATTACTCAAGGCTGTATCTGGTCAGGTTTTGAATATTTCCAATGATGAAGAYACCACAGCCTCCCTGGGCACYCTATGCCAATGTTTGACCACTTCATAGCATTTTTTTATGTTTAAAATTTATTTTATTTTACTTTGTCCCTGTTGCCTCTTTTCCTTTCAGTGGCTGCCGCAGACTCTATCTAATGCAAGTTTTCTTTAGTTGATAGAAGTAATATGAATAGTAGCAGTAGATCCAAAAAAAAAGTTTAAAAATTTAACTCCCCAACATATTTTTACAAGGTAAATCTTTCCTGCATTCTTTCTCTCAATCCAGCAGCTTTCAGGGCCTCTTTGAGCTGTAACGAACTCTACACAGCCCTCTTTCTGTGCTTGTTTGACTTGGCTGTGTATTTGCTTCCTACTCCTCTCAAGAGTCTTCTTGTTTCTGCTTCTCTTGGATGCTCCCAGCTCGCCCCTTCTCTCGGTCTCCACTGACCCCTCGCACACTCTGTAGCCTCCCTCATTTCCACATGTACAGTTCCTCTCACAGAGGCATAATCTTACCCTCTGTCTCCAAAGGGATCCAAAATTTAGCAGCTGGAAAGGTCAAACAGGTGGTCTTCTTCCTGCTGTTCAGCTACAATTTTTTTAATGGAACATAGTATACAGAACATACTGCAGAAAATGGACAAACGAAACAGATACCATCCATTACTACTGTGTATGGCAAATGCTATGTAAGGTCGATGAACATTACTGCTAGCTTGTTAGTATACTGGTGTGCTTAGATTAGGCTGGGAAATTTTCCAAAACTCCCTGTGAAAAAGATGTATTAATCCAAACTAGAATGGTTTGTGTTATGAAGTTAGTATTGTATTACACTGCGAGGAGATAGTGGGTCTTGTACAGGAGATAGTGGGACTTGTACAGTGAAGTATACCCTGACAGCTGATCCATAYAAGGTGTAACCCCTCTATTGCTTTTTATAGAATAATTGTATGTATTCAAATGGTCTATCAAAAAAATAGATATTAACAGACTTCGCTTTATAGCTCTTTTACAGTGGATATTGCACTACTGTGTAATAATAAAGATTATTATAGAGCTATCACATACTCTAATCCTAGAGTTTATGTTACTGTGAAAGCTTGACTGACTTGGCTAAAGCAACAAAGGAAATCTGTAAGAGAAACAGGATGATATTCCAGAAATATTTTGTTTTTTTTTTTTTAACCATATCATCTCTATCTGCTAAATGAAATGAAAGATTTAATTCTGCTGGGTACATCTCGATGTTACCAACTTTGATTGGCTTTGAACAATGAGGTTGAGGGTGAGAGAAGGATCTAATTGAAATGCCATCAGAAAAGCTTAGGTTTTCCTATATGTATGAGCAGGAGCATTTCCTGTGCACAAGTATTCCTGAAAGTAGAAGTCTTCTGTCATCACAGAAAAGTTACATTAAAAGAATAAAACAAATGAAAAACCCACCCAACATTCATCCCAGTCATTAAAATATATTTCAAACCACCAGCTGTTCAGCTARCATGGATGGTTTTCAACCTCAAGGGATATTAGCTTTGACCCTTTAGGCCTTTTGATTTAATAATTTTGCAGTGATTGAATTCCAATATTCAGGTGTCTGGAAAGACATGTCTGGTGCTGAGCTGGTAGAGCTCAGGCTGAGCAGATGGCATGCGTTGTGTCTGGGGAAAATAAGCTGATTTTTCCTGTTAGTTATGTTTGCACTGTGTTGCAATTAAATAAATGCAGTAAAAATATACACTTAGTCTTTTGTTTTTGTTTGKTTTTTTTAAGAAAGAGCAAAATCCTCACCTGTTTGTGAGAGATAAGCTATAATGTGTTTTTAAAGTACAATTCTTATCTCTGCTGAGCAATAAAGATGGTTTATAAACGATATCCCTGCCATAAGGTAAGCAAAGATAATAGACCTGATTTGTAGGCAACATATGGGCCTTTGGATTCAATTTATTTCTTTTTTTATTTCTTGTATTTGCCAAAGRCCTCTGTTCTGTTTGTTTGGGCCAAAACTGAATCTTAAAGATCGCTCTTCAAAATATATATTGCTTCTATTATTAAGAAACTATGATTCAGACGTCAGTTAAATTGTCCCCAACATAGTCTTAAGAGAGACAAAATTAACATAGCTATAGCCAATTATTGTACTATTTCTACAATCAACAATGGAAATATCATACAGCTGAAAAATAGCTTCTGAAATTTAATCATGTATCTAGAGGAGAAGCAAGGTTGTTTTTTTGGCTGATGTATAAACATTAAGTATGCCTTTTGGATTATGTCTCTCTTTTCACACAGCRTTATTATTTAAGATAGAAGTAAATGYTAAATTAATATAGCAAAGAAATCTACAAAACAACTTTCTGAGTCTGCTTTCTGCCTAATTGCCGTGACTGATGCCAACATCCAAACCTGTGTTTCTAAAATCTTCATTAAGTTATTTCTAGCCCTGGAAGAACCTAAATGGTTCTTCCTAACCTAAGTGGTAAGGACCACTGTGGTTTTGGAAGTTTTGTCTGCTTATCAGATAGCAATACTTTAAAGAAAAAAAAATTAACCCTTTCTTMGGTTTTGTAACAAAGACATTTGCCACTTAGATCAGCATTTGCTAATGAATTCAGTGGTCTCTCAGATTTAATTTAAGTCTTAATCCCAACACAGTCAGCAAAATCTCAGTCATAGCTCTTAAATGCCACTGCATCCATYATCACCAGAACAATTTAAGAGGCCATTGTTACTGCCCTTGCATAGTTGCTTGACATTATGCCTCCAACAGAAGATAAAACTGAATCGCAGTAAAAGATGATGCGTACACTTTAATCCATTCTCAGACTAAAATAGAAGATAATTTAGCTTATACTACCTTCATTATTATTTTGATTAAAGTAGCTTTTCTCTGAAATGGACAAAAAAAATCATCATATCTGCTATGATAGTAGCTCAGTTCCAGAGAGAATAACTGCATTTTTTTCTCTCCTTTGAAATTTTAGTTCCACTAAAGTCCATTAGGACTTCATTCAAAAATTCTTTTTATGAATTTGTTTTTGATTTCTAAGACACGAGGATTTCATCCCATCTTTTTACAATGTCATATTTTACCAGACAAACAAAAAATTGTATCATTTTCCTTTTTCTTCAGTGCAAAATAAACCAACAACTAGCTTTTACACTTCCTTTCTGGAATATTTCCAGTAACTGAAGCCTGAGTGCAGACCATGATTCATAGCACTTGCCACAAATAAGGCAAAAAATCTTCCAAACTATGTTTTTTCTCCTTTCAGATTAGAAGATTTTGAATATATAAATGCTTAACATCCTCAGCTAGCAGGCTTTTAGAATAACCAGACAGGCCTTACGTAATACATAAAGGAGGTCAGAGACCTCTTTTGGTACTTTGCCTRCAGGAGAGGTCTTGCTTTTCTATGTGCTAGGTGATTGAATGAATTGAGAACAATCTTCAGCTAGATGCTGAAGAAAAAAAATCTATAGTCAGAGGCTTTTAAATTTTTATTGATAYTACTTCAGGAGAGCAGTGAGGAAACAACAGATCATCATCTCACAAGTCCATTGCTAATGAGTGTTATGATGAAGCTAAGTTCGTCTAGCCATTAGAAGATTTAAAAAGAGACAGCTCATGGGTGATTAAGTGCCATGACCCATCTTGGTCTCTTGAAAGTTTCCTTTGTGAGGAAGGATTCCCCTCTAAATGAAAATTGGTGTTGATAACTGTAAAGCAAGACATGAGGAAACAAAAAGTGAATTATATACAAAGAAAAATTCAACTAATAGTAGTCATGGCAGAGCTCTTTATTATGTTATTATGAATTTTCCTTTGAGGACTTCAGCCCAATATGACCATAAATTTGACCATTTATGGTCAAATGCAATTTTTTGAATTAACAAAAAGAGGACTGAGAAATCATCAGTGCACAATTTTTTGAAGCTACAGCACAAATTTTTGAAGCCCCAGCATCAAAAGCCCCAGTTTCAAAAAGTATATGCTAAAAAACTTGAATCAAGAATGATGACAAATATGATCAGAGATTAGAAACATCCAAGGAGAGCCCTAACTGGATTAGTTCCCTTCAAAGTGAAAAGAGATGGTGGGAACAGCAGATAGGAATATGATAATGGCTTGTATTATCATGAATAGCATACTTCACTAGGAAATGATTATTTGCTGTTTTCCTAACATAATAAGAAAGGGACATCCAATTTACTTATGAGCCAGTAGGTTAAAAACAAACAAAAGAAAATATTTCTTCCACTGAATGAATAATTAACTTACATAACTTGTTATTACAAGCAACTGCAGATGCCAAAAGAAGTGGATTCAAAAAAAGAACTGAACCAGTTTGGAGATAATAAGTCTATCAAAGGATAACTAAATACAGTAGTTTAGATGTAACCTCCAGTGCAGGAAGTTTCTGAGCTGTGGATTTCTGAAAGCTAGGCAGCATAGAAAGGAAGGAACATAATGTAATTTCCTTGTCTCTTATACCCTAAGCGTCTGCTATTAGATGCTATTTGAGAAAGGATATATGTCTTGGCATAGTGACAGCTATAAGAAATAGTATGCAAAAAATAGATGCAGTTCCAAACAGATAAGTACAAGCTTATCACCAACAAATCTTTGCTAAAATTTAGAGGAGAGAAGAAGGTTTCATGCTGCTCACAAGCTGAACATGAATCAACAGTGTAATGCTGCTGTGAAAAGCAAAATGCCAAACTGAAACAGCACCTGTAAAAGTGATATGATTTTCTGATTTCCTTAGCACTGCTAGTATCTCAGTAAATATTTTATGTCATTTTATGGTGATGCACTTGAAGAAAAATATGAACTACTGGGACAGAGCAATGAGGAAAGAAAAAATAATTAAAGATATTAGAAACATGAACTACAAGAAATGATTGAAAGATCTGGCATTGTTTAGTTATGACAGAGACTAGACATACTAACAGTTTTTAAAATGTAAGAGGTCTTACAGACCAAATAAAAGATTTTCTTTTATTCTCCAGTACCAGGATTAGTAAGAAAAGAAATAGTTTCAGCAAGAATTTAGACTGGATGTTGGGAAAGTTTAAGTAGAAGTAGATGTTTTTCCTTGGGACATTACATGTTGCGCTAAGACTCAAACAGACATCTATCTGGAATGTTTTGAAAGCAGGAGAGAAGGAAAAATTATTAGGCTTAAAAATACACTCCCCAGCCTTATTTTCAATAATTATATTTGAATATATTTCAAGTTCTGTTTTAAGAATTTTAATCTCAGCAACTAATCTCAGTAGTTGTACAATAGTTCCGTTATGACTTTAATTATTAAATTTCCAACAAAATAGCTTTGTTTATTTTCTCACTGGAAAATGCCAGTTCAAGAATTGTTGTGAATTATTGCAGTATCCCTCAAAGACTAGTTTGGGGAACATTTATCCCAGGCCATTATCATTCCAAAGAGCTGATTAATGTCATGTCTGGTCTCAGTTAAGCACTGGTAATGAATGGCTGGCACCTTTTTCCATCTATAAGCTTGAATTAAGTATGCTTGTCAGTTTGCAAGTTGATATCAAATATAAGGTTTCATACCTGGTGACACTTTACACTTGAATATATACATTTAGTCATCAAATGAGAAGGAAGCACCTTACTCCTTTAAGAGTTCAAGAGATGTTAACAGGCAAATCAAGCACAGGTAATTTTACATTTCCAAAGAACTGAAAGACTCATCTATAATTTAATAGGAATAATGTCAAAACTGTATCCCAGATCATTACAGATGAAGCTTTAAGGAAGAAAAAAAAATTATACTGGAAGGGAAGCCCTAGAGCATTCCAAGAAATGGCTGACTTGAAAAGCTCCTAGGAAATGATTCACACTGACCAAGCAAAACAAACATGAAAACTTCAGCATTCCTTAAAAAGGACTTTTGACTGTGCAGAGGGAAGCTCTCAGAAAGTAGTTATATAGAAAGATAGAGGCCCATTTGGTGAGAGAGAGAGAGCCTCCACATGAATATAGGAAATGTACAGAAAATATGATGTTAATATAGCTAAATTAGGTGCATTTTCCTTTTGTCACCGGTCTTTCATAAAAACCTATAGCATTGTTGTACGTTTTAGTGGTTTAAATGCCTTTTATTTACATTTTGCCATAATCTGGTTCAGATTGTGGTCATTAAAATATGTATGGTTAGCAGCAAGCCATTCTATATCAACAGATATAGTGATCCTTAAAACTGGGGTCCTAACAAGTTCAAAACTCCCCTAAATAGTGATGCAAGAAATTTATAGGTTAAAAAAAATATTCCATGTAAGATACATAGATAAGAGACTATATCACAAGAACAAGAGAGGAAAAACAATTTTTTTTCAGTAATAACTGTGTGGCAATGTATTAAGGAGGGATCCCAAGGGAATTGTGCAAGAGTACTATAGTCAAGGTAGTTTCTGTTCCTACTGCCCAGCTGCTTGAAGCACAGTCTATTAAACAAGCAATAAAAAGTGTTTTGAAGGAATAGTCAGGGAGAGGCATTCAATTTACTGAACACACAAAAAAGAAAGTTTTAGCAGAAAATTTCTCCTGGAGAATAAAAGATTAGATATCACAGGGATTTTTAAAATAATAAAAAAAAAATCTTTGCCTAACTAAGGACTTCTTCATCCAGCAACAGTTAAAGCTCTTGCTGTAACTGCAAAGAGAGAAACAACCTATTGCTCTTCAAAACAGCCAAGTTTATAGTTCTGGAAAAGGCCTTGAAGAATGAGAGTGCTGTTAATATAACATACTTGGAGGGATCTGCTCGGGCAGAGCAGGAATTTATCCTTGAGTGGGAAGGTGCAGAGGGCCTCTCGTTAGTGAGAATTCTGCACTATTTACTTGCAAGCATACTGCCTGGAAATGATGACTCTTCTGCCATGATTAACATAGAATGGCTAAAATCAGACAAGTTGCAGATGCAGCTGCCACTGTCAACAGGCCCAGGGTAGCTAAGGACTAAGATCTGCTAGTTGACACATACTGGGAAGCCTGAGGAGGTAGAGGAGGTATAGAATGAGGATCAGCTCTGCTGAATAAGACCACCCTCAACATAGAAATCACACAGTGACTTTATATGCCAGGAAATGAACTTTTCTGTGTAGAAAACTTTGTGCTAATGGCTACCTGCCATTGCAGGTAGAAAATCACAGAGAAAATCCTCATGGAAAATTGTGTCCAGGCAGAGAGGTACCACAATGATGTAAGGGATTGTCAGGAAGAGACCTAAAGACCTTTATCACAGTACTTAAGCAGCCACTGTATTACTGTTCTCATTTAAAAGCAAGAGAGCTTCTGAAATGATCAAGAAATGATTATTCTTCATTCTAGCAGGTCAGGTGAAATAGGTACTGCTGCAGTTGCTGGGACTACCCCACAAAAGCTGATAAGGAAATTTGCTTCCTGGGAACTCCTACAAATTTCCTTTCTCAGATGGTCAAAACAACGCTTTAAATGGTCCTTGTGGTCGTTATGAGCCAAATCATACCAGATGGAGAAAAATACCCTGCCTCTACTCCTAGCAAGAAATTCTGTTACCTAATGTCTAAAAGCAACTGATTTTTGTAATGTGGGACCTGAATTCTTAACACAAGTCCTGTTGGATCAATCTCCCAAGAGAAATCTTTGTAGACAGAGTGACAGCTTTTATGATCCTTAYTTTTAAAGAATTATAAAATAATGAATTTGGCTTCCTATTATCCAGAAATAAATCACTTCATAGACATTTTCTTCAAAATGCTTAAAGTTCAATTGGATATATATACATATATATATTTATATATACATATATATATATACAACCAGAAAGATTGTGATAGCAGCAGAGTGTTACCTTATTTATCATCTGTCTACCACAATTTACTTCAGGAGTCTACATTGTTTATCRGTTTAAACACCTTTACAAAAAGAAATACCAGAAGTCTTCAGACCTTAGATCTTAGTGGACACTTTTTTTTAAAAAAAAAAAAAAAAAAAAATTAAACTGAAGGAAGAACTTTACATATGCAGAGGATTATGTGTTGATTTAAAATCCACACTAGACCTGTCTAGTCTAGTCTGAAGTCTGAAGGAGTGGTACAGCTGAAATAGTTGCAAGAATTCCTTTGAAGTGGAAGATCTACTGTTAGTCTTAATCCTTGCAAACTTCTTTAAGATGCAAAATTCTTGGGAGGGGAGCCTTTAAGGAAATGAGCAGGTTAATGAATCGACCTACAATGTCAGGAAATGGCACAGTCAGGCTGTACCACWAACTGTGCACATTAATAGTTTGAAAACCTGTTACAGATGGAAACAGATTATAAACATGGCATGCAGGAAAGAGAAGGGGTCTCAAACTCCTCTTCTTCCAGATTTACTCACCAATAAAGGGAAACTCATTCAATAACATAAATCTGTTCTACAGACCAAAAATTCAATAGAAGGAAATATTTTTGATAAAATATCAGGCTTTGATGAAGATATCTTATTAGACAAAGATGCAGCCAGAAATAGGAGGTCATAGAGGTTTGAAAAGCAGCTCTTTGATCATTGCAATTAAGGACAAGGGCAATATTAAACAGCCTTGGTGATCTTGTAAGAACAGTTTGGAAATTTAGTTTTCATATGATTTGCCAAAGGCTCAGCACAATAACGGGTTTTGATTTATTTCTTTTCTTCAGGGTAGATAATATACTAGAAACTTAGAAGAGCTTCAGCCATCTCAGCCAAACTTCCATTGGATTTGATCAGCTTAAATTAGCAGATTCTGCTCAAAGTGTTCAAATCTGCATCCATCTTAGATAATTTGGGAGAACAAGATAGTGCCTCCGGGACTGATCCATGTAGAATTTACATTTCAGAAATCAATCAAACAAAAGTTGGGAGGACTGCATTATTTTACCTGTGATTATTTTGGTGACAATTGTTTACAGAAGCAGCTGCAAAGAATACACACAAGTTGGATTTATCTTTGAAAAGCTGTATTCTGGTTATTAGAAGAGCATCTGAAGCAGTCACAGTTAATCACTTTGGCCAACAGCCTGAGGAAAGGAAAAGGGGAGGGAATTACTCCCTTGTCCCAGAAGGAAAGATACTGCAGATTGAGTTACTGAAAGCCAAAAATCAATGACAAAGAAAGTTCTTTGGATAGTAGAACCATGGTGAGAAGTGTGAATCTTGGAGGTGTCAAACAGGAACCAATTTTTATTATCCAGTTTTTACAGGAAGTTATTTCGACAATATTTTCAGCATAAATAAATAAACATGGAATTTACCTCATATAACTGTATGAATAAATAAATCAGTGAAGGCAGGACACTGCAATAAGGTCAAAAATGGAAATGTGTTGTTGCTTTTGTTTTTGTTTTCCTTTCTTGGATATTTGTGGGAAATTGCTGAAAAATGTGAAGCTTGCAGCTTCCTACTTGATTTAAGATGCAGCAAAATTTTGAAATTTAACTATACATTTTGAGACTAGAGTTTCCTTTTTCTCCACAGTTCTAGGCTTGACTTCAGTGGAATGACTTCTGGTTCAACAATATAGCAATAAAATCAGTATTATATCCTTCTTTTTGAAATTATTTGTTTTGATAACTTCTCAGATTTCTTTATCAATGGCATAACAAATAGTTTTGGGAAATTTTCCATTTTTTAAAATAAAATCAAAACAAAATTATGTAATTGAGATTTTATGTTTTTGCTTCACACTTTAAAAGTATCTGTGTAAAAAGGCTTGAAAATCATTTCTGATTGCCTCTCAAATGCTCAGTAGCAAAAGCAAAACAAAGATCTGACAAAATACTTTAAAAAATCATGACTTTGATACTTAATTTGAATATTTGATGGCTTTAGTCATGACTTTTGTAACCCACGGACTTGATAATATTTTCACTGAATCAGTTCATTCTATCCCAGGTGGAGACATTCYCTTCCCCAATTTCCTGATCCAGTAGGGCAGAGTTAAACTGTATTTTTGTTTCTTAGAAGATA
The DNA here is from genome assembly GCF_003343005.1 of Rhea americana. Lineage (NCBI taxonomy): Eukaryota > Metazoa > Chordata > Aves > Rheiformes > Rheidae > Rhea > Rhea americana. The sequence goes on from NW_028186645.1 coordinate 9,809,785, forward strand.
TGTGGAGTTTTAATAATTATTTAACATAATGGTTTATTTATGTTTCTCTARAAGTGTTGTTATTAGTTCAAAGTTTAAATAAATTCAGAAACAGAAATATAAACATATTCTGAAGCACTGAAAATGGCCTTGCATTCAAGGCTGTGTTATACAATATTGAGTATTACATAGCTTTCAGCAAAGCTCTGAGAGGCCCTTCAAACCATGGGTTAATTAAAAACTACATTTAAATCTTAACATCTTGGGCACATTGCTTTTCCCTTACTTATGCCAAAATACAGACTATAAGGTTTCTTTGTAAAGGAATCACTCTAAATGCTAAAAAGCTTTCATAGATACTATCAAACCTTTAATGTTTTAGCAAGAGATCCATGTGATGAACCATGGGGTGGACTACATGCCCTGTTACTATTTTCTCCTCTTTATTTCTCTTGTTCTCTTCTGATTTTACAGTTTTCAWCTTTCATGCCTAATGTGGCTTGTGCAATCGTTCTGTTTTTATAATAAGCGGCACTGCTATTAACACAGCTCTGAATGGAATTTGGTTTTCTTTCTGCTTTATCATTGCAATGCACTGTTGCTCCTTATTCAGCATGGTCTACAAATATTTCACAGATGTTTTTCTTGCAGCACAACTTATCGTTTTTGGATAGATTTTTTTAGAAAATGAATATTTTGTGTCCTGTGTCTGTCTGGYTGATGGTCACTTGCAATTTTTAAAAAATTCATTGGTCATTTTTAAACAACTGTGAGAATATAAGTCTCRGAGACAACAAGATGTTCACAAGTTTGTGAAAATTGGTGACTAGGTAGAGAATAAAGACACTCTAAATGCTGCTTCATAAGGAAAGCTAGATGGAGCTCAGCCAGCTGGTCACTGTGCAGTCATGCACTGGCTGGCTAATCACATGTGTATCTTTGAATCACCTAAACTAGTTTTTTGCTTTCTGGCTGACAAACTCCTCATTTAAATGGTGATTGGTAACATAGGAGGAACTCAGAGTCCTCTGCAAACACAATAGAGGTATTGCAGAGGTGGGCTTTAAAGCAATAGAAAGGACATCTTGGAAACAGGAGGGAAAAAGAAAGGGAGAGAAGAACAGAAAAAGTTATGTGTGTATGAAATAAATTTGTAGAATTTCCTGTTCATTAATTGTCCATAAAACACTTCTTTGTGGAGGGAGAATCCTGGCAGGGAACTTGTGTTTTACAAGAGCTTGGACTATCTTTGGGGGAAGAATTCTGTGATATCATAACTTAAAGATTCTACAAAATTTGAGTTAGATAAAAGAAGCAACAGGGAACTAAGAGGAAGGAGAAAGAATAGGAAGCATGGAGAGAAGCAGATACAGRCTTGCAATACTTCTTTATGCTTGGAATATTACATCTTCAACATACCAACTGTGTAAACACCAGGAAGAAGGGAAATTACTGAAGTACCAAAACTAAAAAGTTGCTAATAAACAGACTTTTTCTTTAACAAAAGCAAAATATTTAAAGTAGCATATAGATCCAGTAGCATAAGTCAAACTGAGCATAGCTTTGGAAAATAAACTTTAAAGAATCCTTACCAGGTAAATTGACAAAATAATCTAATGCTGTTTATAGACATATGTACATGGATTCTAAGGTCATAGAAGCGTGTATAGAATATACTCTTCCACTAGTTAAAAACTTAATTATCCGACTTAAAAAAAAAACAGTTTTGTATTATTTCTGAGATGGGAAAAAAAATTGCATTCAAGAAAAAAAGAAAGAGGAATATGGGGAACATCCAGCTGAGCGGTGATAAGAAGTAAAGCAACATGTTCTGGAATTTGTTTTTGCTGCATTAAAAGTCTTTTTTGAAAACAACTTCAAATCATTCATTTGATTATTGAACGAATGAAAGCAACACAGGTAGGCTTTCCTCTCAAATTCTATTGACATTTTCTTCAGCTTTTTTAAACTCCAATTTCTGTAATTTTAGAGATTTTGGACGAATATGTATTCAGTTATGTTAGCTATTTGAAAATTCAACAGAATTCCAATGATTTAAAATATATTTTTTGAAGGCTTACTCATTTCAGGCTATCTGTTCAAGAATATGTTTTCTTTTAAAGTAGAAAGCCTGTAAACTGTTAAGTAGAAGTAATAATAATATAAAAAATGCTTTCTTTTTATCTACAGGTTTTTCTCCTTTAAAAGAAGAGGCATTTTCTTTGCTGTGAAGGCTGGTTGCTTTTAATCACCTAATGACAATTAATTAGATGAAAACAAAGCCCATTAACCCACTATAAATCTACAAATACATTAAGTGAGTATTCCTGATACTGTGAGACAAGATATATTTAGACATCCATGCACACATACACAAAAATATAAAAAAACAGAGACTGCCCTTCCAAAAAAAAAAAAAAAAAAAGGAGAGCGAGAGAAGAGAGAGAGAGAGAAAAGGAGCAAACTTTTTGTCTTTGAGGATGTCCTTAATTTAAGTATTGAGCACTAGGCTGTAGCATTTAAGGAAACCCAATAAGGATTCTATTTAAGTAATAAAAATATGGAAGGTGCCCTATGGGACAGAGATGCATTAAAGCATCATATTTAAATATGATGTAACTTCCTTTAATATGTACTTTCTATTACATTTGTCCTTCAGCTGGATTTAAGATCCCTGAGCCTTTATGTGAGTGATGAATTGGCATATAAAATACACCTACATGAGACAACATGCTTCTTAGAGAAGTATTGAGTGATCTAGGGTATCTACTGTCTTAAAAATGAACAATGATTCACCARATTTTTCACTTAGGGGCAGTATCTCAATATAAGACTTAACTAATCAATTACTTTAAATGTTGGTAAAGTTAATGATTCAGAATCTGTTCAGAAAAAAAAAAATAAGCCAGAGCATGAGAATAAGACTTTAGCAAAGACTTATGAGAAATGCAATCTTGTTAGGGAAGCCAGCCATCACACCAATAAGGATAGTGTCTTCTAAAGTGGAACTGACAGGTTGTAAATATTTCTCAGAAACAGATTTTCCCTATCATCTGAGTTAAAGTTGCTGAATCACTGTAGACACTATTACCTACTTCGGCCTTGTTTTCCACCACAACCTTCTCTTCAAGAGGCTTTATTTAGACTGAGTCATATATCTTCAATTGGAGAGGGATAATAGTAGGAAATTAAAATAATTAATTTTTAAATACACTTTTAATTCCATTTAGGGAGCATGTATCAGAAGCCTTTTAAAGCATTCTGAATACACCTATGCTATCTGTTCCATGCAATATTTTTTTTCTGGTTATCTTCCTATGGTATAACCATAGTTTAATACGTATCGTTACAACAAACAATTATTCTGAATAGAATGAGATATTTGTGACTCTAATGTAAAGAAACAATATAGAGAAATACACGCCTGGTATGACAGCAGAGGTCTTGAGAATCAGGCCACAGTATGCAGTGTAGAGGAGTCCAGGCATGGAGTGAGAAGAGATGAGGCACAGGCTGGCACTGGAGCCTCCATGGCTATAAACATCTCACTAGCAGTTGGTTAAAGAAACACAGACATGGTCAAAACTAGCTTTAGGGGTGACAGAGACACAAAAGAACAAGTAGACAAAGRCAATAAAGAACATCTAACATACATATGTAGGCAATTTGGATGTAATGTAGGCATGCAAAACAATGAAGAAAAAAGAAGGTGTAAAAYACATTGGCAAAGATATAAATGTGACCCTAGGAGATCCTAAAGTGAGGAAGAAGATGYCATCAATATCAACAGCATACTCTTGTCAGCAACGGATTCCAGATGCTGCTGATTTGCTGTAACTAATTCCACCAAAGAGAAGGATCTTGGGAGACTGTGGAAGGAAGAGCTTACCAGAAAAAGGTGTAGAAACTAGAAAGTATATGCACAACAGTTTTAACTGTATTACTATTGTCGAGGGTTTTTTTTTCTGTATGTTTAGCCTCCTCTTTATTTTCTTTATTTTCATCTTTTTCTGTAATAGATCTCAACTCTTTGATTAGACGGTTAAGATTTTGYTTATCCTAATAATGAATTATTGAATTTACATACAAACTTTATTTTCTTTTCATCTATAATGATTTTAAGTATAAATGTGGATATTGTGACAATATTCCACTGAAGTTTGCATATGATTATTGAAATCCTATGGAGTCCACATATGAGATCATAGAAATCTCTGTGCTAAARTGGTAAACTAGATTCATATCTTCTTCCAACATGCATATAGATGAATTTAATGTCTTTCAGTAGAATGATATAGTAAAGATATTTCTTTTTTGGTGCTTATCCTACATAGGTCAGTAAAATAYRTATCTTTTGTCCCATTATAAGTGAAAATCAGCAGGTTTGCGGACTCATTAGCATTCTCATTTCAGAATGTCTTTTTTTTTTTTTTTTTTCCTATCCACTAGATCACACTGAAGGCTAGAATCCAGCTAGAAGATTGTATATACATTTACAGAAGAAATCCTAACTGACCTAGATGGCCTTCCACAGAATCTGACAATGGGTTTAGCATGCTTTTGGCTAACGATGTGTTTCTACACTCAGGATTCAGCCCAGACCTTGCTGAAGCTGTTAGAATAATTCTCTCTGAAGAAGGTTGTAACAGTATCTACAGACCATTCCAGCCCTTTTAAACTCCCATGCAAACTCCATGCAGTTTGATAATATCTTTATTAAAAAGAGATGCATTCACATGCTCTTAAAGGATAATAATTCAAAAATATAAATATAAATTATATAATACGTAAAAGCTAGAGCCTTTAACATTGACTCCAGATTTCCCCCAAAGCTCCAAAAACTTTTGTTTTTCTCAGTTTAACTCACCACCCTAATTATTTTTGAAGAACAGAAAGGATGTAGTAATTCACAACTTGAGTTTAAGTCTGCTCTGTGCCGTTCATGTTCTTCAAAGGCATAAACACCCTGCAGCTCATCCAGCAGGGACCCATTTGCTGATTCATGTGTGCCAAACTGAGTCACAGAGGCATATGCGGCAAGTAGGATCCCTGAGGCCTGGAAACAGTCCATTGCACTGGTCTGATCCTGCCCCTTCACGGCACCCACTGAGACGCGGCTGGGGTTGCCATCAGAGAGGACTGAAAGGGTCCATCAGATTTTTTCTCTCCCCACCTCTCCAGCTCACCTGAGAAACACTGACACATGAAATAATATGCCATATACTCTGTGTGATCTGCTCCAGCCAGGGCATCCAAGCAAATCAAAGAGAGCAATACCAAAGACCTATCAGGACCGAAGCAGCTTATACACAAAAGGGCTGGAAATCAGCATGATGGATAGACTTTTCTAAAGTGGATGTTTCTGAAACACAATTTTTAAATAATTAGGAGAAATACCTATAAATAAAATTGTGAAGGCCATCATGTTCATTAGAAAAATACAACTGTATTTTACAGCAAGCAATAAATTCTAATATAAGGAAATTCTTATTTGAAACATTTAGTACTCTGTATTAACAGTAATGCTGTTAACTTTCTTATTTGTAACTTCTSTATTTGCTACTGTTATTTCAATCTCGTTCTTCAGCAGCTATCAAAAGCTAAAAGGATGAGAGCATGTCATCCTTTACAATCAATGCAGTTAAGGCCATCATCTGACAGTGCTTTCTGCACAATTTCAAATTAAGATCAGCCTTGGAAACTCACAGGTCTACCTTATCTTCTGATCAAACTCTGTTTACTGGATTATAGGGGCAAAAATGCATCTCTAAACAATTTCTCTTTACCTTYTACAACAAGCCAGAGGAATGTTTACTGTGAAATTTTGTTTTGTTTTTAACTGACAGACATGCAATTTTCCAAAATTGCTGTAACTTAGTAGACACTAGTATTATTACCGAAAGAAATATGGCAGGAATCCTATCAAAAAACACAGTATGTAAATAAACAGTTAAAATTGCAGTAAAATGCATCTGAGTATAGAGGAAGAATCAAGGCTCTCCCACTGCCTGGCATTGTCTACTTTTGAAATAAGTGATTTCACTACTTTTACAGAATTTTAATTCAGACTTTGTTTTCTTGTTGCCTATAGGAAGGCATAGGAATTGAGGGGAAGAGAAAAACACTATTTAAAAAAATCCTTTATACAAAAAACATATACTTTGTTATGTAGCATCTTTGTGTRTGATACAGAGCAGAACCTTAATCTTTGGAACTACAGTGGAAGCAGAAACAGGAGACATTTTAACCACAGAGTTAACATATTTGGCAGAAGGAGACCACTGCTATCCAACAGCTGGGAAGTACTGTAGGGTACAGGGTCTAGTTAGCACAAGGCCACGATGTGTACCTGGTGAAGGAACTAGTTCTTAGAGCAGTCCATAGATGACTTACCTCTTCTTTTTTTTTTTTTTTTTTTTTTT
>NW_028186645.1:9816210-9857459 GCF_003343005.1 Rhea americana
GTGGGGGGAGTGAATGGGGAGAAATGGGTAGAGAGCATGACTATTGTCCTTATCTCCTCCTTTGCCTGAGAGGAAAAATTATTTTCTTTCAATTTATGGCCGCAGGAATGGGTGGGATGGCTTTGTGGATCTCAGGGGAAATAATCTTGTTTCTACATCAAAGTTGTCACAGGAATGAAGAAGTATAGATCACTGGAGCCATGTACTGAGCTTAGAGGACTTGACTTCTAGGCCATTGCATGAATAAACACATGTTAATTGACACTACACTGGCAGCTCCTGCTCCTAGTGATTGATAAGTGATTGTTTTTGTCTATTCATTATGGGCTCAGGACACTTAAATCATATATGAATGACAAAAGCAAGAGAAACACAGTGTGGCTTTTCATTTTTCATTTCATCAGCTGAATGCAAGTGGCACATCAGGGAACAAAAGAAAAGGTGTGATTGCAGCACAGAGGGATATTCCCCATCATATTTGTTGCAAATATAGATCTTCTAAAATAGAACACTACAAGGATGTCTCCTAGCAAATGCTTRCAAATTATTAAACCTTCCTATAATAGCACAGCAGCTACATGGCTAATCTCAGCAAGATTGAGGATTGAGGAGGACATGTGGCAATACGAGCTGGGCAAGTAAGAAGGACACTGATTATTTCAGGTGGTTGCATACAAATAAGTCCCCTCACTCGTGAGATAGGCCCTCGTTTTGGGCATCCAACAACACTCATATAACAAGTTCTTCATGAAGGAGAAGAGCGGGTTGGAAGACAGTCTATGTGAGAAGAAAAAATTAGCACATACAGGAAAAGAAAAATAGGTAGCAGAGAAAAAAATGGCATAGAAGAAGTTAGCCCTAATACTGATGTTGCAGAAACATTTGAATTTTTCCCTGTTCGTAATCGATGGCAGTAACACACTGCCTTTTCCTACATCCTCTTCTGTAAATAGTTTAACAGCCACACATAGTGGTGGTATCACACACACAGTTGTTATAGTCCTGCTGTAAACTGATTCCTCAGCTATGCTTTGTGCATTGGAAAGTGTATTTCAGAATGGGTGTAGCATTCGCTTTCATGGGCTATATTGATCTTCTCTGTATTATTCAACTGCATGGGGTCTTATAGCACATACGTTTTTCTCCGTCATATATTCTTGTTAAGTCATAAGTGCTTTTTAGCAGCTAGGAGTAACGTCCAATACTGATGAGAAAGGTTTTTTTGGAAATGGCTAATGTGCATGCRTTGCTTCTAGAATCCTTACAAAGACATGATACATCCTGCTTGAACAAATGAAGTTGCTTACGTTAACCTATACTGCCGTGCTTGACTTCACGCCAACTCACAAATTTTCTTAACATATCTCTTTAATAGGGAAGAATCTTATCATCAGCATTGTAAGGCAGAGAGCAATGAATTCCATATTGTTTCCTGAACTGTGAATGTACAAACCATCTTGTAAAGGCACACAGGCTTACAACACTGTCATTCGGATTTTTTGACTTTCAGGTCAAACCATAGTTTGACATTCAATTAAGTGGTTTAGAAATCTGGAAGGAGCCATTACGTAAATGTAAATATAAAGCTATTTTAGTGTATGAGTCTTTTCTTCTTTTTTATTTTATTTTATTTTTGTTAACCACCGCTAAAACTGTTTGAAAAAGTACTGTGCCTTTTCTGTAACAAACTGACATTTTATCACATTTCTATGATTTTATTATGAAAGGCATTGCAGTCATTTCTATCTGATAAGAAAGAATTTCATTGTTCTGGAATATTGTATATGTATTAGAAGGGGATATCATTTGAATACTTTGAAAATTGTGATGTAGATTTAAAAACATCTCACAAACATATATGTGTGTGTCTTTTCTTGTGTGTGTACTCATTCAGTAAAGAGGAGTATCTGTATATTCTGTCCATGGTTATTATATTTCATTTTCACAGAATAAAATTTTCCTTTCCTTCATCACAAGTACATAATTTCAAAGAAGAAAAATATGCAACATTCCGTTCTTTAGAGATAATATTCTATTGCCATCATAAATAATTTTATTTGGCTCATGTGATCACCCATTCAATGTCTATAGCAGTGGAAATACTGATTTTGTTCATTGGTCATTTTGATCATTTTAATGGAATAATTCTGGCAGTTGTGCTTTTCAAGATGAGTTGTGTCCACCTTAGCACCTAGTTGTTTGTCACTGAGACTTCTTGCTCTTGCACAGAGCATGATAAAGCTGCAAATGCATAAGTAGATTTCAGTTGGATCTACCATACAGTTCATACACTTTCTTCATTCTTCAAGGYATTCTACACTTAGAAAAACACTTAGTCAATAAGACTTTTGTTCTCCAAAATCCTTGTGAGAATAAAATTGCTTCCTTGTRTATATGAATCCACGCTATACAGCAAAAGGTAAATAGTCAGCCCRGTGCACAAGATTGAKTCTTCTTACCCTGAATATGTCCCAGCTATACTGTAACTATACCATAAATTCTTCATATTCATATATGCATCTTTGCAATCACTTAGGTTTTAGTCAAGCTATAAAAATATAAGATACAATGTGTGTGTTCTTGCTATGCTGAGTTGCCAGTTTGTGGCTTCAAATGCCCATGCTTTGTGTGGCTTGGAAAATGTTGCTCAGTATGTATTTTTCTTGTCCATTTTCTGTAGAGTGCTTGTGTTTCACTTCTCCCCTGGCCTTTGGGGGAAAAAAAAAAAAAAAAAAAAAAAAAAAAAAAAAAGGATTTCAAGCTTATAATGTGATATGTAGGCATACTACCTTACATGAATTTGGTTCATTTTATATAGAGATGCAGTGCTACATGTTGTACAGTGTATCATACTAGATGTTTTAATATCCTTCTGACATATATATATTATTCATGTAAATATTCTGATTTATAGGTGAAATTAGTGGTATTAGGATTCATACTAAGAGTGTACTCATTTGTTTTAGGAATACAAATTATTAAAAAAGAAATCAAATGTATGCATGTCTCTACCTGTGTAATATAAGTTTTCTGGTGACTCTTAATTTGAGTTTCTCTGACAGTGGAGTGCTTCGACTAGAATTAAAATTTTTATTTCATGCTTTAATGACCAAATGTAGTGTCTCCGTATGGTGTCATAATTCTTCTTAGATAGAAGAACATTTTAAAAAGTGAAATACTGAAAAATTTTGACTGAAAAGATACTGAAAAAAATAACCTTATATATCCTTGCTTTCAGGGTTCTCTATATACAGTTCCAGGAATTTTTACACACATACACAAGTGCATGAACAGCTTATTTAACTGACAGCTGCACTAATCACCTTAGAATTATAAAAAGTAAATACATTTTGAAGTTTTCTTACTACTAAGATCAATCATTTTGGGCTATTCAAAGATTATCTGATGAAGCAGTCTGTTTGTCAACTTTATTTTGAGAGAGAGGACAAAATCATTGCTTATAAATTATGATGCAAAGATGGTTTGGCAACTATTTTTTATCAGAAATATCTAAATGCTCACCAACACTTATCATTTGTTTTACTTCTGTTCTCCACAGTCCYATTGTAACATGAGAAAGTAACTTAGTTAAAAGGGTCTGAACTGGCTCAGAGGAAATGGCAAGTTCAAAGAAGGGTAAGGGTAGTGCAGATGTGAATAAATTGTGCATTATTAGTTTTACTTCATATTCAGAGTTGGGATAGAGAAAGAGAATTTACAGAGGAACTGTGACACTCAATAATGTCACAGTTCTAATCTTTGAAACGACATAGCTTCTAAGAGTCAATATTTCAGGCCCTGCTAAGATCCAAAATTAGTTCTTRTATATTTTACTAGAAGGGGGAAATTTTCCTTCTAAGTACCTAAAGCATCTCTTTTTCCGTACTGTATATATTACACCTGTATTAGGTGTAATTATACAAAAAAATTATTAAGGCTGATGTGTGGATGTTGTGTATTTTGAAGATTCAAGAATAATTTTGAAGGAAAAATTGGAAAAAATTTCTAATTCCTTTTCATGTAAATAGTGTAAATAGACAAYAGTAGGCAAAAGGCAGGTTTAAGGCTGACAAAGATGAATGTAAATTGCATTTATCAAATGACTATGCAACTTCTTAATTATAATAATCACAACTTCAATATAGATATATTTAGTGTAAATGTAGGCAGAGTTCCTTATTTGTACCTATTAATTTCAAACACTTGGTTACAATCGTTTCTTCTCTTACAGTGCTTTCCTATCTGCTTATCAAAATGAAATAATCTTATACATTARATAAGATTAAATCTCAGAAACTGAAGTAACAAGTGAGTTAACTCTTTGAAAGATAGAAGATGAAAAAATTGTCTAATAGATTTTGAAGAGAGCGTGGACAGAACACATAGGACACGTAAAYGTTTTTTACATAGAACATGTAAAAATATAGAAGTTTGATATTTTTATCTTTCTTTTTTCCCTTTCAGATATTCACCTCCTTATTTTAATTAATTTGTTCATATAAATACAGTAAGATTTTTGTATTTTTTAAATAACTCTTTACTGAGTATGTCAACAAGATAATATATAGTGTATAGTGAGGTTTTGAAGTTAACAATGCGTGCAACATGGCAGATTGCAGAAAACAGATAATGCAGACTTCAAACCATCTATTTTTTCCATATTAAAGATAGAAAATATACCAAACACAAAACAGAATCAAATGTGCATGTCTCAGTTAAAATCAATTTTATGAAAGATCATCTTGGTATATTTGGGACCCAGTGATCATAACAATTTGTTTAGTAACTTATCTGTTTCGGAGAGGATCAGAATTCAACTCTCATGAGGCACATTTCCACASAGCTTGCCAAACCTCTTTTGTACTAGTTTTCCAAATGGACTACTAGCCAGTGTCCTTTTGAAAAGAAAGATATTCTAYGCTGTACAAAAGTTTAATGCCAAATGGTTCAAAATTGCCTGTAATATTATGTGGGATGCAAAATGCCCTGTTCAGTAGAGTTCAGGGAAGGAGTGATCATCAGCTTCCTAGGATTATGTCTGTATTTAGAAGAGAGCATCAGGCAAKATTTGATGAGGTTCAGCGCAAGTAACTTTTGGTTTTGGCACTCCTTTCTGTTTTGTTTTTCCACTGAGCTGGAAAGATAAGTCATAAGTAAAACCATTATTCTTATGTTCTAAAGAAAAACTTTAATATCTCCTTGTTAGAATTTAAGGTGAAGGAATACTATAAATGAAGAATTCAATGGGAATTAACCACTTCACTGTCAAAAGCTGAGACTGAACTTTCACTGCAATGTCATTAATAAAGTGTCTCATGCAGACCTTTGAAAATTATACCAATAATAAGATATACATAAAGTTCTTTTGTTTGCAAATTAAAATAAATACTTTTTCCAGACGGAGGTTTGTTTTTCATGAAAAGAAAAAATGATTGAGAAAAAAAAAATAGTAGAGCTATTCTGGTATCAAATAGCATAAACTATTTCATTTTTCTCTGTTACATCACATTCATCTTATTTTTCTTATTGGCCAATAGGGAAAATGCCTAATATATTTTCAAAAATATATTTTCAAAAAACCCAACCCCTCAATGCTCATGTGAAGAAATTCAATAATAATGTCTCCAGTGAAAACTTTTTAACATAAATCCTTGCATCCATCAGGTGTTTATTTCTGCTGATAGGCAAGGAACACCTGTTATCATCACAGAACCTGTGAAAATSGGGGTCTGCTTTTAAATAAGTCTTCAAATGGAACCAAAGTGCTGGACAATGCTGTAAAGCATTGTTGTGATACTGGTTTAACATAATTTCACTCAAACTCTCTCATCAACTCTTCCATGCGTTTATGTCAGCCATTAGTGGTATACAATGAAAGATGGGTCAAATTTTGTCTGTGAACCACTCATTTGCCCATATGTCCAACAAACCTCTGCAAATTAGGACCTGCAAGTGAACATTTTGGAATTTCTGATSGATTGTATATGCATACATTTAGGACTTCTGCTCCCATAGAGTTCCCTTTAGTTAGTATTTGTGTTTGCACTAATTAAAAATGATCCCATTTCTATAAAGCCCAAAGAAAAAGTTACTTATATAGCTTTAATTTTAAATCATCAAACTATTGTTATCCATAATTTTTCCAAAATTTGTCCAGACTTCTTATCTTTCTTAGTGCAAACTGTCCATTATCTACTTATTTAGATGTGTCATGAAATGAAGTCTCAGCTGTTTGTGCAACTCTGACACTTTGTTTGAAACTTCCCAAACTCTGCTGTAGGTTGAAGTCCATGAAATGTTTTGCATTTAGATAGCAATTAGAATTAGAACAAATATTCTTCCAGTGTAAAATATGACCTTTTGCTTGACTACAGTTATGAATTTCTTTAGACAGTGCTCCCAGTTTTCTCCATGAATTTTGGTATAAGTGGTTTAGCATGTAACTTTTTTTTTTTTTTTAAGTATATTTATAGAAAAGGAACTTTGTCAATATCCCATACAAATCTATATATACATATATATATATATATGTTCTTCATACTGAAAAGATGCATAAACTATGTTATCTTTAAAATCACTTTGATTTTTGATCTAGGTATGCTCCACATATGTATATACACTTAATCATACAAGATCAAGTCAAATAGTTTGTGAATGCCTCCTGTTTTCACCTTATTAGGTCGCTAGCCACATTTGTTGTCATCAGTTTGAGCTTGTGGATCATTCATGTACTGTACTGCTGAATTTCCTGAATAAGTCATTTGCTACAGTTAGGGCACCTAGCTTATCTATGGTATCCTGAGGCCTAGAACAGATGATGGTCATCGAGAAGGAAAAGGATTCCTCCAGCATAAGTCATGGAAGTATCAAATGCTACACAATATACGTATGTGCAGTCAAAGGATATCTTTTGAAATCAAATGTACAGCTAGGTATTTTAATGAAATTAAATACCAGCTCCACACCCCATGGGAATCCCTGGCTCTGCTTAATCTCAAACTCTTATGTATCCAGTATGCAAAAGAAGAGAGCAGAAGCACAACTATTTGCTGTTTGTCTTACGGATTTTGGAAGCTAAAATATTATCAAACAAACAAAACCAAAGTATCAACCTTCTCCTCATGCTCTTAAGTCAATAGGTCACAGAGAAAACACTTTGCATAGACATATCTACCTAGATTTACAYCATGAAATCATATGGCAGCCTTTATTCAGCAAATTTCAGTGACGTTACTATTACAGTAGCCACACAGGTTGCCTAAAATACCTGTAATAGCTGGAGAAAAGAGCAAATATACAGAATATAGAGTGGAATTAAAAAATGTGATTATAAAAGGTGTTGGGGGAGAATGAAGTTCCTTACATAATGATTGGACTTTGCCATCTATCACCAAAAAATTGTATTCATTTTGCCATTGCAGAAAATAAGTGTTATCATGCAATTTGAGAAACTGCACACTCATAGACTGCTGGGGTTGAAGAATAGATAGAAATAAGCAAAGGAAAGGATTAAAACCCTCTCTCCCAATGTAAGCAGCCTCATAAAGTGAAAAATCTAAACATTCCATAGTGACAGTGCTTCAGCCCTTACTTCCAGTTTATTCTAATGACTTTTCCTTGTCCCTAGCTGATTACCATAAAAAGTTTCCTCTTTGGTTCCCTACTCCCGCAGGAAAGTTTTGTCTCTTTTTTCCTCCTTGTTGTGAACTTTTGTTTTGTTCCCAAACTCAGGAGAAAGTGAGACACATTAAAAAAACAAACAAACTAGGGGGGGGAAATTAATATTCACCACTGAGCTGGCAAGAAATACAGGTCTTTTGCAGCCACAGATTTGTTGGAACTTTATATAATTTTGAGAGCAGCATCATGATTTTAATATAAGCATGATGTTTTGCATAGTGTATGTAAAGCTCAAGGACTCAGAAGTGATTCCAGCTGAAGAATTTGAGGGAATAAAAGAGYAAATTCTAAGCCCACCTACTGCTTTAAAAGTACAGATCACTGTGGAAAACTTCCAAAAAGCTTAAGATAAAAGAAGGGTAATTTGGAGATTTGGAGGGACAGCATGTACTTGTGTTCTCAAAATTCCTAAGCTAATCAAATGCTTAGTTAATGTCCATCTCAATACATTCCATGGGGGGAAAAAAAAAGAAAAAAAAAACAACAGAACTTATACATAATTTCCCCTGCTGAATATATTTCAGTTCATAATAGGTCTGGAAGCCTTTCCAGTATTTTTTTTTTAATCTCTTTCTTCTTTGTTTTCTGTTTATTGGTTTCTTTGTTTTCCTTATTTCTCTGTACTGAACATAACCCAGATCAAACAGAGCTTGAACCATAAAAGTAAATGGCATCCTTTCCATTGACATCATAATTTGTGTCATGTTTTCAGTAATTTGCACTTTTAGATTGCAAATTCTAAAAGGATTCTACAGAGCTGAGAATTTCCCTCATTCAGGCCTTACCTGAACATGCTGTGTTAACAAATGCTGCTCTATTAAAGAGAGGTGCAAGTTAATGACAGCTATCTGTTACATACTGATAACCTCCATCTCCCACTGGGAAGGGTCAGAGAATGCCTAAAGCTTCTTAATCGTAATGAAAAGCATAAATAGATTCTAACATAAAAGTATATACTTTGGGGGGACATTTTTAGAGTAGCTTTTGCAAATAGGAATCAAGGTCACTTTGATTTTGACACTGAGTTCTGCCCTACCTTTCCTACTCCAAGTATATTACGGAAAAACTAATCAAACCAAAGACAGTCATTCTAGTACACTCAGAACTCCAGCTTTTACTTGGAGGTAGGAAACAGAGAACTGACAAAAGGGAACAGAATTATTTCAAATTCTTTGAAGCTCAACAGCAACTTATGTGTTTGAGTCAAAAGAGTTGTACCCATTTGATCTGAATTGCCTTTGTCTACTCCTAGTGACCCTGTTTTAATATGCACTTATTTTCCTGTACTACGGGATACCTAGGAACTTAGATCCCTCAGACAGCTTCGACAGCAAAGTGGTTAATGTTTGAAGAATGAGCCATTCTTTCCTTTACCATGACATTGGGTTCTTATTGTACAACCCTGTACAGTACTTAGCAATATTTTTTAAAGATTTAAAAAGCAAAGAGTTACAAAACCATTTGCATTTAACTTGAAATAGAAAAGATAGCACTTTTTTTTAAATCCCATTATATAGTACACCGTATAAATTACAGAGTATTCAAATGCATAAATGCATCTGTGTAACATTTATCAAATGTAATTTTTTCATTGTTATTGGAGGGTTTACTTTTTCCAGAGTTTTTGCTCTTTGTCCTAGGTACCCCCATCTCCCCTCACTATCACGTATGACAGTGCTCCAGATCTGAGACATTGCTGTTGCAGTATCGCATGTTGTTGGGGATATGACAGTCTGGATAGTTAATGCCCCCGTTTGGGGTATAAATGGGCTGCAGTCTGAAATCTCCTTTAAGGAGCTGATCATTATTTAAGGAGACAATCTGGAAGCTGGTTTCCGTCATCTCCAGGATGGAGTTGTCCTTCTTGGTCCCTGCCTCACAGTAGTCATCTTTCCGACGGCCTCGGTTATATTTCCACTTCTGGGAGGTGTAACGCCCCTTTTTGTGCATATGCCAGCAAAAAATGCTGAGCAGGACCACGAGGACAAAAATGACTGCACCCCCAATCAACCCTGCCAGCAGAAATGGGGAGCCCAGGTTCTGAGAAGTCGTCTGCTCATGGCTGGAGGGGATGTTGCTGCCATTGTTTAAATAGGAAGCCTTGGTTGTGGCTTCCGAACAGACAGTGTCTTCTCCAGTTCGGTAATTGTTATAAGCATCCAGTGGAACCAAACAAATCCGATACGTGGACTTAGGCTCTAGATTTATCAAGCTTAAGTGTTGCTTCTCACCACTAACTATTCGCTCCTGAACAATTCCTCCTACCAGACTATGGCCCATTTTTACCCATGTGAGTTTATATGCCATCACGGTAAAAAGAGACATCCAGTTAACTTGGATGCAAGTGTCATTCACAAAATGGATGGAGAGTTGAATCCGTTCAGATATGGGAGGTGTCACCTTTTCTCTGTCCTCCCTGTCAGGCACAGTGGGGAGCGTGGTTATGGTGGGAGTGAGAGGATTATATTTGCTACTTGGGGGAGGAACTGATGAGGTGGGAACCAATGTTGTTGGCATGGTTGTAGCTGAGGCTGGGGTGATGACAAATGGCAGACCAGGGGTGGTGGTGGGGCATGACAACATATTCATATTGAGCTCCCTGACTGCCATACCTCGGACCTGTTCTGGTCCCTGGCACATAAAACCCCGTACATTAATGGAAGCAGGAATAAATTTGAGCCATTCAGTGACCCATTTAATACTGCAGTCACACAACCAGGGATTATTCCTCACAGTGAGTTGCCTCAGGTTGTGGAGGTTATCAAATACCCCTTTTACCAACATCCGAAGCTGATTGTTGGAAATATCAAGACGCTCCAGCTTGTGGAGATTTGAAAAGGCTGTAAGTGGTATATGGGTTATCTGGTTGTCCTGCAAGTACAGTCTTAGTAGATGTGTACCTGGAAGATCAGGAGGAGGGTAGGTCAGTGAATTTCGTACTATTGAGAATTCCTTGAGCTTGGAGAGGTGGCTGAAGGTGCCTTCAGCTATGCCTTTATTAGTAAGGAGATTGCCATCCACAATCAGACGCTCCAAACTGGTAAGATTCTGGAAAGCCAGGTCTGAAATGACAGCAATTCGGTTTTCATCTACTCGAAGTTCTTGTAAGTCCACTGGAAGGCCTACTGGTACGCTGCTTAGATGATTCTTGGACAAGAACAGAAGCTTGAGGCTGACAGCTTCCCGAAATGCGCCATCCTCAACACCAACAGTAGAGATGGAGTTGTCATCCAGGTGCAGCTCTTCCAGTTTCAAGAGTTGAGCTAGGGCAGCCCGAGAAATGGTCTGAATGTTATTTTCCTGCAGATGGAGAACCCTGACATTCTTGGGCAGGTTCATGGGGAATTCATCCAATTGGTTGCCATACAGGTAGACCGTGTGCACAGACTGGACATTGTGCAATTCTGCAGGAAATCCAGCATTATTAATTTGGTTATTATGGAGGTAGAGGACGGTTACACCCTCTGGTATCCCAAGAGGCACTGAGGTCAAGCTTCGCTCATTACAGTAGACAAAGTTTCGGTCACAACGGCACACTTTTGGGCAGGCCAAAGTTTTGGAGACCTGCATGTAGAGCCCCAGGGAAAAGATAAGCCATGATTTCATGAGAACAGCCCCATCTGTGGGCCACATTCTAGTCCACGATCCCATTTCTAATTTAAAGAAATAAAGTACCAAATTATTAAAGAATTGATAACAGTAATAAAGCACAGGTAGCAAAATCTCAGGTCATTAGAATTGGCTTTAGTTTATGTCCAGTGTTCAGGCTAGAGATAAAGTCCTGAAGCCTAAGTATAAAATAATCCTTGCCTACCTCYTATTTCTTATAAGAAAGCCACAGTCTAATCAGCCAGGGTTACAAACTTTGTTGCCTTCCTCCATGTGTGCTGAAAGAAACAATAGTTGTGTCTTTGCAGGTGAGCAACAGGTAATTTAAAGCTACCAAAAGCCGTCTGTATGTGAATTGCGTGGTGGGACAATAATTCCTTTCACTGAAGTCTGTTGGTATTGCAATCAGCTTTCTTCGGACAGCAAAGTCCTCATACCAGCTATCTACTGGATGCAGCCAGCCTGTTAAAGAAGAGAAAAAGAAAAATCTGAATAACATCAAATGTTAAATAAGGAAGCGCTAGCCCATTAGAAGACTATTCTAAGGCTGTACTCTTTATGACATTCTGAAAAAAAAAAAAAAGGTATTAATATTAAACATTGGCTAGTATTACTATTAAGTAATCTTGAAATAGATAGATTCAAAAGCATGACTGAAGGACTTTTAGTGACATCACTGCAGGCTAGATTAATCACTCCAGTTTTTGTTTCAATCATAATCTGTTTCAAATTCTAAAACTTAAACATTTTAATGGAAATTTTTGATTAAGTATTTTTTTTTCTTTTGCAGAACCACAGATTTCAATGAAAGCTATGTCACTGATGCCTAACAGAGTAGATCTATGTTGTTGCTATGTAATCACGCTCTGTGTTTTTTTTCATTTCCTACCATACCCTGGAATGTTCTGCTTCTATTCTGCCTGTCATTATGTATATTCTCCTCCAACTTAACATATAGTGCCAGATTATTGCAYTTCACTACACTGAATTAGCAGCTTATGAGAGAAGTCTTATTAAGTATGATAACCTACAAGCACAAGATATCCTGCTGTAAGGCATATATTTGCTAAAACTATCATCTTGATATTGTTAATGGTGTGAACTGTGCTGTCGACAGACTTCAGAACTAGCATTCCACTAAATAAAAGTGGCTCACATCTGTTAAAGTATTGTTTTAGGATATCAGCACAGACTGAGGCAAAACTATAGCAGTTTTGCTGGAGAGCATTTTCTTTCTGCAATGTATGATGTTGTCTTGCCTTGTTAAATGCTGTTCAAATGATTGTAAAAAGAGTTGCTGTATTTTATATACTTGAAGGTAAAATGAAGGTTGTAAACCTTGAACAGTCCTCAGCATCTGTAGATTCCAATGTCTTTGACTGCAGTTACAAAAGCATGGTATTTTTCCACTTTGTTGGCCCAAATCAAAACTCCTTGGTTGGGGCTTCAGGAAAACATAGTTTCAGTGAAGAGTAATTAGCTTTTAAAAAAATCTATTTCCCTTTATTTAAGCCACGTAAGTCCTGCCCATCCTTTCCAGAAGGGCAARAAACATAATTAAGGAGTACATGTCATTTGAAAGCTTGTTCTTTTGCTATAGTCATGCAGTTTAAAAGTCCCAAATGCTGCTTACATGCAAGAAATGTAAGTTTGTAGTATACAGCATCTGAAAGCTCATTCTTCTGCTGCAGCTGTGCAGTTTATATGTTCCAAATGCTGCTTATAGGAACCTGAAAGATAAGGGTGTAGAAACTCTCTTTAGGAGTCAAACTATTACAGTCTTTCAATAGGAATCTTTGCATTTGCAGATTACTATATTTATTTAGAAGCCTCATCAGGTATCAGCCCCAAGGCTGGAACAGTTGGTGATAAAAAGGGAAACTCAGTCCTGCAGTCTATTATTATGTATCCAAAATGGTAAATGTACCATATGCCTGCATTGTATGCTGTCCTCTTCCAAAAACAGTAAGATTAGCTGCTCTGCTGCTCAAGGCTTTCTCTCTTGCAGGCGTATTTCAGTCAAGAGTAGTTTTGTTTCAATTATGTGAGATGAYGTGATACTGCAGAGAAACTCTAACAGGATTAAATACTAACAAGAGCCTAAGTGTGACAGTTTATCTGCCTTTAATACGGCCTGTCTCCCATCTAGATCATACTGCTCTGATCTATTATGACATTGTCTTTTTAAAATAAGAGAGGACGTGCAGAGCCTCTTCTGAGATGCTTGGGACCATGCAGAACATTAATGGTTCTCTCACTCCTTTTCTGCAATTGGAGAAAAGGCGTCTGTACCGCCTAAYAGGCCAAATACCAGGGCACTGACTTCTATTTTCATTATAACTGCAGTTGCTGTTTGGATTTATTTTGACTTCTGAGTACGATAGAAAGCCCAGCTGAAGATGTGCAGCCACAGACCACAACTCCTGGTTCTCTCAGAATCTCCTAAGGAGGCAATGTCATATTAAAGGGGCTTGAAGAGGCACATTCACCTTACTCTAAGTCTTCGCCCAGAACACCTCTCGCCTATGTAACCCTGGCATCTGAATAAAAGATTTCATTCCTATCCAGTAAAATGTGTCAAAATACACTGTTCATTAGCTATTAGGACTCCTTTGACTGGGCAGTCATTAAGCATAGCAGCACTTTGGAAGCTGGCACTCTGGAGTTTGTCTCTTATCTTTTTATGGTTATATGAGTTTTCCCCTAGAAATCTTTTAAAACTTTCCTATGGCATATTTTCTCCCCTTTGGCTGCTGAGAAAATGAGTTCTTTTATTAATGTCAGTATC
The DNA here is from genome assembly GCF_003343005.1 of Rhea americana. Taxonomy (NCBI): domain Eukaryota; kingdom Metazoa; phylum Chordata; class Aves; order Rheiformes; family Rheidae; genus Rhea; species Rhea americana. Next base: position 9,830,288 of record NW_028186645.1, read on the forward strand.
CTAAACTACAGCTAGCAGTGCTTAATAAACCAAGACTATAAAACTCATAGTACAGAAACTATTCATTGTCACTCAGGTAACTGCTTCTGATTGTTCAGAAGGAAGAGCACAAGGACAAATCCAATACGATATTTATCACTCAGTGTTGACTGTGGTGTGACAGGGGGAAGGAATAGGGAAGCAAAGATAGAAATTAATGTATTTAAATAAATTATTTAGGAAAGGATTTATCTCACTATTCTTTTACAAATGTTTAATAATAACTCATAGTAGTGGTAATAGTTGCAGCAGTAGTATTTTTCAGCAAGACTCAGGGACCCTAATGCAGAAGTTATGTCCCTGTGCTAGAAATCTTTACCCCAAAGACTTAAAAAAAGATTAGAGTCAAACAACCTGTTTGATTAAAAAAGTAACACTGTGAGGGGAAAAAAAAAGTCAGGCAAATTCCAGAAGGTTGAAAATTTGAAATAGTTTATTCTTTAACTAATTGACAAAACTGAAGGCACCTGTAGAGTGATTATGCTTTTTCACCGTCCCTGCCATGCTGGCTTCCTAAAGGGAAGCTCTCAGTTTCCTTATTCTGTATATTTAATTTATATTATTTCTCAATATATTCTCCTTGGAAAAAGCCATGCTTTCCAAGTATCTGGCACATTTCCTGCATTACTGAACTGGAATACTAAATCCTGGTAAGATTTAGGGAATGACACAATAAGGATAAGAGAAGTAATTGAAATAGATGAGAACATCTGCATATGTTTTAGGTGGCCATGGTTGAAAACYTGGCTTAGTGGTCGGAGTTTATGAAATCAGTGGAAATGCTCCCATTCATATCTTAGGAGGAGTTTCTGATCAATATTTTTTATCTCATAGTCTTTCTTCAAAACTTCCTTATTTAAATTCCCTTTTGGCATGATTAGTGCTAACTACAGAGGAACAATTTTCATTTTGTGTTCTAGGTAAAGCTTTCAAATTTTTGTTTGACATTGGAGCTGAACAACTTCTTTCAAATTTTTTGATTAAAAGTATTTATACTGGAACATTAAGCAGCAATTTGTGACAATAAAGTCTTCTGTGCACTAGTCAGAGGTATCCATACAACTTCAAGTTTCAGTCACCCTGCTTTGCATAGACATGAAACAATTTAGCTTTAATAAGCAAACGTGTTCCAATCATAAATATATTACTGAAAATATTACTCATTCATAAATTTTTGGTATCTCTGTCCATGCTGCTTTAAGAAGAAGCGCTGAAGCTTTTCAGGGCCAGCTTCACCACCTTTCATACTGCAGACTTCCAAATATACAGTCCTCGGTGTATCAGTCAAGGTCCCTGAGCGTGCTTAAGAAGCCATTGATATTTAATGGAGAAAATGGAGAAATAGGAATCAAGGGAGGAAAATAGAGTATGGAGCATATCCTGCATATGTCTACCTATAACTKTGTATTACAGATGCAGGAGTCATTTTGCTGGGATCCTGAGTCAGGTGATAACCTGACTTCATTAGTCTTCTCATGTTTTACATTAGAGCTGTTAATTTTTTAGAGGCAATGAAAATAACAATACTTGGCAATTCAGTCACTCAAGGAATCTTTAAAAAATGAGAATAGGACCTAAGAATTCTAGGTCCTATTCTATGGTATTCTAACTGAGCACCATGCAACAAAAATGGAAAGGCAAACAAACACAAATGGTCATATCTACCATTTTCACAGCTACCAGTCAATGAATCCCATTTAGCACAAAGCTGTTCAGYATTAATTTACTTTGGTTTACTGCAAGCCAAGGTCATAATCAAGTCATAATCTTACTCCATATTATTAGCATATACGGTAAGCACAAGGCTATTATGTATGGAATTGAATGACAACCAGAAAACAAATCTAATTCCATTTCTTTGGAGCCTAGCACAGACAATGCTTAAGAAAAATATCCCTGTGTTTCTATCAGCTGATAACAAAAATAATTATGGAATAACACCTGATATATCCGTCTTTTCTACACAAATAGAGTTTACATCTACACATGAATGAACATCATGGTTTTTTTGGGTGCTGATTAGGTGCCCAAGGTGGTGATTTACTGTGTGTCTTTCTCTGTGAGCTATTTGGTTTTGAACTTAGCACTGAACATTCTTAATGTGATGCTATAATCTTTACATCAAAGACAGAGAAAATGACACTATTTCTCAAGGAGCAAAGAARCTTCATTGCATGCTTAGTGCTGTGGCTGTTTTGTGCTTATGGCTGTGTATTATGTAAGAATAAGAGGGAAGGAGGAAGAAGAGAGACTGATGCTAAGAGAAGTCCTGTCCATAGTCTGCTATTCTCCTAAAGTGAATATTGTTGTTAGGATCATGATGAATAACTAGTACTAAAAGGAAACTTTAAAGTTCTTCTATACAGTGTTACAGACACTGAAGTCAATATGGATGTATTTTGACAAGAAAAGACATTATYGCCTTTGCAATATTGTTATCAAGACAACTCGGCAAATTTACACAGTAGGCTCTTCTTTCTTCTTTWCATTCTTACATTTTTYTTTCTTCTCTATATTGCTCAGGACATTTCTGGGTTTTCACTTATAGTTTGCACTTATAGTTACCTTCAGAAGCTCAGATCAGGCAGCTTGCTGGAAGAAAGCAAAATGAGTTTGGCTTTGCCTTGGTACAGAAAGCAGGAAGTTCATCAAGTGGTACATCTTGCAACAATGTGAATGAAGACTRTTCTCCACCCTTCTCTCCCTTGTTGCTCCCTAACCTCCCTCTCCTCCAGTTCTTATATCTCTTTCCAACTGCATTTATACAAATTAAGAAACAGAGACATTTTCCAAAGTAGGCAAGCTTCAGGAAATCCCCTTTTTAAAAGACCATCAACCAAAGCTTTGTCTTTGGAAATCTGGGTCACGTTCAGCTTCCCATCAGTCTAAAGGAATCTGACAGAGAYGTATTCCTGACTGCCAGGAGGGGGAGCTAAGACAGCAGGAAACTTTCTTTTCTGTTAATAAACAAACAAATTAATAAATACGGAACTGGTTTTCTTCCTACTGTGTCTTTCCCTGCATACACATGAATACAATTCTCTTTGCCAACAGCTGGGATCACCAGTGGTTGTTGTCTTGCTTGGCAGTGTTGCACACCTGACAAACCTTTAGAGTAGTATCACACTTTGTTTCCGGGAAATTAATTTTTTCTCTATTTAAGGACCATTGTTCCCCATTTGGATTTTATTTGCATCATGTTTCAAGACTGCTCTCTGCCTGTGCATTCATATACAGAGTGTAATTATCATATTGACACGAGGACGTGTGTAACRGGTGGGGGCAGAAAAGAAAAAAATGGAAAAAGGGAGACAGAAGAAATTGGAAGGAATACAGATCAGTTGTAGCAGAGTGTTCTCCTTTTATAGATTAGCAGGAAACAGCTGCAGGTCAAAAAAGAGAACAAGCTAGACTATAGCTACCTGAGATGACTATTAGAGAGACAGCTGTATTTCAGGATGCGGCACTGAAGCAACTACAGGAAGATATAAACACTTGAGGTGAAGCCCRGAAGCTGCCATTTATCCTGCTGGACAGTGTGCTGTGCCACACTTCCTACTCAGTTTTGCAGATTTGTCCACAACCGGGTGCAGAAACTCAGATGGAGAATACAGCCCATCTGGACTAAAGTATTATTGTTGCTGTGTTCACTTTGACAGTTATTTCTTAAAGATAGAAGGAAGTTATTCATAAAATGTGATGTTGCATAACTTCGTACAGATATATGACCTGTGGTAATTCGTAAAATAGCAGCTACAGCAACCTCWAAGCCCAAGAACACCAGTGTTCCCATTCTGTGACAAACGATTCGTTCCTGCTCATGCCCACAAATTCTCTGTATGTCAATACAATTTTTTTCATAGTCAATGTATGTCAGGGGATACAACTATTTTAGCAATAAAAACTATTTATCTCTTTTGATTCCAGAAATAAAAGACTGTTAAACACTTAATGGCAAATATCAAAGAAATAGTATATTTCCTACTGCAAGCTGCATTAGCAGACATTCCTGCGTTATCTACCCAAACTTATCTGTTGTGTTTTCATATCATCCAGTTCAAGCTGAATGCCCATCTGCACAGAATAAYGTGGCACAAGCCTTTGCTATGACCTTTTTAACTTCTGGTAGTACCAGGGAAGGATTTCTAGAAATGGAAGATCACCATTAAGAACTTCCTGCCTATGGAGTCCTGAATTCTAATGTAAGGATTGTCAAAAATAGGAATTTCAGCTAATTGTAGTTACCAGAGTAAAAGGTAATGAGGATACAAATAGCAAATTACAAAACAAAATGTAATTTCTTTCAGAAGCAGATAGGACTCCTTGGGAGAAGAAAACATGCAGAACTCCAGGTTTTTAACTAACTTGAGCTTCTGAGTTGTCTAGGACTTCATGGCAGCCCCAAGTTTGTGATAGCCCAAGCATCTSCTTATAAGGAAATATTTGTGTTTTCATTACAAAATTGCTGATTGCTGCAAGTCTTAGTCCAGATGGTGACCATGATATTTTCGCTCCAGCAGGCAAAGAGGAACAGATGATCACCTCCAGGACTGATATTAAATGGAATTTTGCATCTAGCAAAATTGGTGTCTTTATTAACCTTCCCCCAAGGCCTAGTCTGATTTTTCACCAGTCTACTGCTGTACTGTTCAAAACTTAACAAATACATCAAAAAGCCAGAAAGATCAATTTAGAATGCTGTTGAATTAATTCCTTAGCCTTTCATGCCTGAAGAACCGATTTCATATCTTAGGTGAAATAGCTTTGATGGATCCCATCTAGGACTCCATAAACTCAGCAATGTAATATGTGATGATGTAAAGCTGGATTGAGAAAGCTGGAAATGGCAGATGAAAAGAATCTTGCATGAGGAACTATCTGGAACATTTCAACAAAATACATTTTCATTAAAATATATGGGTTTGTTGAAGCCAAAATGTTTCATGGAGATTTGTCAGTTTTGATTATATTTTCAATAAGAAATGTGCCTTAGGTCTAATGCTTTCTGATCATTTATGACCAGAGGGAGAGAGAGAAAAGGAGACAGGAAGAATAAAAACTTGAACAATTTATGCATAAAAGTAAGTTTTGACACAATTTCATTTCATGAAAGTATTCATAAAATAATGTTTACATTCCATATTTTAAAACCTTGAAAGTTGTCATGAAATGGAATTATCTGCCTCTGGACAGTTCTACTTAACATGGCAAAAGGAAAAGAAAAAATCCTTTGTGTGCTTTCCTGACACTTTTCCAAAGGGCTTACAGCTTTCTGTGGCAACAACTGGACATGTCTGTTTGAAAAAAAAAAAAACTAGTCATACCAAACTAATTTAAAATAATTCGCCTTTCAGAACACAAATGTTCTGTGCTGTGTTTAGCATAATGCATTTTGTACTACGAAAAAATGAAGGCAACCTGCTGTTTCTTAGCAAGCAAATTGGACYCTACCTATAAATTATTCTGCACTGTGAAGCAAACAGTTTGCTTTTATCTAGCAATATGTGGGCAGCCTGGCAGAACRTCTGTGGATAATTTGAAAAAACCTGCTTTTAGTGACCTAAGTGACTAAACATTGCTTCTATGAAGACAATATCTTGACACATTTTCAGTGTGTTGCATGGTGCTACATCATTGCTGAGATTCTGCATGGTGTCACATTACCTTGTGGGATATCATTCATTTAGGGTCTTAGGAAAATGAGTATGGGCTGCCACTTCCTTATCTTACTTATTTGTGGCATAAGGCCCAGGGAGAAAATATGGCACTAGCTGCTCCACAGCCTTTGAGGTACCTTGATATAAATAAAGCTGTAAGTGTCCCCATATGTATATCCTTCCAACAAAGACAGATGGAGTTAACTCCTTTCCCTTTTAATATTACTTAACATGCTACTCCTTCACAGTGTTAAAAACTATTCCACAAACACTGCTAAGGTGCTTTTAAGAAAGACTAAGAAAGTTGCTTGCACCCTAATTGCCTCTCAATATTGAAAAGGACCCACCACCTATGCTATAGGCATTATGAGATCGACCAACAGAAGATGTTTCCCAGCTAGAGACCAAATCTCACTCTTATGACACAGCATCTCTAATAGGCAAATGTAAGGTTTTCAAAAGAATTTTTAAATCATTGCCATCAGATAACCAATTGTCAAGAAATGGGAAAGATATTAAAAGGATACACGAAGAATGTATACCTACGCCTCAGAAATTCCTACTCAGCTGAATAGCTGAATTATTTATCAACTGTACGATATCTCAGCATCAGCAGTATCTGACAAAGGTCTGGATTTTTTATCTTTTTCCAGCAATGCAACAATTATTCTTTCTGTATGCATAGGTGGAGAAAAGCACAATATTCTCACTACTCCAAAAATGACAGTAGAACACCTTGTACAGGAAACAAGGTTGTGATCCTACATAACATCAGAATTGAAAGTAATAAAATAATAAGCTTCCCTCCTAGACTTATTTTATAGCAGTACAAAAACATCCAGCATGCTGTGGCATTCTCATAAAATCCACTGTTTATTTAGACACCAGTGAAAGCAGTGATTTCCATTAGAATCCAGCAAGAAAGAAATATCAAAGAGGCAGTTTACCAATGATACAAACCATTTACAGTTTATTCTTTTTTCAGTTAATTCTATTTAGATTTGCCATTTATTTTTTGTTCATTTTCATTTCCCATTGCAGCCAAGTCCAAAATATATTATGAAAGTATTTCTGCAACTCTGTATGATAGTCCCTATTTTCAGTGAGAGGGTCCTACTGTCTTTTTTCAATATTGATGGCCAAGCATATGTCCTAAGTATGCACACGTGTCCTAAGCATGTACATATGAAAGGTACATTAAAGAATTTATTCAGTGATATGGGGAATATCAGTACAAGCGCTGATTCTGACAGAGACAAAACACTCTTTGGAATATTGTTCTTCTTTGGTTTTCCTTTGGTGAAATGGAATAACCCTTCTTTTCCCCAGCAGTCATTCAGATTGTCTATTTAATTCTGAAGTTCTTTGAGAACGAGAGGCTGCATGGGACTGTACAGAATTTAACACAGGGAAGTTCCAGTTTCAGGTACAAGTGTAAATAAGCAGAAGCTAGAAATCGTAAACAGGCATTTTTAACCCAGTGATTCTCAGCCTTAGTGTTAAAACCACAAGAAGATCATGAAAGATCTTAAAAGGTCAYAAAGTAATAAATAATGGCAGAGTCAGGCAACAAGAGTTCTGCTCCTGAAGAATGAAGGAGTACAGACCACATGTTTAAATATCAGCTTTAACAGTTTACACCAATCAAAGAACTAATAGCTACTTCTAATTTCTGGCAGCAGCTCAGTCACCCTGGGAAGAAAAGGCAGAGCAGAAGAAGAGCAAGTATTTACATCTGCAGCTATGGATGAAAGCCACTTCTCAGTCTTCCTCCTGCTCTATTCTTCCTCGAAGGAGTAGAGATGCTGCAGTTCAGGGGAGCACAAAGACAAAGCAGAGCTGAATGGATGTTGCATTTCCAAAAGCTGTAAATGTGCTGCTGTAGCCAGTTGTTTTGCTGCCTCACATTAGCTCACACGCTTCACAGTATGCTAAATGTTCTGACCAGGATCATAGGAAAGGATATAGTAATGGCAACAAGTAAATATCTAATTTCCTTCACAAGTACTAGGTGAGAGGAAATACTCCACCATGTATGTGTGTTTATGCAGAAGCAGCTCAAAGCATACTRAATCCATGGTATTCAGACCTAAACTTTCCAAGTATCATTATATTTTCCCAATAACTGCTCTAAAACTTTTTTAAAGAGCTCTACTAGGTTTATTTCACTTTGGAATTTCAAAGCATTCACACTGAATGAATCCTGACAGAGACAGAAGAGAGCACAGAAGGCAATTCAGCTTTGTTTTTCCACTTCTCTCTTTTGCCTTTGAGGTCTGTGTGTGGCTTCGTCAGTGAGATCAAAATTGCCAGCCCTCCCACAAACGACACCTAGCAGCAGTAGAGTGAGAAAAGGAGTCCTCTACTGCTAATGCTGCACAGTGGGTTATCTTCAGCCCTGTGCAGACAGCCAACAAGAGACTTGTGCACCACTTAAACTCTCTTAATAGATTTCAAGTGGGTCCTAAGAGGTATAGAAGCTTTGCTTTGGCCTTCAGCCCAAGAGCAAATTCCAGCCGACATGTGCCAAGGCATTTCAGGCAAACAAACTGTTTATCAGTACGTTGCCTTGTGCTACTTTTCAGCATAGTAGTTATTGCAAGGTATCACAGTCATATTCTTATCAGCATTTTGTGCTTATACAAAGCTAGACATCCAAATTAGTTCAGGAAGGCAGGGAGGCAGTGCACAATAAAACCTGAGAGAGGGCCAGAGGGACAAATATAAAAAATTGTGAGGTAGAGTTTTAAGCTATCCCATGGGCAGCAATATATGCCTACTAAAAAAAAAAAAAATCCAATTATTGTTTTCTTCTGTCTGCAGAGCAGTATATCTATTCAGGTCACTGGATGAATCAAATACAGCACTCCTTTTCATTTGCTATGTAGACCTCTGGGTATCTTAAATGGACTTCATCCGAAAATCTGCTGAGGGATTTGGGGGTTTGCTGATGTGCTTGTTTTCTGACTGGACAAAAAAAAAATGAAGCAGGCCCCTGGTCTAAATGTCTTCCTAAGCATAAGAGAACTGGGATTCCGATCTATGTATACACCAAAATGTTATATACTGAAGGCATGAGGTCTTTATTTATACTTTATATATTATGTGCTAATAAGGCACACATTTCTTGTAACCCACTGATGTAGGGTATAAAATCAGTGTAAATTTTAAATCCAACTCATGGTATTTTCAGCTCTCTTACCTCTGTTAGTCTATTCTGACCTCTACACAATCCTTTTGTTTAAGAGACTATAAGATAARGAGACTGAAAAGCAAATCAGCTGCAATGTCCAAGGAAATATTTCTACAGCATAGAGACATAACAGCAGGCCTAGGCACACTGGCAGAAGTGGAAGGATACCTGTGGAGCAGACGAGGAATAAACCATGCATTATGGATAGRTGAATGGCAATAGCCATATAAGCATCTGGGAAAAGATTTCTGTAAATTKGAGATGCAGATGTTGCTTAGGAAAGGAAATTTTCTTACAGTACACAAAGAAAGTTTTCATATACCACAAAGATATCTGTACTTCACTTCTCTCTTTGGGCTACTGTGCCTGTGTTGTGCTAATCAGGAGGTAGAGCCTGGAGAACAGAAGAGCTGCTGAAAATGAGAATAAATATTAAAGGGGTAAAGTCACCTGAATATTTCCAAACACAAACACACAACTTCAGTTTGTATTTGTCAGGAATTTGTCAGACATTCTATTTCAGGTTTTTTATAGACTTCTCTGCTCCATTGTAGCAAATAGCTGTCTTGAATTCAAAGCTGGTGTAAAATAATATTGTGCAAAAAAATCAAACAATTCCAGCTACTCCAGAGGATAGCAGATTTATTCACTCCAAAGAACTTGAACCAGCTCGCTCCACAGCAGTGGAATCTGTTTACWGTATAATATTATTTTAGAAATCCTTCCTTGCTAGCTCAATCAAAATGAACTGCATTTCCTAATACCATATTTCCTGAGAGAAACTGCCACATGCTCTATCCAAACACAGGCTTAAACTAACCCTACCCTGGCAGCAATTATCTTCAAGGCTTTTGAGTCTCTTGGGAGATATTGCCCTCCTCTCTTCCAGTGAAGCAGAAAACCATCTTGTATCCAAGAGGAATGAAAAATCTGTTTTCATATTCTATGCAAATATTTTAAGCACTATACCCCCCCCCGCCATGTATTTTACTCAAATCTTCTGCATAGGAATTACATGAAGGGAGAGACTGGCCAATGAAATAGAATTCATTAGCATTACTACTAATAACCAAATATTTTTGAAACATGGATAAGGACTGATTAAGCATCTAATGTTTAAACACATTCACTGTGGTTGTGCTGGTCACTTTTTGAATTCTCTTCCTGCGAATTACTGAGCTATGGCAATACTGAAAGTAAATTTAAAATGACCTGTAGGAAATTAACCATAAATTCAAAGACATCAGTCTTCACTGGGGGAGTGAGTGTCTCATGTTGCCCAATAACAAGGACTGAATCAGGAAAATTCCTGTGGGTAAATCATACTCTTTCTATACCAGGAGCCACAAAGATTCATCAAAATTAGTAAGATAACAGTTTAAAACAGGAAAAAAAAGTACTTCTTTACACAGAGGGTAGTGAACTGAAATATGCTGCCACAGGAATCCATGGAGGCAAACAGTATTAGCRGAATCAAGAAAGGACTCAATAATCTAACGGACAACAGGTCCTTAAACACATACCCTTAAAGAGAGGAGGCAGGGTGCATCATCTACCCTCCCTAGTTCCTCAGTTTGGCAGCACTATTGCAGACATGCAAGGGGAATGGAACCGCAAAATGCTTMTTGTTGCTGTTGGAGACAATACATGAATGCTGAAGCAACTAGACCACTGGGCTATCTCAGTTGTGATTTTCTTATGTTTTTAATGAGTCACACTTTATGGTCAGAAATATAGACTGAGTACAACAAAAATGTTGCACACACTGACCTGTCCATTACACTTGCAGAGTATTCCAGTCAGAAATTAAATACAGTGCCATCCTGTAATGTATCTGATAGCTTAAAAGTCACTGACACAGCTCAAATTCTGCATTTTGAAACTTCAGATAACTGCTAATAACCATAAATAAAATATTAAACAAAAACTGATCAAATAATGTACATCTAAAGCAATTGTTATTTACTCCTGGGCATTTCAGATGAAGCAAAAAGGAAGAGGGGGAGCTCACTATGCTGTACTGCTTTTGAGGCCATGAGTTTTTAAAGTAAGAACAAAAATAAAATGGTAAAATGATGATGCAAAAATGTCACAGATGCTTCCAGTGCTACAGTAAGCTCTAATTCCCGATATAGAAATGCCTTGCTTTAGCTTTAGAGGACTGGAAACCTTACAGAATGAAGTACTGACCACTGAAGGAACTGAAACGTATCATCATGGTTTGGACTCATGTCTTCAATGACCTTTGAACCTTTCCTGTAGAGAATAACCCAAGCCACAATGTCTGTATATAGAATTGTACTGCCTTGAAGCTCTGAATGTTTTGAATCTAGGGTTTCAGTTTGAACATATCTGTAATTTTTATTTCTCTAAGCTTTGCAGAAGCATCATTAAATTCTTTTTTAAATCCCATTTCTATTCTTGATATAGATGGYATCTTTTTTCTCAGTCTCCTGCCTAGACTTTGGAGAAAGAGGTCATTGGACCAGCAACTATCTAAAGTTTATATAAAGTCTTAACTTGCTAGGTTATGGCTTTTTCTTTTTGACTGCTGGGAAGATTGTCAAACAGAGCTTTTTGTAAAAACAGCCACTCGCTCACTTCGCCTTCTTTGAGATACAGTATCTTGAAAGAGCCTTATCTTTCACTAACCTAGGGAACTCATAACTTTTCTTGAGCTTCAATGTAAGGAAAGTTTAGCAAATATGTTATTTCTTTCTGCATTTGATACTTTTGACAAATAAAATTTCAGTGTAAATACAATGATAAGAAGAAATAAAAACAGAGGAAATTCACACCCTTGCTTCTTTTGATCCTGCACTGAATTTCATCCCATCACTATTAATATCTCAAGGACCACCCTAATAATTCCTTTCCCTTTTTGGTGGATAAACACTTCAGAAACTTCCTATCCTCCCTGCCATTGTAAACCTAAGTGATAGCAATTGCATTATTTAAAATTTATTTTCTAATGGTCACTATTTACTGCTATTTGAGTGATCTAAGCTAACTAAAATAAATTCTAGGGATGGTCTCCTGGTACCTATAAGGGTGGCAGTCAGTAAATATTTGGAAACAGGAAATGTGGCCTGTTTATTTTCTCCTTCTCTAAAATGTGCAGTTACAAATTTGTGCTCACAATTCTGTATTTCCACGCTGTATTTGCAATCTCTGCCTGTAATAGTCAGCTCAGCTTTTGTTTCAACTATTTCAGGACACAGTGAGCATGATCTTATAGTCTGAGCATAGCCATGAAGGTTCAAATGCTGCTCTATCTCTAAGGGATAATTGTATCCCGAGAAATCGTGGCCATGGTAATACTTGTCATTGTAAACATCATCATTTACCTCCTAATCATCCTTTATAATTCAGACTAGGTCAGCAGCATCCAGTCATTAGTCATTAAAATGGGTGATGAGTATAATGAAAAATGAAGTAGTAAATTAAGGCCATTTCTTAGGGGAAGTAGAGTCTGAAACAATACAAAGAGAAGACAATTGCATATAAGGCAGTCATGCTTCTCTTTCCCGCCTCTAGCGCTGAACCTATGACTGATACTGAGCCAGTAGCAGTGGGGTAGACCTCTAAAGGGGCTGCTTGGAGAGACCACTGTCYCAACGCTGATAGACAGTTCTACTCTTCAAGCTTTCTTATATTTAGAGATTGTCTTCTCCCTGCCAAGTTCTTGGGGTGCAAGTCACCTTACTGTCAGAAGTAGTAGAAGATGAGAGGAAGAACAAAAATGAGACCAACCTTCTAACGAATGGCAAGTAGAATCCGCCTGCACGCAGAGAAATTCTAAATGGTGCTGTTTAATTGCTAAATTCATTTGTGTTCTGAGAAAAGCCATGGTTGCTTGGAAAATCTTTAACAMATTTGCAAGTACTATTCACATACCTATAATCACAAAGTCTTGAATTTTGTGAGGGAAAAAAAAAAATCAAGTTGTTCTAGACTCACTAGATTCCAGGATGAGGAACCACAATAAAAATGCCAAGCATCTTTAGGTTCATAGTAAAATCAGAAGAACTGGCAAAATTGTAAGGCAGAACGTACAAACGATAAGGCGTAAAACCAGTAGATGTGTTTCTTAAGCTTAATGTAAGCATTAAGTAAATATGATTGATTAATCCAATTAATCCACTTGGCTTCCTACTTGAATATTTATGATAACTCTATCTCTCTTGAGCATAATAGAAGGTAAAATGAAGCCAAGCACGTAAAAACAGCATTCTCCATCAAGCTGCATGGATAGATTGTCCCAGATATCTCATCGCAAAGGTGATAAAAACAAACAAGATAAAGTATCCTCTGCTGGCTTGCATTCAACAGGCAAGGAACCAGGTTTATGGCAGTACCACAAGCTTCATCAAGTCCGTGTCACAGTAGAAATGAAATTTGTTTTTAATTTCCCGTTTTTTTAACGTTCCAAGTATTGCATTATGGTAATCAAAATAAGGACTCCAAAGTTCAGGCCTCGAATGTTCATGTGCTGGTTTTGTGAGGGTATTTTCTGGCAATACWATAGATAATTAATTATATTCATCCTGCTGCTCATTTGCATGTGTAAGTTTGGGATTTGAGAGCTCCACATTTGGAACTGCAACACTAACCGTGTTTCTGACCAGATGGCTGCCAGCAGGTGACTGGCTAATTCCCTGGTTCATTTGTGTGTTATGGGAACACAGGACTGCAAGTGACCTCCTAGRTCACTGAGTCCAGACCCCTGCTATCTACAGGCAACAGTGTCACTAAAAGGTAATACATTAGCAAGGAGCTGATGTATATAGTTTGTTCTTCCTGCTGTGAATCCTTCAGTGGCCCTTCCCATTTTCTCMTGGAAGATAAGGCCTTGTGATTCAACTGCTTTTATTCTGAGGGTTAACTAACAATCCCTCACAAAATCACTGCATGACAAGCATTACGAGGCTCCTTCTGGAATTTGAAAAGTATTTTTATATCTCAGTTTAGATTTAGAAGAGACTCTGTGGATGCGTATTCTGCGTTTGGCTGCAGACCACATACGGTATCATGGCAGCRTACAGAACTACACAAAACTCTAAGTCTCCTTGGACAAAACTGCTCTGGCATAGACAATATCAGAAGCAGCTCAGACTTTTCTAAGAAAGGTAGGATAAAACCTAATATATGGGATATAGGGCGTTAGACTTTAAGATCTTATGTAAGTGTGCTACACTGAGAAGTTATTCTAAGCTTCCTTCAGGAGGCCTTACTGCATCCTTGGAGCAGCCCAGAATGAGAACAACTCAAAGTGTGCCTTAGATCTGCCTTGGCCTTTGGGATTGGTGCTGTAATGTTTTTAAAAAAAAAAAAAAAAAAAAAAGCAGCACCAGATCTTCCTCGGAGAGTTAAATTAAGTTGCTTAAGGGTTGCAAAATGAGACAGGAGCAGAAGTAAAATTAAAAGTTACAAGTTCCTGTCTCCAAGTCTGCATTCAATCAATGAAACCACATGTTCTCTCTGCTTACACATCCACCTTTGAAGACGTGGCCCTTAATGGCCTGAGGTTTGACTGTTCCAGCTTTGTTATTTTGGTTTGTTTTTTTTTCCCCCCTTCAGCCTTTACCGCCAACCTCAGACAGAGTCATTCAATGCAAGTATAGGGAAGAAGACTGTATCACAGTGGGGAATTCAATTTAATGAAAGCACTTGCAGAAATTCTTTTGTTTATTGAAAGCATGTAAATGGACAGTATGATTTACAAGGTTACAAGGAAACAAGTACACCGCTTCCCCTGATGCTGTGGCTAAGATAGCTTGGAAAGTATTATGCTGTGTGACAGAACAGCACGAGCATACGCTGCCAAAAGCCACAGTAGCTATTCAGATCCATCTTTGTTTTAAGTACTAAGTACTAAAACGACCATGCTGGTTTTACCTTGTTTTCTCTGACAGTGGATGACAAAAGTCCTTTTAAACGCTTGAAAGTTGCAATTCTGCATTTTCTGAATTCCAGAGGCATTTTTTCCTTGTGTGTTTTGAATGGCACTGTGAAGCCAAAGCCAAAAAGATACCTCTAGGTACTGCGTCACTATGCACTGTAGAAGGCAAATATTGACCTGGAATATTGAGGCCCACATGATTTCAAAGTGCCTAGGTTTACTGTAGCCAGATTTTAATGTAGCCTGAAATAAGAGGACTTTGAACTCATGGTAGTTACTTTACCTTACCAGCAAAAACTGTACTCATATTGGTAATACTAGGATATCCCAGGTGGGCAAATACCTATATCTCCTGATCCAACAAATCATGCTGACAACTCTGCGCCAAGAATACGTAGTCTTTTTGTCTCTTAATAGTGCTTGAACTTCTATAGCCATAAATACCAAATGAGCCATCTTACTCTTCAAACTGAGATTAAAAAATGGGAATAGCTAACTGACAAATATCACCTCTTACTCTGCTTCTAGGGTGCTCTTGACTCAAATATTGTGATTTTCTAAAATATATTCATTCTTCAGAATTATACAAAAAAAATACTCTGGTAACTGCAGCAATGAGATGGCTTATTATTAACAATGTCCTTCATATTGCAACTGATCACATTAGTCATATGTTGGAGCTTCTGTTCTCAAGGCTCATCATTCTTACGACCACTTCAGTGGTGTACATGTTCACAAAAAGATATTTAAGATGAAACCCATACATCAGCTTACAATTCTCTTTTCAAAGCCCATTCAAGACTCAGTCACACAAATATGCCCAGTTTCAAGGAAAAATGGAATGTAAATGCATGTCCATTTTCCAGAATTTCTGCTTCCAGGGCCAAATTCTCTACTATTGAAAATAAGTCATTTAAGTCATTTTATTGTGCTTTGATTGACTCACAGAGATCATATGTAGCCTGACATTAACCTGGCAATATTTTGACATTTCCAGTCAAAGTCTGACCATGATATCAAACAGACATATAAAAAATTTAGAAAAGGGAAATGCATATTGTTTTTAGCACCTTCRGTTCAGTTCCATACTAAAATTATCTAACATTTATGGAAAAATATTTATTTTTTAAAACTTATGCCACAATCTATAGTAGTGAAATTCAAGAACGTGAATATTCTTCCTCTCTTAAAAAACAATTCTGATTTTCATTGCAGTGTTGCATGCTGATATTTTAGAATATCATCTAGTCTTGTTTGCTTTTTCAACAMAATGAGAATTATAAGAACATAAAACAGACTTTGTTGTTATGCTAGTATGCTAGTTATGCTGTATTTTAGTTATATTATGGCTTAATTTTAAGTATTTCAGTTTGATATTTATTTCTAATATTTATTTTGTATTGTGAGGTGGATTTATTTGTACTAGTCTGTAAGAATAAGTGCTTCTTCACGAAAGAGCCCAGAAGTGATTGAAGTGATAAAAGAACGTGCTCTCGTACAAAATCATAGTCAAGGATTCCTTTCCSATGTATGAAGCTCCATTACACTGATTCTACTCTACTGCCTTTAAAGTCAATGGAAAATTTCCCATTAGTTTCAGCTGGTCCATTGTTTTATTTTCAAAAGTACTTTTTAAAGTTTTCCATTTCAAGTTCCCATTATTTAACCTTGGGTGTGATCTTGAAAGGATTTTTATGCACATGAGTAGGTAGGCTTACTGAAGCCAATAAGCCTGGAGGATTCAATATGACATCATATCTTATATTGTTATATTCTGTTAACTGCATGGAAGGCCAACCATATCACTTGATTTTTTCCATCCCACTTTTTAATTCAGAGTATATATTTTTGCAGTTTTTGCAACAGTTATGTTATTAACAAGGCAGCTCACAAAAACCACAGATAATACTTTGTGGAACAACAAGGAGATAAAACTGCAACAGAGTACTTTCAGCACATTAGGAAACAAGCAAAAAAAGCAATTTTCTCCAACTTTCTTGGGACTGTTCTGAGTGACATTAAGCGTAATAGGCTCGAGAACAATATTTTGAAGAAAGCATCTGAAACTGGTTTCCACAAAGTCGGTTGATTCTGGCAGGCAATTATTGCTACGTCAAGGGATTTTTTTAAAGACCTGAATAACAAACAAGATAATGGGTGCCATCAGTTTCATAGGATATTTAAGGGTTTAATTCACTTCTCAAAATGAAAATTYAGCCTGAAGTTTCATCTGATGATGAAATGCATCATTATGCACTGTGTAAAATCTAGCAGTCATGCTTTGATTTAATTTGAAGGAAAAATAAAAATGCAGCTACATGTTACAGGTAGCTTTGTTAATGTTTGTCAGCCAAAACTTAAACTTATTCAAGGGATTTTTCTTTTTCCTTTTATCCTCACATCTTTCCACAAATCAATGTAACTTTATTTGCTGCCAGTTAAATTTTCTAAATAAAGTGTTTTTTCCTCTTTTTTTTTTTCTTTCCTAAGGAAGAGATCATTGTTATCAGTGAAATAGCCTGGGCGGGGGGGGGGAAGAGGTTTTCCCCTAACAACACATCTTTATATTTCCATTGTTCCTTTCCCTTTCTCTCCTCAGGGCATTCTACATTTCTCTTCTCTCTCTCTTCTCCCCCGTCCCTAAGGTGAAGCAGAGTCTATTCCAGAAAAAGATTTTTGTGGGTTTCAGTGAGAAGTGGACTKGCTTTTGAATGTTGTTCTCTCTCTCCTGTGACTGATATGAATTAAACAGTGTCCACATTTTTGAATGAACTGTATGTAGCTGGAAACGGAATACTTCTTGTATTCCTAATAGTTCAAAACAGAATTTCTAAGTTTTTTTTTTCCTCTTGAATATCAAAGAAATTGAGTATCCAGCAGCTTAAGTTCTCCTTAGATTTGTGAACTGAACTTTTTGTTTCCTTTAGTGTGCCAATATTTTTCTAAAATGGCATCAATGAAAAACACATAGAAAATAAATCCATTTTCCTTGCAAGAGATTCTCTGTGCTATACAGATGGATTTCAGGATGTCTGGGTGCTCCTTATAGAAGATAATAAGAACATTTAGCACTTACAGCAAATGTACTTTTCAACTCTCAAGTACAGTAGAAACATTGGGTAATGAAGCTCCAGCCCAACACAAAAACAGCAAAAGGATAATTAAGAAAACAGTGAACATTATAAAACCTGTAAAAACACAGACATGCGGCATGTGGCTAGGCTAGTTCATTAAGTTCAGTCTAACTTGATTTCTGCCATAACTATTATAAAATCCAGCAGACACCCCCTGCTGGGAGCTGAATGTGTGAAGAATCTCTTGGCCTACTGATTTTAATAAAACACTTGTTTAAAATGCTTCTTTTTAATTAAATGTCTGGGATTAGGGATGCTAGATACCCAAGAAGTAATACTGGATAGCCAGGAAGCAGGCAGTACATACCTGAATATGTATGTGTATAATAAATTGAACAAAGAAATAATGAGAGGGCATCAGTAATGAGATGGCATCAGTAAGTGATAATTTATTGGTAAAAAAATAGAGAAAAGGAGTTCAGGAATAAATAAAAAAAATATATCAAGGACTCAAAAAGTATAGAAAGAGCACATCACAAAACAATTCTTACAATTAAGAGTAAAATGGCATCAAGTAGACTTCCCCACATGATCATGATTGAGACTACTGCAAAAATATGTAAAATAGAGAAAATGAATAAGGCTTCTAATCATAAATGAAGAAGTCTGGACATAAACAACCTAAGCCTATGATATGAGTCCTGGATTACCTAACATGTTGCTGTCTCCATAGATTTAATGAGATTAAATCAATGCTTGATTGCACTGTATTTGTTTCAGGGCTTTGATGGTCTCCTTTAGGAGTGGAAAAGATATTTGTACCCCTCTTGATGAATAATTTAGGTGTTTTTTTTTTCCCTCCATTTTCTGCTGAAGAATGCTCACAAATTGAGAGAAGAAGCACATGTACCTTATCCTATATTCCCTGGCATCGTCCCCACTGTTCTTAGCAGCATTAGAGTCTCTCAAGCACAGGCTTAGTATGTCTTAAAAATAAGCTTTGAGTTAAATTGATTGTCAGGTTTGTGTTTAAATACAAATATTTTCCCACTCCCTATTGTTTTTGAAGATAGTGCATTATTTGTCCTCCTAGTGTGGGTAGTGTTTCACTTCCTAGGCTCAAATGGGAATTCTCTAAAATAAATTCACTGCATTTACAGAGGCTGCTCCTACTCTTGAATCCTATGTTCTTCCTACTGCAGAGACTGTTTTGATTCGTGATCTTAAACAGGGCTTTGGTAAGTATTTTCTGGCTTGTGACACATGATAATAGGCAAAGAAAATAATGAGAACCAAATACTTGCTATATGATTGCCAGACTCCTTCCAACATTTTCCTATCAATACTAAGGATACTGGTACAGAATCAGTATTCTCCTCACATCTCTAACGAACATATCAGGAGTATAACGCTGCCATAAAGGGTTTGCAAATCCCAGGTTCTCAGCGCTGCTCTGTGTGTGATACTGCCTGCTCTGTTGCCTTAAGGTAGTTCTGGTACTTGCAAAATTTAGGGGTGCTTCAGACTGCTCTAAACACTTCTGGCTGGTAGCAGTCCCTGAACAGCCATTTACCATCTGAGAACAATTGTTAGCAGATGCCAAACGGTTGCCTTCGGTAAACGGTTGGCTCTGGCACATCTGACCCCCAGGGTAAACAATTTTCTGTGGCCAGGCTGGTGATGGAATTGTCAACTRGGATGCAGTACGTTTCCTACTACTTTATTCCACCAAATTAAAGCTGRACAGCAAGACAACTTCTGAATATTTCTCTGTAGTATAACCAGTATATACAATAGAAATTATTAAAGTATTTAGTGTTTTACATACAAAGAACCCCTTAAAGGATGCTCAGTAGGTAGCTAGAAATTAAGCTTGATGACTAGACAGGCTGCTCACCCATGGGCAAAGCACGGAGAGCTTTCTTCTTCCCCATTTCTTCCCATAACAACAAGTATGTTGGGGGCCAGGGGCGGGGGAGTGATGAGGGTACCTGGGCTCTGCTTCATGTRAGTCCCTTAGGAGAGAGGCTGTTTTACTGATAGCTTATGCTTAGCACATGAAGCTTACCCAGTAAGACTTACTCTAGCCTCTGGCTGCTGAGACTCGTCACCTGTTCAATTCTCAGAGCTGAGCAAGAGCTCTCGCACATCGTCACTGTCCCTGTTGGGAGGACAGGATGAGGCTATGTGTCAGATGCAGGTTTTTATGAGGAAGWCTCAGGCACGTCCCCAACCTCAGCGATGGAGCACTGAGCATGCATGCCTCACCTTGAGCTAAAGCGGGAGGAAAGGGTATTATCTACACGTGCAAAGACTCTGGCCTTCATAYCCACTCTATTACAGTCACTCTAAAAAATGAAGGATATCCTCAGAACATTACCATCAGTTTCTGATAGTTTGGAAAAGGTATAGTATACTGATTATATGCTCAGAAGTAAGAGAATAGAAATGACGAAGTTTAACAGTTTGCATTACAACCAAATCAGAACTTGAATTACATGGGACTCTGGAACTTTCAGTTGATATCCGATGCTTACTGTAAATAACAGAGATGTGAAAGCTTGTGAAGGAAGAGGTCACAATAATCTTTTGTAAAGAAATTGCTAGCTAGCCTAAATACAKAATTTGTAATCAGCTCCCACTATACTTATTGAATCAAAACTCAGATGGGAATAATAGATATGAAAAAGAAAKAAAGTTCCCTGTTTTCAGCCATATAATCATAACAGTACTAACGTCTGAGTGTTTTCTAAATGTCAAATTATTATTTGCACCACTTAAAGAATGTGATTTTATAAAAGAAAATAATATTCTGATCTCAGAAAAGAYTGTCAAAAATTAATGAAAATTGGAGATATGGTAGTCAAGCTCTGAGCGAAATCACAATGTTTTTCAGACTAAGAGCTGTCATCAGTGTATGCAATGCAGCAGCACTTCATTTATTATCTTTTTACATCTAAAAGCACATTGTAAATATTAACAATTCACCACAAAAATCTGCAAGGTGTGTAAATATTATAGCTCAACCAATTGAAGCAGAAAACTGATGATAGTGTTTTGGAGATTCTGAACAATCACAGCTAGATTGATTTCTAACGGGATTTTAGGTGCTCAGCACTAGAGTGGTATTTATTTTCCAGCAGTTCATATTTTCTATTGGAAAATCCTGAATCAACAACACTGAAARGCTTTGAAGGAGTATACTGCCTTCATTAGATTTTTAATTGGAAATTGTATTTAACAGCATGAAGATATGGTTAATATACGCATTATTAATGCAAACCAGCATCTTCCCACTGCTGACATGGACCAGACCCAGYCTGAAGGTTGATTCCAACAAGTCTCACACTTTTTCTCAAAGGGAACAGACAATCAGCTAGTACACCTCCTCCTGGCCAGATGCTGTAGCTCTCCCATTGCTCCTTGTGGTCATGCAGGAAGAAATGGTGGATCTGGATACTTGCGGATCTAGATTCACACTTCCTTCTGGACATCTATTCTGACAACAAGGTGCCACAGTCATGTTAGCCTAGCCAGATCTAGGTTTCACAATTAGCAGTGATGAACAACCTAATTTGAACTAAAGAATGAAAAATATATATTTTAGTAAGCCTGAAATAGGATACCTTGGAAAATCCCAAGAGTTCTACTTTTCATCATCATTAAAGAATAAGATATATTTTAAATTATAAAATTAAACACAGCTATCATTTTCACAGATTTTTTTTCAAGCTACAAATAGAAAATAATCAGGATTTAGTGCTAGGACCATGAAGATTTTTTCCAAAGCAGTAAGGGTCAAATGCAATTAGCCCTAGCTTTCACATTAAAGTTAGGCAGATCCATAATAGTTTCTGCATGACCTGCTCTTAGATTCAGTCTATAAATGTTTAGAATGTAAATACTGGGCTGAAAAGTGTACAGACRATAGATATGGTATTAGAATAATAAAATTGTGAAGAATTATTTTATCGAAAAAAATATTCTATTTTACTAGAAATAGGCTACAAGACCCCTCAACCTTTGACATATTATTTAATACGTCTCAGCTGGGTCCAGCTGTCATTGCCACCTGATGACAGTTCTGTATGAAATAAGAAAGTAGATTTTAGCAGTTATCACTGGACAAGTGTGCTTAGCACAAAATCACAATTCCCATTTGCAATAACTGGCCCCTTTGGAGACCAAAATAGTAAATAAGCACGGAGGTGAAATTATTCACTATTCACAGAATGGTCCCTCTAGGCTAAATTGAGGGACATAGTGAGACAATATGTATGTGTGAAAGGTGGATAGAAGAAYGGTTCATGCTTCCACAATGGTTGTGTTGTATTTCTTGTATAAATAATCAGAGAGCTGCATTATTCTAGGCTTTTAGTCTGATAAACCAACACTGCAATAATTAATCATTGAAAAAGATGAAAATAAATCTTTGCTAGTTAATAAAATGACRAGATGGGTAAATAAAGATTAATGTATGATCATCATAGTATATTTTCTACTCTGTATCAAATGGGAAGCCATTTAAACATATTTATTCTTTTCCTTCTTAATACAATATGAAAGAAAAAAATAATTAAGTGCATATGCAAACAAAACATTGCAGAAAAAGTTTCATCATGCAGCACATATATTCATCTACAGTTGCTATTAATTTTAATATGAACATTGTGGCTAAATCCCCAAGCCCTGTAGCAAACCTCTACCCTTTATGATTTAGATAAGAATTGAAATAATGGTAGAATAAAAAAAAAAGTGGAAATCAAATAGGAACTAGAATTGCAATAAAGGACAGCAAAAACTCTGCAGAAGTTTGTAAAGGAATGCCATTCTTGGATTCTAGCAGAGTTCTCAAAAGGTAAAAATAGAGCTGCTTTGAAAAGGCGTGACAGAAGTCCAACAGCTTAGGGAGGCTCGTACCCTATCATCACTTCCAGGAATAGTGGCATACACCTCCATGATGGTGCATAATGGAAGAAGATACAGTATTATTCTCCTGGGTTGAATCAAAGTAATATTTTCTGTCTGTATGCTCTGTTATGTTAGTGGATAATTGGCTTCTTGGAATGAAATTATCTGGCCTTGTTTGAGCAAAGGGAACATGAAAGAAGRTATATTTAAACACCCTCCCAGTATCAAGGAGCTCAGCTTTGGAGTGTGCTTTCTCCAGCAAACAAAAATCAAAATAATGTTGTAAACCAGTGAGATCTAGTTATAATTGGCTGCATATTAAATATTTTTCTACAATGTAGAAGTTAAATCTTTTAATTTTCCTCTGTCCTTTCACACTGTATGTGCACTGAAAAAAAATGAGACACGTTCAAATATGAATATATCAGTTCATGYGATCTAAGCTAATATATCTTACATCAGCTTCCCACACCTTGGAAGTTAAATCCCATATCAAATCAGATTCCCTATATAAGACTAGAATTTGATGTAAGCAAAAAACAAGATTTAATAGAATTATGACAAGAATACATTTGGCTCAAACTATATGGAAGAGAATTTCTTTCGGTGAATGGGGAAACAGGAGCTGAAAATCTAATTGACTCTTATTAGTGTGTTAGTGTCTTTGAATTTAACTATGGACAAATAAATTTAAGGTATCATTCCATGCTATGTGGCTGCAGAAATCAAGTTATTAAGTGAAATAAYCATCGGAAAAGCAGAAAAGTATGTAAATTTACAACAGTCTGATTTACTGTGGCTGAGGACACCTTTATCTCCAATACGTGGAATTCAAAACTACTTTGTATACCTAGAAGAGCTGTAAAGGGTAGGGTGTTCATGCAAGGCAAAGAAGAAATGAATAAAAGATTGCATTTACCATGTGCTCCAGAAAATGGCCAGTTGCTTAAAGAGTTGAAAAAGAAGAATTAAATTCAAGGATTAAGTTTACGGGTAAAGGATTGTTCTCTGAATTAGAGTTGTAATTCCAAGTGAAGAAGTTCAGAAACAGTCAACATTGTGTTAGCGTTTTAATGTTTATCTGCGTTATCTGTTGCCAGCAAGTGAACCCTTCTCTATTTATTCAAGTCACTAACCACACGTGTTTTTTCACTCCCCTTTCAGCTGTAGTGAAGTTCATAAGTTGTAAATTGTAAATTGACACTTTGATCCACTAACAAGCTTGGTTTACTTGGTWTAGTCTAGCTGTCATCTTACTTTGTACTTGGCCATTTCTAGAGTTAGACATATTTCTTTATGAATCAAGAGTCAGTAGAATCAAATGATTAGAAAATGACAAATACTGTATTTCGCAGTAACAGATGTACCTTAAAGGAATTAGAAAAAGATTGAGATTTGGGATCCATACAGAAAAAGGAGTTACGGACATCAAAATAAGAGAGTAATCTCTCTCCTGGAACAAGTAAGTAGTGATTCTTCCTCTTTCCCATTAAAATCTGCTATTATTAAAATAGAAATATTGATATAGAAAAACTTTATCAGGAAACTGTGAAAGATGACCTGCTCTTTAAAGACATGAGATCTAATTTTCCTTTCACTTAAAATGAAAAATAAAGAAAAATCATCATTAATACCATAATTTTGAAAAAGGGTCCTAATGAAAATCCAAATTTGTGTTTCTTGCTGTTAAGATACAGTAATAATAAATTTGTGTATCTATACAATTTTTTCTTTAAAAGCTTTTCCTTTACTTCTAAATTGGATACAAGCTTATCCAGAGGAATGGTATAGAAGGAGTTAAAGACATAATATTAATGCTACACCACACTGATGTCAGCAATTTATGACGGGATGGTGGGTTCCAGTGCCAGAAGCTATGGCACAGGAGAGAGTGTTATTATAACAGCATGATTCTCTATGAAAGGCTGTCATCTTCTGTTCTTGAACCTTTGCTAATGTACTAAGGCGACGTGCCCAGATAGAAAAGGAATGCTTTTCAGCTGTTATGTGGTGGCTATTAATATAGTTACTATTACACAATAAATACGCTGCTACTGCTTGCCATCATTTCAAATTGACAAAGACACAGGAATCTCTTGGGAGACTATTGTTTCTAAAGAGCTACATCCTTCATTTCTTATTCAGATGAAACTCTTAATAACTTAGCTCAGTAGAAGTTTTCTTTTTAAGAATTTTAAGCCCTGGAGACCATCAAGGTACAAATATCATACTATGTCAGACCACGTTCACTTTGACTGGCAGGCCCTAATGTAAGACACAAGTTCYAGTTTTTCTCCATTGCTGCTCTCATACTCCTTTTATGTTCTTGTAACATGCCTAACAATACCATAGTCAGATCCAGCACGTGTTCAGCAGAAGAAAGACAGAGGTGAAAATCTCAAAGTTATCATTGGCTTACTATTATGTCTAATAGCCCTCACAATTCATAGTGGGTGAATATACAATTTAGCACTTGTCCTCAGAATTTCCTTTCTTTCTGCTAATGCTCATTTACCTTTACTCCAAATATTTCTGTATTTCTTTCAAAATCAAAATGAAAACAGGCAAACAGAACCTTTCTGTCTGTTAAAGAGGACTTGTATACAAGGTGTTTGACTAGTTGCACATAATGTTATTTTGGCTAAAGATTTCTTACAACAGCATTCCCAAGGGCGATACAGCTCATTCTACGGACAGCTTCATATAGTTGTTCTTAGTTTCATGTGTGTCCTGCTAGGCAAATTATCAGCAACATCAGTTCTTGAAAAAAGAATACTGTGTCTACTCCACTCATCAATAAATAGATTTGAGTCACCAGTATGAGTTGATGCACCTTGATCACCCCAGTCACCTGAGCCAGTCAGGTCACCTGAAGCATTGGGGCACTCAACAGCATCAGGGTCACTCACACAATCAGTGCAGCAAGTTGGGAGAGCAAGAAAATTCTGTGGAATCAGTGCAACATATAAAACATGTACAAAGAAATATTTACATCACTGTATTTAAAATTCCTATATGTCTATAAAATAAAGTATTTTTAATGTTAAATCAAAGTAGCTGTTAATGCTTTTTATACTAAAATTAAAATGTATCATGCATGTATACGTTACTGCTCATATTTGAAGTACTGTTTCAGTAGCTGTAAAACTGGTTACTGTTTGTACTTGCTCCTACATAATTCCTGCTCAAAAAGTTTACCACCCACCTTTCATGTACCTTGTTGCTTTCACTCACCCTGATCTGTTTTTCTGCTAAGAACAAATGAAGTAAAACTTGAAAATGCACTAGAAAATGCAAAGTGTAGCTTTATTTTCCTTCTGCTTAAAAGAGAGAAAGAGAGAGAGTCTCTGTCTCTGTCTCTCTGACTTCATCATAGCTGCAAACGAAAATAGAAGTGACTTTAGATGATGCTGAACAAGATCTCAGCAGAAGAAGCAACTAACCACTGGTCTGAACACAGAACTGCAACTTATATGAGCACATGCTGTAGAACCAGAAGAAACATCCTGGGTCAGTGAATCCAATTCCCTGCTATCGTAAGTAATCATGTCATATAATCTCCATTCATCTCATTTGAGCTCCATCTTAAAACCCTTTTTATGAATTTGCAGAATAAATATATTCATAGCTACTTTGTATTCATTTGTCCTTTTGCAACCTTGTCCTTTAGTAAAAATAGCTTACCCCCCCATTTATTTATAGAAAGCAATCGTACTTTTTCTCAGCTTTTATTTTCCTAGGTTAAGTCAGGCTCTTTCAGCCCCTTCATGTAAGATAAGATTCTTCATTCTCCTAATCACYCAAGAAACTGGTCTTTATATTTGCTTCAAAACTCATCTGTTCTGAACACTYTCTGTGATCTTCCTTATAAAGTCTTAACCGTTCGCACTATGAAGCATCAAGGTTTCATTATCTACTGGAAATGATTTGTCTCATACAGTCTAAGACATTTTCCTTCTTTCATTCTCTCTGTTTTTCTTTCTTCCTCTTTCTTTCTCRCTTTCTCTCTCCCTCATGGCCAAGCCACACAAATAGTTCGTAAGTGTTCTGGCCTTGACTTATACACTCAAGACTCTTCATTTTGTTAATCAACAATAGAAGTTTATTAGTACCTGATATCTCAATTTATATCACTGAATTTCATCACTTGTCTGTTACTCCTGTGTCTTATAACCGTCAAACACTTTTCATATATTATTATAGTCCTCTTCTGGAAGAGAATTTTTCTCAAATTTGTGTCATTGGTTGATTTTTTTCATAATAAACTAAATACACAAATGAAAATATTATACATGCTCAGTCATAGAAATAATTCTTGAAAAATTCTGCTAATAATATCCATTGAGAAAAATGTCTCTCTCTCTCTCTCTCTTTTTTTTTTTTTTTTTTTTTACGT
>NW_028186645.1:9857500-9860547 GCF_003343005.1 Rhea americana
TAGCTCTTTTGTTTCGGACTAAGAACTGTTAAGACTTAGAAACTGTGAACTAACTGTTTCTAAGTCTCCCAAGTCCCTAAGTCTCTTTCTCATGCTCATAAATAGCTTCATCATATCAAATGTTCTCTTGAAGTCCATATAGCAAAGGTACGCTACATTCTAGAAAACCATTTATGTTATTAAATATATCTATACTAAATACACCTATCAGTATATTAAATATATTAAATATATTAAATATACCTAGCATCACTTCTCCATCTTAAGCTGATACAAACTGCATTCCATTCAATTTTTCATGTATATCTATATTCTTAAATATTTATTTCAAAATGTCTTTAAAAACCTTGAATATGACCAAGGCAAAGCACCAACAATCACCACAACAAACATCACTCCTTTTCTTCTTCTCCTTCCTTTTCATATGTTCTCTGTGTGCTATTCTCCAATCATGAAGAATGATTCAGAAGTTACTGTTTAAAATCTTCTAGACTTCTAGGGTGAACTTTATGTTTCCTTAAGTCTTGCTCTCTTCTCACTTCAAATTTAAGAAATCTTCAAATTTAAAAAATATTTTCCCATTAGGTACTCTGCCTTTTCATTTTTCASAGTCATCTTTACTGGAAACCCAGCAACTGAGTTTAATTCATGATATTGAGACTAATTTAAATTGCTTCACAGGAATCATAAAAACTTCTTTTCATTTGTTTCCAAACAGTAGGGATAACATTCAAAGCAGGGTCAGGAGGTTCAAAYTGTTTATACTTACATTGTGCTTTGGAAATGAAAAGCAGTATCTGTGGCATCATCATACTGTCAGTAAATGACATTGCAATCTCAAAACTTAAGTGTCAAAATGCTGACCCTGTTGGCTGTCTCACAGGTTCTACTGGATGAAAAGCTGTCATATATTTAGATATTTTCTAGGATACCACTAGCTGAAACCATTAGAGTATTCCTTTTTGGTATTCTGCTATGATAATAAATTATTATAGTATTACTCAGGTTGAAGGCTAATCCTCAATGGCAAAAACTGCTACCACTTTATTACACAAAAGTAATTTAATTTAGTTATATTAATTTTATTTTTATTATTATTTATTTTTATTTATTTATAGAAAGCATTTTTATGTGTGTATATATATTTATATTTATTTATATTATTATAAAATTAATTGTATTAATTTTAATGTAATTTAGACATGAAAGCAAATGAGAAATTGAAACTGCTACATAGGATAAAAGAAAGAAATGTATGTGGCATAATAATATTTATATATGTGTATATATAGATATATGTATGTATATATATGCAAAATCTTTACAAAATATAGCTCAGTTATATAGAATAGCAGCTCAGATAAAGGAGCTTTAATCAGTACTAAACCTGGTAAGTAGACACTGAAAAGGCTACAAGGTATTAGACAGAATGAGAGGATTAGTGCTAAAAATATATGAAAGAGAAGATAATATAAAGTTTTAAACAATTCAGTAAGTTGCAAGATACAGACTAGACAAATCAATTGCTTCATATTKGAAATGTATGCTAGACATGAGGGAAGGAGAATAAGGGCAATTAAGTTCAAAGACAGTGGCCACCAGAGACTTCAAGAAGTCTTAAGGACTGAAAGACTTAAGAAAACTGTCCACCTGTTTGTACAGAGGTTTCTAAGTTTCTACTTAGCTCTGCCTAAATGATTAATGACTGTCTTAGTCATCCACTTACAAGGGCCCATATCCTCATAATTGTAAAATATTTTGTCTTTTGTGATGCCTCATTATCTGTACAGATATCTGATAGCTGTCCAAATCATAACTTTGAGGGTTTTATGGATATCTTATGGCACTGAATTCAGTAGGATAATTCTTAACTGCATAGAATACAAAATTTTTAGTAAATATTTGCTGATTTTTTGTAGTATTCTTTGTATAGATTGTTCCAATAATATGAAAAGAGTACTTTGAAATATTTAATTTCTCCCTATCTACATGATAGCCAGTGTATTTCAGTATTACCTCCTTTTAGTCATCTATCTTCTCAGCTAAATATTTGTAATTTGTCTCCTTATAATACTAACAATTTTTTTTGTGAACAAAAATACAGGTTTCCTTTAAAAAGCACTGGAAACTGTCTTTGTTGTTGTCTTAAATTTTGAAGAACTTGAGATGTCTAGATTTTTAAGTGACATTTCATACAAAGATCATTTTTCACTTAAGTATCTTTAAGTGTT
Source organism: Rhea americana (assembly GCF_003343005.1). NCBI lineage: Eukaryota > Metazoa > Chordata > Aves > Rheiformes > Rheidae > Rhea > Rhea americana. The sequence continues at coordinate 9,859,732 of NW_028186645.1, forward strand.
TTATAGACAATAGATGATTCAAGAAAGAGGCATTTGGAGGAAATTTGTGGATAGGTCACATTTTTAACCAGAGAGGACCAAAGACAAAATGACAAGACCAAGTAAGCTCAGTGAGTCAGCAGCAGAGTCAAAAGCAATAAGACTCAGGAGTGAAATCTCAGCTGTTTGAAGCCAATATTTTTCTACAAAAACAGAATTTCAGTTCCGTTTCTGTAATATACTAATCCCTTCTCTAATCACTAAAGTGCTAAATGGCTCTTCAGTTACTAAACTTTAATGGTTGTTGTGCTGTTGGTGTTGGTGATAGTTTTTGCCCACTAATGTACCTCTATATGATTTGACAAATCATATCATCATGGATTCATCATGTATTATTATGCATTATTTCATGTATTATTTCGATAATATAAGCTTAGGCAAGTAGCATGATTTGATCCTTTTAAATAGTTCCAGCATAATATCAACTTATTACGGGGAATGAAAATGACAGTATAAAACCAAAAATTGAATCAAATAAACTATAAATAAAATTTGTGTAGAAAGCCAGAACTCATTTCCAGCTATTTGCACCAAAGAGCATGATGATAATATACAGTATTTGTGTATCTGCCCTAGAAATGCTTTAACAACTTTTGCTTATTTGTGGGGGATTATTAATAAGTAAAGATAACATTTTATTTCCTAAATCCTGAAAAACCGTAAAACAAAGCAAGTATGAAATGAAACTGTTTTTGTTCAGTCCAGAGAAATTCAAATCCCTCAGCAGACTTAAATCTTCTAGCTTTTGCCAGCAAAAAAGCTGCTCTGGTATTCCCT
>NW_028186645.1:9860584-9879013 GCF_003343005.1 Rhea americana
TTATTATTATTATTATTATTATTATACTTGATAAGCTTATCACAAAGATTTTCAGGTACCAAAACTCTTTAAACGTTTTTTTCAACAACACTTAAAAATCACTGAAATTTGTGCCTGGACATCCTCAATACCTTCTTGATAATCTTAATGTTTTCGGCTTTTTAGCAACTCTCCTGAATTTTGCTGAAAGTACTTGAGAAATATTTGAAATGGAAGGAGTGATGCTTTGATTTAATTCTTATATTTTTAACCAGTGCAGATGGGTGTATTTTCCAATGCAGTTTTACCACTAACATTCAATCTGGACAGCTACAGTTCTCACATTACTAAGATAATGTTATTGCTATTAATAATATTAAAGAACCCCTGAGTTTGAAGGCACTGCATAAAGCTGCAGATGGCTGCACAAAGGTCATTATTTTTATAGATATAACATTAAAAGTACTAGAAATTCTATACCTATGACTTTTTACTGCTGTATGTTTACCTGTAAAAAGTCAGAAACAAATTTGACAGGAAGTGCATTTGCAAGAAACATAAATAAATAAATGACACTCTAGTGCAAGCTTAAGCCTATGGCAATATAAATATTGATGCTATTAATGACACCTAAACTACTCAAGTACAAAATATACATCCCTGTGTTGTGTGCAACATAGCAGTTTCTATCTGTGAGACATAAGATTTTGCAGTATGATTTATTTTAAAATGATTTAGGGCATTTAAGTCCACCAACAAGGAAAAGAAACTTGAGGAGGTGCACAAAGTAATTAGTCTGTAATGGGAAAAAGAGAGAAAACTGGACACATGCAGAATTCTGTAACATAAGTGATCATAGTATCTTCTCAAAGGTTTCTTCAGTACATGATTTTAACTGTTGGCTGCAACATGTGTGCATCTCTTGTGTGAACATGGCTTTCTGAACTGAATAGAAATTTGGGCATTTGTAAGAGTTTAGCTAATTGGGACTATGGATATTAGATCTGGAATAAATGCATAACAAATCTTATGAATAGGCATCTGGACAAAAGCTCTGTCAGCGGTCAACAGACTCCTGTTGCTATTTCACTGCCATGTGTCCCCATTATCTTTTCAATTACTCACCCACAGCTCCAGCTGAAGACAACAATATTGCACTCCAAGCATTCTTCTCCAATGGATAAGATATGAATCCTATGGTAAGGTTCAGTCCTGGTCATTTCCTTTCTGCTATGCCAAATGATCAAACTCAGTCAATTAATTAATCTTCAGAGTCAGGAAAGTTCTCTTATGCCAGCTGCACCAGCCCCTATCACTGCAGGCATCTTTCCGACACTAATCCGTCAGTGCTTTGCCAAAGCTGCTTTTATTTGTGCCTAGAAATGAGACTGTGTAATAGATCTTCCTCTTAGGAAAATGCCCTGATGTTCCGCTTAGCTGACACAGTGAGCAAAGAGGAAAGATGCCATTCTAACAATAGAGACAAATATCATGATTTTCTGTTTCTCAGAGAATACTTATCATGTCTCCCTGATTTCTCTATGATTATCCAGAGGCAAACACTTTTAAAAATAAAAACTCTTACTAGATTGTGGAGAATTCAAGATTGAATTTTACATGAAGTCCATATGGCAAAGTACACAAGTCTTAGCACCTAGTTCTACAAACTCTTTCTTTAGATTATCTGAGTTCAAGGTTATTTTTACATGATGTTTGCTAATAGATGCTAACATCCCATATTGACATTGAACTATACAAAAACCTGAATGTGCTAGCTGAGATTCCAAGTATCTTTGATAATATTTTCTGTCTGACTTTGAGGTGTATGCTTCCCTCAGTATGCATGTTTCATCAGTGCACTGAGCAGGAAGAAAAGAATATACCCTTGCCAGGTGGCTTGTAGGACTGTGCAGTAGCCTTAATACTAATAAGCACATCATAAGTTTAGGGCTTATATTTGGTCTTCTGTTGGATGGATGCTCCTTTTCATGAGAAAAAAAAAAAGCACTAAGAGCTCATAAACATGTTAAAAATTTAACACCTACCCAGTGATATGTTTGAGTGAAGTCCTAATAAGGAAAACAAGATAAAAGTCTCGGTCACATAGATCCAAAAGGAAAATAGGAGAGGTACTTAGAAGATGTAGCCTTGTTCTTTTTATGTCAGTGGGATATAAATCCAGTGATTTTACTGAGGGTCAAAGCATCATCTAGGGATCTAAGAACTTCAGTTACTTATATCAAACAGAGAATTATATGATTGCTCTCAGCTATTTTGGTGCTATTAGCTATACAAGTGCCTAAAGGCGGAATATATTTAAATTAATTTATTGAATATGACAATGGGCTGGTATTAAATTTCTCTTTTCCATTCCAATTAAAATGTTTTGGGGAAGAAAATAATTAATTCTACATCATTTCAAATATTTTGTTTCACCATATGATATGTTTTGTTTTGATTTTTTTAATTTAAATTACTCCAGAATTTTTAATCAACCATGTGCATATTGTCAGAGAGAAAATTCATGACTTTGTGCTAAATCTAAGAGGAATGTTTTGTTATTAATATCCAACATTAATCATTGTTAATCTAGAAAGCTAATCTAGAAATCAGCTAGTGTAGATGATCATTCATTCCTTGGTTCAAATCTTAAACTGGTATAACTCATCATTACTTAACTGAAATCAAGAAAATTATCTCAGTACAGACCAAATGAGGAGCAAGCCTGTGTTCAAATTATAGAGAATACATTCTAGCATCAAACTGAATCACATCGGGCTCCTGGGTTACCCATCTCTCTTGTGTATACACAATACATTAATTATCAGATCATCTAGTTAGATGCCATAGTTTCAGGGCACTGGTATCACACGCACTATTATTTTCTCACCAGGAATTACTTTCTAAAGAAGGTATATAAGAGATATATAAATTGCTTAGAGGGACCTCAGATTGCCAAAATTATTCCAATAAGCATTCTTCATTTGGGAAATTAATTTGGGAAGTTTTAGTACAGAAAGAGACAAGTTGTGTAATTCAAGGAAGACTGAGACACTGAAGACACATAAAAAGGCAATCCTTTGAAAATAAATTTTAATTCCTCACATCTCTAGAAGGAAAGTGCTTTTGACAGTCTGTATCTTGCTACTGTTACATTTAATAATTCATATCAACATTTTCTGAGAGAGATTGGTCTTTGCTTCAATTCTCTGTACATGCTAGCCAACCTGCTGCCTGTTCTTGTGACTTTTATTACTTGTTGCTGTTATTTTGTAGACTGTGCAAGTAATACTGCTACAATTAGAAAGAAATTGGTATGAGAAAATTTGATCTTCAGAAAGGGCTTGTATTTCAGACTAGCTCAGATTTATGCTTTATAATATATTATATTTTTTTTTAATTAAATCTTTCTCACTCAAAAAAAATCAGTGGATGTTGCTTCTTGATCCTTCCAATGGAGATAGCTACAAGTCACGTGTATCTGTTTAAACATATGTGGAGGATCTGCAAAATGGTAATCGTGTTCAATACCAAATACCTTTGACTGGAATCAAAAGTATGCAAAGTTCTGCAGAACCGAGCCCCATCTGTGGAAAGGAGATGGCTTCTCAAAACTATTTTTATTCAAACTGGAAATAGAAGAAACCAACATCATATACAGCATAAAATGGAGGCCTGCATTTAATAAGAATAGTAATCCAGTCACTAGTGATTGGGTAAGTGAAAAATCAAAGCAACTTCTAATGTTTTGGCAAGGAATGACTACAAAATGAGTATAGTTGCATCATTCCATATCAAGCTTTGGGGAAAAAAAATCAGTCTTACATACTGGTAAATTCAAGTCAATGGAGTAAATTCTGCTGAGAAACAATAGTCTATACCCATCAAAATCATCATGAGAAAATACTCCTCATTAACATTGCTACTATAGATAGCAAAACTCTGAGAAAACAATCATGGAACCCTCTAGTTAATTAAAGATTATATAAATTCTACTTATTATGTGTGTACAGCTCTTTTGGTGGAAAGYGATATATATAGAGAGAGAGAGATAAAAAGTGTAATAGTAATAATAATCATAGAATCATAGAATCATAGAATGGTAAGGTTGGAAGGGACCTCTGTAGATCATCTAGTCCAACCCTCAGCATAGTCCATACGGGGAAAGAACCCGTGACCTTGGCATTAGCAGCACCACACTCTAATCAACTGAGCTAAATTGTTACAGTAATCTTTAAATTATTGCTGTGCTTTCTGAATACAATATCCTACTACTATGTACTCCAAATTCCCCTTTGGTTTATACGTGGAAAAATTCTGGACAGTGAAGTTCTACTTTCCCAGACATATATACTTTATTAGGAATTATCTGATTATTGTAACAGTTTTAATGCTTGCACTTGGGCTGGAAGTAGATAGTCGTTCTTCTGAATTTATTTTTATTACTCTTCTGGGGCACACATACTCAAGTGGCAGAATGACCACATGTTGAGCACATGTAAGAGTTTCTCTACAGGATGGCATGCTAACTACCAAATTAGGTCAAGAAAAGTGGCCCAAATAATGTGATAGTTTTTGCTGCTTACGAGATACCAATTCTTTTTTACCTTCTATTTTAAAAAGTAGAGAGTACTCTTTAATTTCTTTATTATTTAGTATTTTAACAAAAATCTATTCCAGTTAAAAATTGAATTTTTTGGACATTCTTTTTGGATGAAATGTTCTAGCTTTTATTTTGTTTCCAAAACTGTTGTGGGTTTCTTCACTTGCTTTTTAAGTTCAATTATGCACGTGGAAGGGTATGGAAATAGGCAGCACTTTATAGTTTGCAATTTGTTTTACCAATGCATTGATATCCATACATTGATGCATAAACCATCAGCACCCCCCACTTCTGGCTTTTCACACAGTTCTACAAATGCACTGCATTTCTAATTTTTTATAGTTCTAACATATATTTTGTAGTGAGACTGATATAAAGACACTTATCTTCTTTCTGTTTTATCCCATAGATGAACATTTGAAATGAGGGGTAAGTCATTTAAGTTTTAGCTGGGTAGATAAAAATAATTCCACTTTTCAGAAAAATGAATCCTGATTTATATTAGAGAAAATCTGTGGTGGGACTGCAACCAGTCACACATTAGTTGTTTGCTGTTTGAGCTCATATTATTCCATTTCCCTTATTGGAAGTGGTACTTCATGAAAAGACTTAAATAGTACAAAATTGCCAGAAAAATCTTCTTCTGTTACAGAAAGGTAATGTGTGTTCACATTATTTTATTTCACAGAGAAAGAAATAAGGATCCCTTTGTGRCTGTCAGCAATTATACAGCATGCATGCACACACACGTGCCACACACACACACAGACACACACAGACGCAGACACATGCACACTTATAACAAGTGGAATCTTCCTACTGGAAACTGCAACATGCCAGGCTGATGAATTCAACTTTTATAATTACCTGGGAGAAAGGAACAAGAGTAAAGGGAAGAGGAGATTTGGTTCTTGTCAGCTCTAATCTCATTTTGACACAGTGCAAAAAGATAGCTTTGTACCTATATCTATTAGTGAACCTGTAGACTCCTTCCTGAAGTAGCTCTCTGAGATAAGAGATGTTGAAAAAGATAGAATCATAGGTTCATGAAAGTACAACCCTTTAATCTTGGTGGGAAGACCTAGGTTTCAACATATCTAGAGTTTTAAATGTTAGATGTTAAGATACTAGTTAGAGAGAGAGCAAGGGATAGAGAGATACTGTATATTACATTACAAAGATCCACTGAGAATTCCTTTTTCAACCTGTTATTTGCTTCTGGAATATGCAGAAAAATTGATGTCATCTTGCTAATTACATATCTAGATTGTTCATCGTTTGAAGTCAGTGGAGTTATAAATACAATCCATACAGTCATAAATAATCATGGGTACAAAATTCTGCCCTCTCTCACCTTCAGAGAGCAATTTTAAGCTTTGTAATTCTGACTGACCAGGTCTCCTGTTGCATATATTAATAATTCTCCGCATGAAATAAAGTCCTTTGATACTATCAAACACTACAGAATTCTATTGCAAAGATATCTTTCACTGAAGTTTTATAGATTGACATTAGGCAACTATAGTGATGAGCAGAATATAAGATCGAATAGAATATAATAGAACAGAAGATAAGAGAACAGAACAGAATGTGGCCCATTATTACTCAGATTGTTTTATGTCTGGCAAAACACCATACTAGTTTCTATAAAGGAAACAATGACTTCAGAATTGATACATTTATTCTTAGACACTAACAGCTTCTAGGGTATTGCTGAATTTTGTGCTGGCCAAAGACAGTTAAATCACTTATTAAAACAGAGCACTAGTTACCAGTTTGCAATGCCATCTCTACTTTTCTTCTCATGTCTATTTTGAGGCAATAGTGTAAAGTCTCACTGTATATTCAAGAATTAAATATTGACCAGCAAAGCAGCAATACTCAGTTATCTCCAGTAACATTAAAGCAATTTGCTCACACTGTTCGTATTTTACTTAGCCAACATTGGGATCAGAATATGGCTATTTATAGGCTTAACTGAACTAAGAAAGTGGCAAACTGATAGAAGCCATCTGTGATTATTCTCACAATTCCTGTAATAGAGAGTTCCTGTAGCAAGATAAAGTATTTAATTCACAAAAAATTATCAGTTAACATTTAATGTAAGTGCCAAACATCTAGAGTTGCATCGATAAAAATGTAATGCCTGCAGTTTTCTAACACAAGCAGATGAAGGTTAGATTAGCAGATTTTTCAGAGCCTTATTACATGCCTATGCTGATCACAAGCACATGAAAAGCAAAATTCATTAGATAGAGCAGTGGTGGAAAGCCTGAAAAATGTCATGGAAAATATGTCAGTTGAAAGCAGTAATTGGTATGAGATGGATATAAAAAATATGAATTGAAATATAAATAGACACCTCAATAAATTATATAACCCCCGTTCCACAGACGCACTTGAAACTCCAAACTAGCTAGTAACTAAAGCAATGCTATAAATTTGACCTTGACAGTCTTAGGCACAAGCATATGATTTTGTGATTATACTCGTTAAATCAAGAAAAGAATATTTACTTCATGTAAGAGATTTGAAGAGCAGGGTTCTCAATTCAGAGGGCACTACAGCACAGAAAGCTCAGTATCGGCTTACAGACTACAATCCCTTTCTCTTATTGAAGAAGGCCATAGCCTTTCAGCTATAGCACAAGCAAGAAACTTTAACAGAGAAGTTTTCTGTCTTGTGTCATGTCAGACGCAGTAGGGTGGTCTAGCCCTGATTTGCACAGGCACTTCACATCTAATATCAAGCAGCTCTCCGAATCTGCTTGTGTGGCGGTGCTCTTGATCAAGYGCTGTTATTAACTCTTTGTTCTTCCTACCTTTCCTTTGCCTTGTCTCTTTCTATGTCAAAAAAAAATAGTGCAGAGGTTGTTTCTGACTGTTTTTTACAAGGGCTTGTACAGTGTAACTTAGGCTCCATTATGTTTCRTAAGAAATAAGAACAGACGAAAAAGGGAGCATGGAGGTGAAAGAGTAGTTCATCCTYCTTACCTAATATATCTGCTTCACTTCTGACAAGGACTGGAAAAATGAGGCCCAGTTAATAGTGGTGGGTTTAATTGAGTCCACCATTCATTTCATAAAGATCGTAGTAGGCGATGCCTGGATTTCAAATAGAAACAGAAAAGTTTTGTATTCAGTGGGAGAAACCCTTTGTCATCCTGTCCCTCTAAACGCTTTAAAAATATTGCACTTTTTTTTTTTACTTTTAATTTGTCTTAGACTGTGTTAGGGAAGAAGCTGTAAYACCGTTCCTGAGAACAGAGAAGAAATGATGACAAGTAAGAAATAATTCAAGATATCCTTTTTGTTTCCCCTTGCACTTCGTTTCTTTGGAATATCTAACAGAAGACTTGCAAATCTGACAAAATATGAGYTTCCTCCAAATCCATAAAAACGATTACTTAAAAGATGTGTTCAGGTGAAGTTTAGTGCTTGTGAAAATGGAAGACAGATAACAATGAGTGAAACATAGTACACAAGTTCCTTGGGGCAGTTCTGTCAATACAATTCAGTCCCACACCTGTCCTGAAACTATTCACAGAGCTAATCTATGCGGTAGTTATTCCCATGTGGGCAACTGTCCATGAGAGGCTTGACTGAGACCAGCCRAATTCATCTGACTTGTGTTTTATTACTCAAAGGAAGTTTGATCTGAAAGAACGAAGGGCTAACATGTTAACTCTTACAGAGCCATCTTCCTTGTTTTTTTTTTTCTTCTCTTCTGCAGTTATGATAACTTGATTTTAATCAGATACTTTGCCAGACTTTCTGCAAGATTACCTTGCAGCAAGTATATCAAGTAGAGTTACACAGCGTTCCAAGTGTTATCACCACCAGAACACTTGTGAGGAACGCAGAAATCATACARAAGTCGCACACTCTCTGTCAAAACAAGGACATTTATCCCCAGKATAACCTTCCCCTTGAAGGATCAGTTTCCTTCATTTTCCATGCCTGTACTCGGGGCTGGTGATGATCATGGGCATTTAGCGTGCCTGGGAGATAAAYGCAGACCCTCCCACATGCGCACACACACAGAGTTTGTGTGACCTCGGCCAAATCAGTCCTTTGCTGTACTCTCCTTTTTGTCTCCTCACTGTTTTCAGAACTCAGTGTTGAATTCTGTCCTGCCTTCAGCTGCAAGGGGAAAGGACACACTGCAAGCTCAGACCATAATGTAGAATTTGATCAATGTCTGACTTACCCAGTGATTTAATCAACAGGACAGCATGAATGCTCTAATGACACAGGAGCAACATCACAATTCTATACGTTGCGGTGCACAATGATCATTTCCTGCAGCATATTACTTAAAAGTAGGAAAATACTGACACATTTCAGTGCCATTTGCCCTCATTGTATTGTCCCCTTGTTTTCCTCTAATTCAGTCTTTTGTTATATAGTGGAAGCTCTTCCAAATTAGAAGTCTAATGGCAATAGAAATCCAAACAACATAAAAGCTTCTAGGAACTGTATTATATATTTTTAATAACAAATAATATTCATTATATCTCTTTGATTTATCTATGTAAAGTGGACTTTCTGTGTATAATACCTATGCCTGAGAGGAATGTTTGAGACTACTTATCTCACTGATAGATATCTCCATCCCATCTTTAGTCTATATCCCAGGTTTTTCTTAAGGTTAACATGCACAGTTTCTAAGATCACAAAAATGAGGATGTGGAATAATATTATGGAGGAATGCAAATTCAGCAAATCTGTCTCACCAAACCACTAAGGGCTCTGTTCTGCAGTTAATACACTCTGAGATAGCATTAACTCTGCCTAATAATTCCTATATGCTTTTTCCACAGCAGAAAAAAATAGGTATTTCACAGATCTTTTTCTCCCCTCTCAGCTCTACCTGGATTTTACATAGCCCTACTTTTCTTTCCTGTGGCAGTCAACAGTCTCCCTCTCTGATTAATAATAGTTTAGATGATTAAAACTGTGATCATTAGGAAATTCTGCTTTCCTGTTGCACTGTAAGTTAATTATTTACCTTTGCATTTAATTCAGTCTGGAGAATTTTGATTACTCACTTTCATCCAGTGTTTTGTCCAGTTATTTTCAGTTATTTTCTCTTTCCTGTTTTTATCCTACCTCTGTATAATGTTGCAATATTTGGTCTGAAAAAAAATAATGTAGGAAACATTTAAAAGGAAATAAAAGCTTCCATTACAATTATTACTTATCTTAGTTTTGATAATACCTTTCAGGTATTTGTTGTTCTAAATGCATCCAATGTTATAGTCATACCAAAATGAACTTCAACTTTAAAAGAGAAACCCTTCTCAGCTGAATATCTCACTAAAAATTCTAATTTAGCCTGTGCTGCTATGTTTATTGAAAAATATTTATATAGAGATATTTATATAGAATTTGTGTTATTGCCTGAACATAAATATATGTCAATAAAAGTACCTTAGTTGGTTGAAGGAAGTATAAATCCTAAAGTAAGGCTTCTACTCCTTACATTTTTTTCACTTCTGCTTGCAGGAGATATTCTTTTAGCGCAACACTGAAGGAGTTAAAAAGAATGCCTTTCTGTCAAGTGTGGTTATCATTCAACACATGACAATATACAGGGTTATACTTCCCAGGATCCCCAAATAGTTCTTCACAAGATCTAAGAAGCCTGTGAACTGAGACTGATGTCATCTGAAATTTAAAGATGTTTATTCTTTCAGTGCTCAGAGAGGATCATCTTTCTGCAGTGAATTGCCTGGACTGTAGGATGGTCTCTTGGTCAGCGCATGTATAACCAGATAATCATTTGGCAGCTTGTAAAATATTATTGCATGTAAGATATTGATAGCCTGAGGGAAGTTCTGAATATCAGAGGCTCGTAATTAGAATACCAATGCATTTGATCCGAAGGAGTTTCCATCAATGTCACAGAGATGAGCGGTTATGAATTTCAGAGTCATCTTTGCCTGTACAGACTGATTTATGTACTTTCAACTCTGGACAAATGAAGGGCGAAGAACTACAGCCAAACTGTTCTACCTAGAGAGCTCCTTATCCTTAGAAGGGCTTCTGAAATTTATAATCTTCCCCTCTACCCCCACCCTGGGGTTCAAGATCAAGCTCTTCAACTGGTAGTTCATTACTTATTTATGCTTATGCCATCCATCCACTTTCAGTCATTCTGTCCTCTTATCTGTAAATCCAGTCACAACTTGTAGATGTGTGTATCTGCTGATAAGAAATTTTTGCAGGAAAGAGAATCTGGGTAGATCAACAGTTCTGTTGCCAAAGCTGCTGGCAGCAACTCTAACATCCCATTTATTCCAGATTCATAAAGGTCCACTGTGCTGATCTGAGGCTAGAGCTGAGTGTTTGAGTTGTGTGATAATATACTATCTAGTTGAAAACTGTATTACATACTAAATATTAAGTTAGACAGACACGAGTCAGACTACCCACTCTGGGGTAGAAACCAACCATCTTATTGGAACTGAGATCTCAATAGTTCCTGAGTTAGTGTGTGGTTGTGTGTTTTTTATATAACTAAAAATTAGTGCAACACCTTATAATCAGCASCAAAAGAGATATAAACCCAATTGCATCATTCTTTTCAAACTCTACTGAACASAGCACCACTCGTGGAAATAGTAATCTATTAATTGTGAGGGGAAAAGAAGTAGAGGAGAAAGGCAAATGTCTGAAAAAAAGCTAATGTACTATTTCCATTTCAAAATTCTACAGTATCATTGTAGAATTGGCCTACCCACTAGTTAAATAAAAATAATAATGGAAGGTGCTAAATAACTRGTCTGAAAAATCAGAAGGGAATAGTTTGCTAAGTGATCCTTTGCCATTCAAATTCTCTCAGAAAGCTCTATTAGATTTTGCCTATGAGTTGTGTTCTTGCATGTGTGTATGTGTACATTTAGCATTCTGAATATGCAATACTAAATGCATATAAAAGAGATTTTGATAGGACACAACCTGGATAAAGCAATTAGAGTGACCTTACTGTCAGATGCTCTGCCACAGAGGCTTAGGAATCTCTAGGCAAAGAGGGGATTTGGCTCTATCTGTGCATTCAAAGTACACATTTTAAAAAGAGAGATGACCATTGTGCTGCTTTATTGCCTAGGCATTTTCAAAGCTGTAATAGTAGACACTTTTCTCTCTGAGTAAAGACTGTTATTCTGTTGCACAACACTGCAAAAGAAAAAGGTTGTGAAATTAATTTTGTCAAACAGTTAAAGTAATTTCTCAAAAAAAAAAAGAGAGAGAGAGAGACTTCTACTGGTAAGATGTATTTTACAATTTACTACTGAACTGCAGCAAGAAGCTCTTCACTGAGCAGTACGGCACAGGGCCAGAATGAGCTATTTCAGAAATCACTGCTAGGCATATACCAATTTGATACACAGGATTTAGCAATACAGTTGGGAATGCTGCTGTATGTATGTGTGTGCGTGTTCATGTTCTGTTAAATTTTAACTGTCTCTAACTGTATACTCCTATTCAGTATGAGGCAACTTGKTTTTAGACAGCTAAATTTGGATTAAAGAGAGAGAAATGTATCAGGCTGGCTAATAGAACTATTTTTTTATTTACTTATGATTTTCTGATGGAAATTAATTTTCTATGGATTATTCAAAGGTCAAAATGTTTCAGATTAAAATTTGGAAAACACTTAAAGCAAGAACGAAAATTTTTTTGAGGAATATGCTAGAGATGTGATTGTGAACTGTTGGTGAGCCTTGTATCTTTTCTACCTCCAGATTCTCTGGTTCAGTTAATAACGTGGGGGCTAACAGTAATGGATCATACAGCATGATGTAATATATATGTAGAACATTAATATATTAAATTGGAGTCCTCCAACCATMTGATTCACAGTAAATGTTTCAGATATTGCAGTGATAAAACTTCAGATTTTTTTTAGATACCTATAATTTATTATGAAATAAGCAGCAAGCTTTCAACTGTTATGGCTTAAGAAAGAATGTTTAGTCTGAGAGAGCTTGCAACTAACTCCAAACCTAAATGCTTAAATATAACAGTAAACTAAATCTAGATCAGTCAGTGAGGTGGCCTGTGAAACAAGACAAACAAGCTTGCTTAATGGGGTACATTTAACCTGACGCAAATCTTTCAATGACACTGGAAGCTTCACCTAGAAAAAAAAGCTTCCTAGGTCACATACGAAATCATAAGGTAATACTTCTTCATTTAGAGACACTTCACACTGTTTCAACTAACATTTCAGGCACACAACAGCTTACTAAAACCATCTTACCAAAAATAGAATTCATACAGTGTTACGCTGATCTAATGTGTAGTCTACACACAGCTTTTGTAGCAATATAACTATGTAAATTGTGTCCATGAAAAACACCTATGCTGCTACAACCCTAATATGGATTTAGTTCTAACCATTTAAATATGATTTGTATCTATATAGCTTGTTTTTGCATGCACACATGAAGAAACTACTAATGTAAATATATATACATTAGTATAACCAGAGACACACTGATGGGGTTGTATCATCTTCAATTAGAGCTAAATGACATCACTTTGGGGTATTCAAATTATTACTCACATGAGTAATCCCTAAACATGAGAGGAGTTCCTGTGAAATTAACTTGCCAGTGAAAGAGAGAAGGACTGAGTCTGGAATCAAATAAATTAATTTTAAAAGCAGTCTTTCATCTGTGAAGTTCTGTTTAGTAAGCATAGGTAGATTTGCTACAGATTCTTTCCATCACTCTTGGGAATAATCCCTCTTGGAAGCACCTCAGTTTTTTACTCAGTTTAGAAACCTCTGACAGAATGAAGATAAATACATAGTTCGCTTCTGGTTTGATTTGATTTTTAATCCACTATCAAAAAATATTATGATAATTCTTTAATGAAAAATAATGATGCAACAGCAGAGTATGCTTTGAAGGGTCTATGATTACATATAAATTCATAGTTACCTGTATATGCTTCACATACATATATTATATATACTATATATATGAAATACATTTTTTCAGAACTGTGTATTAAATCTCTTGTTCAGTCAGTAAAGTTTCTGCTGATTTAAAGAAATTAATATTTTTTGATGTACTCCTCAATGGTGGCATTGTGAAYGCCATACACATTTCAGAACAGTTCTATTACTACTTTACTTTTTCTTTGTAGAAAAAGTATGTACAAAATCTAAAGAGAAAGAAATGTTTGTAATTCTGAACAAATAAGCCTATCATGGGTGATCTTATGACTGCAGTTTGACGATGGTTTAGTCCTCTATGACCTCTGTGGAGAGTGGGATGCCTACACTGCTGGTGGCTCCCAGAAGTGCTCGGTCACGCACGGCGAGTGCTGTGTCCTTTCCTCTTTTCCCCCAGTACACCTTGCCTAGTTTTTACAAAACTGCTGAGTGTGGTGAAAGCTACTTACATGACTATGTAGTTTAGGACTGGACCTATTGTTAAGAAAAGTTTTTCTCTTTAGTTTAACTTTCCTCATTGGTTCTGTATTAAGCAGGGGAGAGCTGCCAGTAGGAACTGGGAGRGATACTGCTGTAGAGTGCACACTGATTTCAGTCCTGAAAAGGAGCTGATGACACTTTCCTTTCACAGCTCTGACCTTTCCAGCTTTTAATGGGTCATGTAGTATTTCTGTACAGTTTATAATATTTACTATGACAGAAGAGTCTAGCATCAGCCTGCCTAGATGGTGTCAAGTGTAGAAGTCACTGTACGCAACGGGTAACGGCTAAAGAATCAGCAGGATTAAATTATAAAATCTTTTGCCCTAATCCTGTAATTATCCCTCAAGATCCCTGATGTTAAGCAAATTTTGTCCGAATAATATAGTTTGGCATGAACTCAGTCATAGTGAACATATTTTCAGGAAGGAGTTGATTTAATGTCTATATGATTTTGTATTTTGCAGATAATTAAATTACCCATGACAACTCAGCTATAATAAGAGACTTTGACCAAAGAGCAGAACTCCTTCCCCTCCATCCAAATGGTTTCAGTGATACTTTCATAAACAAATGACAATAAAAGGAATTAAATGCCCTCTTCCGTAATCTCTGGCTCAAGAGCTGTCCCCACCTGGCTGGGGTTTGTAAAATCAGGCTACAGAGCATGAAAAGAATCTCTATAGATTATTGTCCAAGCTCCATTTCAAACTGATTCTTTTTGTGACTGTAGTCATTAACCCATAAGTGTCACAGAAAATTGCAATGTTAATTGATCAGGTGAATAGATAGCCAGTGATTAATAATTAYGAAAGTGACCTGCTGACTTGAAAGTCATACCAGAATATTTTTGGTGATCTTTACTAGCCTGCTTCATAACGGCCAGATCCTGCAAAACACTGATCAGGTCTTGTCAGAGGCAAGTCACATTTCACTTGAGGCCAAAATAAAATTATCACTTTTGCAAGACTCAGCCTACAAATGATCTGATCCTGTACATCAAAAGCTTATTAAGTGTTGCCAACAAAGACCAAAGAATCAGTTTCAGTGATGGTATTCCTTTGAATAAGCAACAATTCTAGAAGCTGCATGACTTTATAAATTCATCCTCACTTTAAATTATACTAGAGAAAGTTTCTTTTAAAATAATAAATTAATTAACAGAGCAGTCACAGATTGAGGTAAAATATACAGGCAAATGTTCCTAAGTAGAGCCAAGAGCCTAAGATTTCTTTTTAAAAGAGATATTTTACAGATCTCTTTATGCATCATTAAGTTTTCAGGAATACTGAACAGAACATGATGGATTTGTTTTAAAATGTTGCTAGTATTTAGTTTTGATTCAGTTCAAAGGGGTATGCCAGAAGAAGAAATCAAAGAGGAAAAAAAGAGTGTTAGCTATATATAAAACAATCAGGTTCTAACAATTTACACCAGTGGCTGAAAATATCAGAYTAAATTGCACTATTCCTGACATGTTGTTTGATGTGACCAGAATATAATCTATTATGCAGAGAATAGCTTTTTATTATTATTAATTTAAATATTTATTTCCTGGGTATTTCCTACAGATTAAGGTTTGGGTTTGTTTTGAATAAATGAATAAAACATCTTTGTCAAGAAACGTATTTTAATGACTATTTTTTGTGGTTATTTTTCTTTAAAAGAAGTCAATTACTTGAAAGGAGTAGGTTACTCATAGCTCTAGGGAACTAAAGTTTGTATCTTCAGTGAATGTTAAATTAGCCTTCTTCACAATAATAACCATATATAATATACTTTTTTATTTTTAAAGACAAATAAAATACAAATATTTGTTTTACTAGAAGAAAAGAAAATGCAATTTTTAAGCCTTTGGGGTAAGTTCCAGTTCTTGAGGAAATAAATAAATAATGTTGACAGAAAGGCTCCTGAAAAGACTGCCGAAGGGGGAGGGAAGAAAATACCTAAAAACATCATATTACCAAGAGCTAAGGTAATCAACTACAGTCTGGGAAATGTCAAACAAYGGTATTCACCTACTCAAAAATTCTGCTGATCAAATCCTCAACTGCCATTTACAATCACTAACTAAAACATGGAATATAGCTGTGGATATAAACAAGAGACAAATTAGTATTGGGAAGCTGGGTTTAATAATCCCCTAAAAGAGACCATCTGTTTATAAAGACCCCCTTTTCCTTGATCTCTGACATGCATTCCTAATATAGACACAGCTGGATTTTTTTTTCTACATTTTTTAAACACCCTGCTACTATAAAGTCTACTTATAGTATATCTGGTCTGAGTGTTTGTCTCAAGTTTCAGTTGTTATGTAAGCACTCAGGGGCAATAAAATTTCACATACAGTCAGCCAGCTTTAGAGTAAGTATTAAACCATCAGACAAACATAAATGCATTTTTTTATTACTGACGTTCAACAGCACTGGATACTTTTTATTTTTCTGGGTTTCTGTTTGTTTGTTTGTTTGTTTGTTTGTTTTTCCAAATGTTCATCATATGTTTCCTGGAATAGCTGACAGTGATGCACATTTGGAACTACAGTTCAATTTCCTTGTTTCCCTCTTTAAATTGCTAAGAAATCACAATGTTCATAATGGATATGACATTGACAACCTGGTAAGCCAGGTGATTTTCCAGTATAAAAAAAGCAAAGCAATTCATAGTCTCTCTTCACTATGGAGAAGAAAAGGGAAGGAAAAAAGAAAAAAAAAGAAAAAAAAAAGACTATACACTTCTCACAGATAGAGGTCACTAATGGACTGGATTTGAATCAGTCTGGTAGAAGCCTCAAAGTTATATGAAAGTAATCTAGTGAAAAATGAACTCATTTTGAAATTAAAGAGGTAAGAGAAATGATTAAGAAATAAAGCTCTCACCTTCCTGGAAATATTATTATCTTAAGTATGCCTTCTTTCTAGCCCTTTAAATAGAAAGTGCAGTACAGGAAAAGCCTGATAATGATGCTTGTTTGAATTCCTTTTTTTTTTTTCTTCTTCTTGACTTGGTAAAACTATGACTACCCTTCATTTCTGTGGGAAGGGTAGAGAAGTCAGCCCTAATAACATCCTACACTTTGGAAACTGTTATTTTAAGCAGTTAAAGACGAGCACATTCTTGATTCTCAATGGAAACCATAGCCTGTGTAATGCAGATTCCAACTGAGAGAGTGTAGGGTTGCGCAAAGGAGATATGTCTACATCTTAAATCAAACTATCCAACAGGCCAGGATATAAATGTGACTTGCGACAGTGGCTCAAATTAGATCCAGATTCTCAAAGTCAAACATAGATAACATCACCTTATTCAAAATATAGGGTGCATGTGTGCATGAGGAGTGAATCTTGTAAGAATGCTGGGTGCATTCCAGCACCATTTTTTATTGTTACAGCCTTGGACTTTGGAAAACACTGATGACTGGTCTAGTCACAGGTAGTTTTACAGATATGGTATTTACACAATGATTTGATCTGCTTCATATACAGTATTCCAGGCCTGCACTCTCTTACTTTTAGCTGCCTACCATTTTAAATAGCAAATTACCCACAAATGATAAAGATATTTGAAATTTCTCCTCTTGTACCATTTTCAGGAACAAAATCATCATTAACATTTTAACATCACTTTTTGYACTTAGAAATGGTGACTTTCAGATGACATCGGTTGTATCTTTTTGGTGATGCAAAGATTATGATAACATTGTATAGATTGACTCTTAAGGAAGAAAGGAAAGATAGGTAGGTAGGGATATAAGTGCAGTACCTTTAAAATGATCTGGAAAAAAAATGACAGGATGGATTTTTTCCCTTTCCAAATACAGGTATTTTTGAATCACTTAATGAATTTCCTCTGAAAATGAAATTATAAAATGAAATTATACAAAGGTACTTTTGGAGAAAGACCACATCACCGAATGAAGCTCTGAATTTTTTTTACCTGAATAGAGATCAGTCTCAACCTCTAATCTAAATTGGTTTCATTTTCCCTGCAAGCACTGAGAAGTTAGATGCAGTAAATAAACCTCTCTTTTAACACACACCCTATCTTTCTATGTGTGTGTGTGTCTGTGTGCATGTGTGTGTGTGTGAGAGAGAGAGAGAGAGCAGACTGACTTGCTCTAGTGTCTTTTCCTGCTTCTCATGCAAGGAACTTCTCCCTTTCTGTTTAGCTGAGTTCTGCATTGCAAAGAGCAGCATCTGAAGAAATCTAATCAGTACCTTCCACACACAGTACAGGAATTTACACGGATTTGTGCCTTGGATTTATTAGCTTAGTGTAAGCCTTAAAACAGATTTCCTCCATTAAAATTAATTAAAAGCTCCTGTTGACTGATTCCCACTCCGAAAAGAAGGTGGAGAGCTTCTCCCTTACTTTGCTGCTGTTTTTTTTTTTTTTTT
>NW_028186645.1:9879108-9921059 GCF_003343005.1 Rhea americana
TTATTATTATTTTACCAGCGACCACTATCTAATTCAGCAGGTCTATGAGGGGCTGCTTTGTATTCAGAAGTCCTGATCCAATTCCCTTCACCTCTCTCCCACCCACTCTCCGACCAGCCCCCGCTCCTGCGCCTGCCGATCAGATCTGATGAATTCTCCTGTCGTTCACACTTCCCTGCTCTCCCTTGCCTTTAGATTTCTTAACACTTGCCAGCGCGGAGCGAAACCTACTTTCCCTTTCGAGTAAGGCTCATCTTTTAAAGTTCCCGTTTCTCAAAACCACCGCTGCGAAAACAGTAATAATGCTGACGGTAATGCTAATACGCGCACTCGGCCGAGGCGCCCGCTGCGGGAGCAGCGCCCGGTTCTCCCCGGCGAGCGCGGCGCCGAGCGCCCCGCCACGGGCTCGGGGCGCCCGCGGGGGGCCCGCGTCGGCACCCGCCTTTCGGCGCTGCCGTGCGCCCGAGCTCCAGGGGCCCCGTGTGCCTGCCCCGCTGCACCACTCAGGCTGGCTTAAAATAACCGGGAGACCCTCTTTAACACTTGCCGGGGACCATCAGTAAATCCGTGCGTGTRTGTGCCCTGTGCCCCACACTCGCTGACACAGGTCTCTAATAAGGCGGGTGAGATATTTCTGATCCCAACTGGTCAACTCTACCTTCTCGGAGAAGGCAAAGGGCACCAGGGCTTTAAACCGCCCGGGGACTAGAATTACCAGGAAGGAGAAAAGAAAGAAATGAAATCCCGACTGTACCTGGTGGTGTCTGGGAATCCCTCGCCGGCACCGATCATAATCCCCCTCCGCGCCTCTTGCCCCCCACACCAAAACTTTTCCGCCGCCGCCGCTCCTCCGTGGTGGCCGCCGCTCGCCGCGCAGCGCGGGCGCCCAGCGCCGGTCCCGGCTGGCCCCGCGGGCCCGTTCCCCGCCGGCCGCCGCCGCTCCGGAGCGACCCCCGCGCCTCCCTCGCCTTCCTCCCTTACGAGGCAGCGGCATCGTCCTCCCCCCTGCTCAGCCACCTCCTCCTCCGGCGCGCAGCCCGCAGCTCTGGCATCCCCAACGCACTTTCTCTCCTCGATCCGCTCGCTCTCTTCCCCCCGCCGCTCCTCCTTCTCCGGTAAAAAATAAATGAGAAGGGACGGCGGGTATGTCTGGTCTTTTTTTTTTTCCCCTCTTTCTTTCTTTCTTTTTCCTCTCTCTGTCCTCTGGAGGTGGTAAGAGGATCACGTAAGGAGCACGCACAGAGAACCAGGACCTTCAGAAGTCGGAGGAGGCATGCGGACACATATATGTGAGTATATGTGTGAGCGTGTGTCAGTCTCCCCAAGTCCTGCGCCTGCCTTCAGCCAGGATTGCAGGCTGATCTTAGCAGTAATGATGCCTCAGATCTGACTATTCCCTGCTAATGTAAGTCGTGCCTTTTTTTCCTCCCTGCCTGACACCCCAGGGAGATGTTTACAGTAATGAATTCAGTTGATAGCCATCTCTCTCTCTCTCTCTCTCCTGGAGTCCCTCCCACATTTCTAGTTTAAAGAATGCTTGGAAGGCAGGGCTGCAACCTAAAGCTTTCCAAGAGGCAAAGTCAGGCTAGGTTTTCTTTTTCTCTTTCTCTCCCCCCACCCCCACTTAACCCATTCCTTGCTGAGGGCAGCTTAGCGAGCTCCGTCTCCTGGGATCGCCCCCCGCTTCGTCGCTCGCGGTGAGGGGGCCGTGCAGGGCGGCGCCCGGGGCGGGGGTGCGCAGCTCGGGTCACTCGCCCGCGGCCGGGAAGCTCAGCCCGGGATAATGCCCCGCGGCGGGGGTGCACAGCCCAGAGTAACCCCCGCGGCGGGGGTGCGCAGTCCGGGTCACCTCCCTCCGCGGGCAGGGGTGCGCAGCCTGGGATATCCCCCCTCCCCTTGACGGTAGGTGCGCAGCAGGGGTTTGCAGCTAAGGCCACCCTCTCCTCCCCCCCGCGGCGCCAGGGAGCCCCGCTGGCGGGGGCTGCACGAAGGGAGGGCGCGGGACTGCGCCCAGGGCGCGCTCTCGCCGTCCTTCAGAGCAGGGCTGCCTCGGCCCCACCGCCCCGGGGGCCCTCGGGGGTGTCGGAAGGGAAGGCAGGAAGCGAGCTGCAGTCCGAGTCGGGAGATGCCCCTGCTAGCAATAATTACAGCCGTGCTCTCCACCAACATGGCGTTATTTCATGCGCAGCCACCGGCGAGCCCGCCCCCTCCACTCCCCCCTTTTTCTCTCCCTCTCMTTTTCCTCTGCGAACTTTTAGGTAGGCAGTAGCAGCATGGAATAAATATAAGAGAATAAAGGAAAATCCAGCCTTCAAGGAAAGAGATGGACCTCCTTTAATATTCCGTCTGATTTCTATGATCAGTCAGATTTTAAAACTGCTGGAGAAGCCACTTTTTGCCCCAAAGCGCTAATAACCCCCCACGCCGGCCCCACACCAATGTCTCCTTCAGCACCTTTAGCGTGTGTGTCTGTGTGTGTGTGCGTGCGTGTGTGTATGCGTGCGTGCATGCATTCTGGGTTGTCTGTGCTTGTTTAGGGGTAACCCTTCCCCCGCCGCCCAGTTGCCTGGTAAGCTTCTGCCTTGTCCTGACAAGTCCAGGTAAAGACAGGACTATTTAATTCCGAGGAGCATTTGAGCGATAGGGTAGAGTCATTAAGGTAGGACGTGGGGTGTGCGAAGAGAAACTACCTGAAGTCCTGTATTAATAAAGAAAATGCACAATACGACTTTTGCTGCAAGTTACTTTAAGAGAGGGGATAGGGAAGGATGGAGGAGAGAAGAGGCGAGCTGATCAATGCCATGTGTCGAGGAACTAGAAAAGGCAATTGAAATGCCTCGGGGTTCGCTTCCCCCTCACCCTTGGCTGTACACTAGCTTGGATTTTCTGCTCAGCCGTACCTCAAAAGCTGAATCACTCGCCATTGTCCCGCACCTCCTTCCCCATTCACTTGGGGAGGGCTAAATTATTCACGACTTCAAAGGCTCCCTAAGCCGCGCCGAGGAACCTGGGCGCGGAGCCCGGTGCGAGGGGCAGCCCGGCGGGGTGCGCGTCCGCCGGGGCTCCCCGCGCTCCGGCACCCGCCCCTCGGGCCCCGGCCGCCCCCGACTCCGTGAGCCCTCCAACGGGGCTTAGGAGAGAGCCGAGTTGTTTATAGCGCACTCAAATACCGAGCCGAACCATGCCGAGCCGAGCCGTGCTGCCTGCCCGCTAGAAGAAGAGGTTGGCCCGGCGCGGTGCCGCGCAGCACCTTTCGCCTATGCGGATGCGCGGGGCAACGGCGGGGAAGCGCGGAAGGGGAGCGCAGGTAGCCTGGCATTTCTCGGGGGACTCGGCGAGGAGAAAGGAGATGACGGCGAGACCTCCCTGCTCTCCCCCGATACTGTTGCCTCGCGGGGCCGGGGTCTGCTCCAGCASCCTCGGGATGGAAGGGAGGCCGGTGCGCCTCGCAGGTCTCGGCGGGCTCGGGAAGGAGCGGGTCTGAACGGCGCCGGCCGCGGGGGCAGCCAACCTCCCCGGCAGAGATGGGGCAGCTCTGAAGTCGAGTCTCTGCCCGCAGATCCCAGCTGGACCAGAGGAATGAATGGAGCAGGAGCCCTGTAGGGTCTAAAGGCGGATGAACAATCTCTTTCAAAGGTTGCCTTAGGGTGTTTTTTTTTTTGTTTTTTGTTTTTTTTTTTTTTGACCTGTCTTCTTTTGCTGTTTCTCCTTTTCTATTTTTTTCTCCTTGCATGCTTTTTAAAGCACCTCCTTGCACATGTTTTATACCTCTTTCCTGAAGCTTAAGGACAACTGGTGCATTTTCTGCTGACAAATTTCCCTTTCTAAACCTTCCTCATCCTCTCTCCACCCGTCCTGCGTTCCCAGTATTAGTAACCTGTAAACAACAAATAAAGCAGATGCGGCCGATCACAAATTTCTGCCTCTCCTCCCCTTCTCCCCGCCCGAGTCACAGACTGGGGGAACACTAAAGAACTTCTGCAAGGCTGTAGGCTGCTGTCATGTCCCATAGTCTTAGAGAGGTTAGGGCAAATTAGGACTGTTCCCCTCCTCGACTGCAGCTGCTTATTCAGCCCGCACATCGGATTAGGGAAAAATACCTAGGACGCACTTTGGTCAAATCAAGATCGTGCCAAAAGAAAAGTGACTTAACTAGCCATTACCTGTTTTGGCTGAGGTAGGTCCTCCTCGGTAGATCACCCAAAGCCCACTGGGTCAGGCAAGTTGAAAGGGGAGAAGGTGGCATAACAGCTGGGCTCCGGCATGGTATTGTTTTAAGGATCACCACCAAGGTCTCTTTTTTCCATAGCTGCCAATGGTAACCATCACTCAAGGTTTCTCTCAAGGAAAAGAGGAAAGAAATTTGCTTTCCAAGCCGCTGTCCAGCTGGTCATTTAGCCCTGACACCCCACTGATGACACTGAAGAACGCCCGGCTAAAAGTGGTTAAACACCTGGTAATTTCCTTTCTTCTCTTCTCCTGGCGACTCCGGCGCAACGCCACAGAGCGATCTTATCGATGTGTGATCATTATTCACTGGTGACAACCAGAGATGCAGAGCTCCTAAGTGAGGGTGACAGATTTCAAGCGTTTGGCTGCAGCATACTAAGCCTTAGACATATTCTTCCTCAAACTTTGCCTAGCAAGCAAGTCAGCGGCTTAACCCTTTACAATCCTTTATGTCGCATGGACACTGAGACCTCAGCCCGTGTGGGAGTGCTTGTTTGAGAGCAATCACAACACACACGGTTGCTTGGGCGAGGACTTTTTATTACGTGTCAGTTTCTATTCTTGGTTCTTTTCAACTGAAACAAATCAGAAGCATCAACTCTGGGGGACAGTTGAAGACCTGAATATTTCTCCTCTGTGGTTAGGGGCTGGAAAAATCCCCACAGTGAGGGAGATCTTTTGGGGACCTACCTGTGGTCCCTACTTTGTCACAGAGTCCGGCATGCAAACTGTCATACACAGCGCTTGAATATCTCTCGCACACTCATATATAGAGTTTCTGCACTTTCCTCAGCATGATGCAGCTGAAAGTACAGGTCTGAAAGTGCTATTTCATGCAGACCTTCGGATTCAACTCGTTTACGGGTTATTAATAACAACAGAGAAAGGAGTAAGTCAGAAAGAAACGTATTGCCATGGGGGGAAAAAATGAAAGTCTTTTTCACAGATGCACTTTGTAGTCAAAGGAAATATTTACCACCAGCAAACTCCAGCATGTCAGAACATGTTTCCTCCGAAGCAGAAAAGAGCTTTAAAATGAGAAAGCAAGCAYGTGCAATTCAAAGATGAAATGAAGTGCAGGAAACCCTTCCAAACTCAATACCACCGGCTCGAAGTCTGACGGCGAGACAAGCTGTCAGCACTGGTAACACGAAGATGTAGACATTAGTGAACTCCATGGGTTTTATATTATTCATATATATATATATACACACATATATATATACCTCAGTAAATTACAGTGTTTCTGTTCTTTTCTCTGCCTCCATAAAGGAGGGGAAACGTCTAACCGCAGCTGAACGACAGTCGGAGCCTGGATGTGAGATGGTCTGCAGGGGGTTCCTTACAGAGTCCCAGCCTTGTAATGGTCACACAGCAGGAAGCACGCAGAGGCAGGTTGGTGCGCATGAAGGGAGTCTGATTTCTCTCTTCATTAAAGGTGTAAGATAAGACTGGACAAAGAGAAGAATCACATAATAAGCAAATAGTCATCAAACATTACTTGTCTCCCTCCTCTAAGTTTCTGAATTTAAACAGAAAAGGCCGATACCCCCCCCCCCAAGAAAAGGGACCTTTTATACATCGCATATATTCTTGTCCTATTTATAATAACCGATTACATGAGTGGAGAGGGTGATTAGGCCTGATCGATTCAGGTCACACAGTCATGATTGCAGCTCCCACTGCCCCGCTCGTGTGCAAAGYGGAAACCTCGCACACTGGAAGCCCCGGCAGGCGGGAGCCGGCGGAGCGCCCGGCGGGCGGCGGGGCGGCTGCCTGCACGTCCCCGCGCTCGGCCGAGGGGGCAGCAGAGCACAGCGCTCGGCCCCGCCGCCCGGCCGCCGCCGCAGCCGCAGCCCGCCCGCGGGCCGCGAACGCCGCGGCGGCTGGACGCTTCCCCCCTTTGCTCCCTCGACCGCTTCGTGTTTCAGTTCGTCAGCCTTCCCCGCCTTCCTTCAGTTGTTAATCGTGGCTACAGTCTGATTACTTGGAGGTTAAACTTTTTTTTYCCTACTATAAATGTGTGAAGTATTTTTTTTAAACAAACTGCTTTGCACGATTGAAAGATTGTAAACTGGACGGAGAATGTTATATTCTCTTTAAATTGCCTCTAATCATTCAAGGTGGCTAGCCTGGAGTGATGGTCCAGTGAGCTGTAATTCAAACTTAATTATTGTAAGAGAATGTGAAATAGGATAATATTAAAAAAAACATTACAAAAATAGAAGCAGTTGTCTCAAATCATCACAAATGTCTCTTTTTCAGCTATATTGTTAAAATGATATCTGCAGCTTGCAAGAGACAGAGTAGAAAGAGCTAGAAGTACTTCTGCAAAGAGGAGGCTAGTCTAAAACACGTGGAATAATTTCATTTGTGTCAACAGACTTTGGATCAGGCCTTAAATTCACACAGTAGACAGAATGAAAAAATACAATATGAATTCTTCACCAAATTTTGATAAAATCAGGGAAAGGCAAAGGCAAAGGCAAAGAGAAGGAAAGAGGAAGGGAAATGGAAGAGGAAAGGTAAAGGAAAGGGTAGGGGAGGGGGGAGGGGAGAAGGGAGGAGGGAGGAGAGAGCTCTAGAAAACTATGACTTTAGAAAGATTTTGTCTAGCTTATTTCCTGGATGTATTTAAAGGACACAAAAGTGTATCTGATGACAGACCAATAGCCTTTAAGTCATCACTATATTCTATTTTGAATTCTAGACAAGATGAAGGGATAAATGTGTTCYGTTGCAATTTAAAACAAATGAAGTACTTCGGCTAGAACGGCACTAGACTAGGGAAAAAACCCACACTCAACACGAACATATTTTCTCTGAGCTCTCATTTCTATTGTGAGCTTAAAAYGAAAACACCATATTGGTTCTGCAACCGAGACTTCAACACAATTTGTGATATGACTCAAACGGTAAATTTCTTCTGGAGCACAGGGATTGGATTGTATTTCTAAATAAAATTAAAACAAAAATATACCATTAGCCTGTCCTCATTTCTTGAGTCTCTCACCATCACCATTCCCTTCCCCCTACCCCTCAGCCCACAATTACCTTCTATTTTTTGACTTGTGTTGTTAGGTATCACTTTGTAATTGTACGCACAGTGCCTTGGGGTGCTGTACTTCATAGCCTTGACCTAGTAGAGGCTCTCCCTTCTTTACCCCAAGGGATTTAGCTTTTGACATATCATGACAAACTTTTTCTAAGAGTTGCCTTTGGCCATCCTCCACAGATGTGTCCCAGGAGACAGGAATCCGGGATGTCTTTTTGTCTTTAAGCCTGAGGAGGATATTTCAAGGTTTTCTGTTTGCAACCTTTTTGCCAAGTTGATTTCTGATGAAAGTAGGAAATAAGCTGGTCAAAATTTGCTGGAAAATCTTGCTTTTCCTTTCCTTATGAACTCCTWAGAGACTCTTATTGAATATTGTTCAAATCACAATAAATCCATCTAGATGCTAGATTTGATGGCAGACAGTTTGGAAACAGACAAACAGGTAAGACAGGAAGTCTTGATTATAACATTTTGTTGTACTTTAAAAGTTAAAAAATCTTTTTTCTGAACATGCTTTGTAACTAAACTATGACAAATCATGTTGCACGTTGTGCCTTCTCAGTCTTCAAATAAGGAGATTGTAGAGAAGATAAAATTCTATAGATAAATTGTCAGTTGCTCATCTTAATTTTATGTTGAAAACAATTGCACAAATACAGAATAATCCAGCCAACAGTTAATTGCAYCTGATCAAATTGAGGTAATTTAAATGGCTAAATCATAGGGACATGAGACAAGAATGTGGTAATAATTTAACATGGTTATCCATTTTCTTTGTTTTTTCATGTATGCAAAATATGAGGAAAAAACTGAAGGACAAGAAAAGCATCTGGCTAAAATCAATAGACTTGAGAAAAAAAGAAAGCTTATTTATTATCACCTAACTACTCACCATAGTGGGAGTGGAAAGCGTAAGTAAAACTTTGTGAATAGCATAAAAATGATCCAGGCAAGTTGTTTCTTTAACCAACTCTAAACAAATTCATTAAGTTCCTTTTCACCATCACGGCTAGACTTTGAAATAAAGGAAAATTTTCCATCCCTGGCTCTGTGACTGAACCCTTATCCTTCTAGAAAACAAGCCACACACTTCAATCAGATGCATACTGTGACTGCACTATATAGAACTGAAAAACCACCTCAGTGAAAGTCACGCAGAATTCATTTMTGCATTCATCCCTCTTCTTTCATTTTAAGGGGAGAAGGCTAGAAGGCTGGCTATCAATCTACTCCAGAAACAGCATCATTTGCTGATCACAAGGCCATCTGCCCTATCTCCCAAGGGACCTCAAGAGCTTACTCATTCTAATTTTCTACCGATTAAAAACCAGATTCATTTGTACTTCTTATCCACAGATTCAGCAGGCTGAACTCATTCTTTCACTGCTGCCACTGCCAAGTTCTTTYCTGAAACTTTTTGTGTTTTCAAGGGGACTATTACAATTATGGAAAGGTCATTCTAAATGATCTAACAGGATCCAGTATTCTTTCAGCTCAATAAACATGAAAGGACATATTTTACAAGTATGAGRATTTATGGAAGTCAGAGAGGAGAAAATTAGTTTAAAATAATTAGCATGGTCAAAGTTTCTCTTGCAATATGGTTTAAAGTGATAACATGAAAAAATGCTAAAATGCTATATTATTATAGACCTCAAGTCTCCTAGCATAGCTCTTAAAGCTAATTTTATTGACTTCTATGCAGAACCTCACATAAAACTAGCAAATTGTGTTCTAAAATGTCTTTAAAAAAACTCAAACTCTGTCTAGTAACAGTTGTTAACCTTCCTTCAATTGTAGTATAAGCTAATTATGTGCAACAGGATACAAAAAAGAATGTAGATTTTCTATTGAAACTTACTGATTTATGTTTTTTTTCTGGATTAATTCCTTAATTATGACAAAGAGATAATGTCATTTGAGAAGCCTTTTCTAACTCTTCCTGTTTATTTATTTTAGAATAGGTTGCTGCAAAAAGGATAAGCAAAAATGAAAATCAGATTCAATTTTCTTCACAAGAAGGTATAAAGACATTACCTTGACAATCAGAGATCAAGAATCATGGGCTCCATTACTATACTTCCAAATTCAGAAATAAATGAGCAAGAATCTCTGCATGCTGCTCTGCCAGAAGGTCCTGTTTCCAATGGCTACTACTTGAGGGCAGAAAAGCTTGTCACTATGGTACAAACTGATCGCCTGAAAGGAAAGCAAAAAAATCCGGGCAGAATGACTGAGCTGGTTCTGTTCTGCATCCTGATAAATTGGCACTAAGCTTTCAAGTCTTTAGAGAATTTTGAGGTAGTGAAAATATCTTGTAAAACCACTTGTCTTGCTCTTCAGCAGTACAAAGCACCCATGTCACAGATTTGTGGACTGAGAGGATAAAAAGGTTGTTAGAACAGTTAGCAACTCTTTGAGCAGTTTCAAAATATAGGGTACCAACTTTATTTTGTTCAGTTCTAAACTTATTCTTAAGATTTAGTAACTAAATCTATAGATCATGCCACTTTAATAGGTTCTTTGTAAACAGGAAGATCTTGCCTTTTAGACTTGGAGGAACTGYTGGTAGAAGGAACAAGGATCTCTGACTAGATCTACCAAACCAGTGAAAGATTCATTGCACACCCAGCTAAATATGGCCTGCTAGCAAAGAAATTAGAAGGAATGTGCTTTAATGAGGTGTGTGTACTACTTGGAAGTAGAAATACCCTGCTGAAAGGTATGAGGCTACTCACTGCATTGAGGATAYGAAGAGTATTTTATCACTAGTATCAGCCAAATTTGTCTTAATTTCTTTTCTGTACTACAAAAGAAGTTGGAAAGGTTCTAAATTTTATTACACCAATGGAATCAGTATGGTGAGAAAACCCATTTGTAAAATTGCACCAGGATTGCAAATTCGGAGTTAGTTTAATTCAGGCAGGAACAGTTGTTATCAAATAATAATTCTGCTTCCTTTAGCTTTTAATTTTGCAGTCTYCACAATTTTCAAGACCTTGAACAATCTCTAGGGAATGACCTATATCAYCTTTACATGTACTACCTGTATTCAGCCTGTGAAGTGCTGACCATTTTATATAAAAAAACTGCTGTACACATGTAGCACATGAAAAGATTTTTGTGGCTCCTACTCCATTTTTTCTTATTACTTTACTGAATTAAAAGTAATGATTGGTTCAGTCTGCTTCTTTGTTTTTGACTCAAATGGAGTCTTCCTCAGGTCACAACAAGTTTTGTCTTCAGTTAACTCTGCCTACTYGGTGTTGATTCATTTCACCTGAAATCAATTATGGGTTTATGTGATTAAATACACTGCACACAGAATGTCCTCTGCAGAGCAGTTACTAAGAATAGTCAGGAATACACCCTCAGGATAAATTGAAACTTTTATTTACATCATAAAATGATCTTCCTTTCTGTGCTTCAGGCAAAAAAAAGAATACTAAGAAGTTATAACTCTTCTTTCTAGTAGAGTTAAAGAAGGCAGTGAAGCTCTCCCTAAAGAGAATCAAGAARCTTTAGCAATGTAATAATTTATTGGTAATTTTTAGCAAGTCCAAACAAAATGAGTTTTCAGAAGAAAGAGAATTTTCAGGGATTGAGTCATCCATTTTATTTTTTTAGAGTACACATTGTTGTCGGCACTCACTCAGCAGAGGGATGGACTTCTACAAGCTCAGAGCCAAGTTGGGTTTTGACATAGGAAAGTCTTCGGAGTTTGTTTTATGCATTTGCTCATCACTGTTGAACTCAATCATGACTGAACAAATAGGCTAATTATACAGTTCAAGGTCATTATTCTTGGATTTCTTTGGTCCCTACTTGTTGGCTCTCAAATTTTGTTATGGTCAGTCTTGGCTTTTTCATGATTAGTAGGCTACTGTCCAACTTCTTGTCAAGGAGTAGCAGAGCAAGGCTGCTCCGTGAAGGAAGACAGTCTGGGAGCCATGGGCAACCACAGACAGAGGTGGTGGTGCCAGCATCAGAGTAGGGCAGGCAGGGCAMGGTGCTGGTAACAGGGTCCACTAACAGACTCAGGCACAGCAAAGCAGTCAGTTTGGCTCAGGAACCATCCAGGGAGTCTAGTTAGGAGCAACTGCAGACAGGGCTGGAAACAAGGCTGTCACACATATCCACCTGGATCGGGCATAAACAGCAGGACTTCGGCTGTCCCTACAGCAGGACTGCCCTGCATGGGAGGAAGCAATGAACTGCCCTSGCCTGGTTCCAGCTGGTTCCCTGAGACAGTTCCTGAGAACCAAACCTGCAATCAAACAGAGAAGCACACAACGCAGTTGCTGAAGCCTATTTGGGAAGGGCAGTCCTCCCCTGGGAGGAGTGTAGGGGTGGTAAGAGCATTCATCTGAAGATAYGGGCTGGAGGTGGCATCTGGATAGGGATGTTGTTGGGGATAGGGTGAGAGGTGCCTCATGGTGACAGAGGTGCACCTCTGAGGGGCTACAGCCCATGCGGATGCCCACTGGAGATGGTATGGCCCTGAAGAGACTATAGCCCATGGGTGAGCCATCTCAGAGCAGTTACAGCCCAAAATTAGCAGAGCTGAAGGCACTGACTTGCCCAGACAGTAACTGTTGGGCTGGCCATGGTTGTGATAGTTGTAGTGGCTGAGGCTTTGGTAGGAGCTGATTGTGTCATGCTGTAATGTATGGAGGGCTCATTGCCAACGGGGGGTAAACAGGTCCAAGGGGAGCTGAGAGAACTCTCCCCMGTGGGAAGGTTATTGGGAAGAACTGGGGCAGGCCCTATTTGGAGCCATTGCCCTGGTGGCCTGCAGTYGGGGCCACCTCTGTGTGTGGGATCSGAGAGTGCAAGCTTAGYGCTGCAGGAGCAGTGGTRGCTGCCATGCCACACGGGAAGAGAGCTACCACCTCGTGGGGTGCACCAGAGCTCACTGTGCATTCCCAGTGGGGTTCCAGAGAGGCCAGGATGGCTTAGCTGGAGATGTGAAATGCAGCTGACAGTCTCTGTCAGGCTGATGGCCTGCTGACGAAGGTGTTAGCTGACGCCCAGTGAGAAGGGCCAGCTCCAGATGGAAGTGCCAACAGCAGCAGCGGTTGGGCACAGAGCTGCCATGGGAGCTGCCAGTGAGCTGGGAGTGACTGCCCAGGGAGGGCCCTGACACCTAGTACAAGGCAGAGGATTTCCTAGGTTAAAAACAGAACCCTTTCAGGCTGGTAATTAAGCTGACCTATGGAAACTGGAGCAGGACACCCAAGAGTGCATGCACTCAACCATCCTTCACTCAAAGCAAACTTAAATGCAGGATGCGCCCAGCTGCTGCTCCAGGAAGATGCCCCTACAGTAGCTATGGTGGTGTTGGGAAATCAGATCCAGAGGGATACAGCTAATGGTCCAGAGAGGAGAGCTTGGGGACTATGCAACTTGTCAACACCACTCTGCACAATGAAGCAGGGCTTAGGGAGCAGCTGATGGAAGGGTGTRTGGAGCAACAGACTGATCCTGTGGATCCCACAAAGGAGATATCCCTGAGGAGGGGCAGTGTTAAGTAAAATTTATAATGCATGTATATTAWTTTTTTGATGAAGTTAAAAGTAGCATTTACAATGGATGTCTATTCAGACTGTCTCAAATGTGTTTCTCAGAGGCAAGAGGTAGCATGTTTTTGGCTTAAAAGCAGGGTTTTGATTGCAGGGTGAGCTCTGTGTGGAAGAAGGCCATGTGCRCATCAGCCATTGCYAGTGTGCTCTGCAATGGATGGAAAYAACYTGCTGCATGCCAAAACTTACACTTGGAGGAGAATRTGTTGCTGCTGCTCATGCATTTAAGAAAGGGCAGTCCCTTCTAGAGATGAGAGATGCYGGAGGGGAGGCAGAAGAGTGCGTGTGAGAGGAGACACCCGAGAAGTCCATTTGGAAAAACACCATAGAGGAGGCAAGTAAAGGGGACATTGCTGGAGACATAATGAGAGGTGCACTCTTGGAAGGAGATTCTTCATGCTGGAGCCTGTACACCACCACAGGGGCTGCAGTTTATGGAGGAGTCCATGCTGAAGCAGGTACACCTCTGAAGGAACTCCTTAGCAGAGCTAAAAAGACTGTTTTGCTTGCAACACCAATGCCCATCCAGAAGACAGAGAACTGGAAATAGGTATGCCTGTACTGAAATGTGRCTCCTGGCCTGGGGCAGAGGGTATATGTAGGGGTCACAGGGGAGGCTGGTCAGGGTAGTCAAGGCCTATGGGTGCTCTCAGGGCCCAGACACTTTAAGATATTAACCACCAGGAACTGCATACTTGACTTACTACAAACAGGTAATGTTTTGAGGCTAATAGATGAATGACACATGCTACACCATTTATGAAGGCCCATTTTATAAGCACACCAAACACAAGCTTTCACTGTGATCTCAGACAGTAGATGACTTTACCAATCCGTACTAGCTAGTTTATTATAGTTAATATTTGACATGATTATTCGTCTATGCCTGAGAATGTTAAGCTTATTAAAGATAGTATCAGTGCTTCACTTTCTTAGTTTCTCATTGCTATTCATGAGATTGAAAGAATCTCAGAGGAGATGCAGTATTACCATTGTGAATGACTGTATTGTATGCGTTTCCACCCCCCTCTCGTTATTGATGATAATCTGACATAGTTACCTTCTAGAGTAAGGAAATTACTTAAGACTGAAATGATTGCAGTCACCTAAACTGTGGTGGTTGAAGTGGTTATTGCTCAAAGTTTCTGTTGTGCTCTTGCAGGTGCTTCTAGCCCAGCAGGTGTTACTGGGATGTATTCTTGAACTTCTGCAGGTAACAACAAAAGACATATTAATATTGACCAGGGTCTATTTCTCAGCTTCCCTTTCTCGATTAGGCTGTTAACTTGTGACTGTGAGCTACTCCACATCCCAGAAAGTACTTCCTGGTAAGGAAAAATGAGAAGAGATGGGTGAACAGCTGGGGAGACAGCAACTTCAGCCAGCCCTCTTCTGATCCACCACTGAAAATAAGTCAACAGTCACAGTTTTAAGAAAAAAAATCTAACTTTCAAAAATGCAAATCCTTGAATTGGAAAACAACAACCAATCAACCAGCTAACCAACCAATACAAAGTAAGTGAATAAGGTAATTATTGAAAAAAACAAATTCTAAATCATTATTACTTTAGACACTTAATCMTATTTTCCAGTGGAAATGTAGTTTTGATTCTCATAATTTTCAAGTATGTGACTTGCAAATGATCAAAGCTCCCAGATCCGTTTTTGCCTCTGTTCTTGTTACTACAAAGGTTATGTTCACATGCATTTTTTTTCCATTCTAACTGTCCAGAAATGTTCCATCATGTTTGTACGATGCTCTGCTTGAGGGTTGCAGTGCCTGAGTACTTTCCACTGTTCACATCCTCAGGGCCCAGTTTTGCTTKCATTTACCTTTTACTCTGATAGGATTGATTTGACTTAATTAAGYTTGTTTTAGATTAATCAGGTGGTAATATTAAGAAATTTATGAGATCATAGGAAATCTATCCTCAGAGACATAGGGATAGATTGGGAATATCTCTCCTTTAATTGCTGTGAAGGAGGGAGCATGATGTTGCTGGCTGTGAACTTGGTTACTAGTGCAGATCTGGACTTCTATATGTGTGAGAGAAAAATAAAAGAGAAAAGGTCTCCTGCCTTTAGCAGGGAAAACTCCACCAAATCAGCTGAGTCAGATCACATTGCTTTTGTTGCAATGAAGTTAAGAATTGGCATTACTATGCTAACACGCTGTTACTTCTGGCTATACCATTGTATAACAGTTTCCAGAAATATGCAAAAAAAAAAAAAAAAAAAAGGAAAGAAAGAAAATCCATAGATCACCTAACCAATTGTTCAAGTTGCATATCTTGATTAAAAATTGTGGGTGAAGATGCAGAAGTCAAGGAAACTGATATTTCTCAAGCCAAGTGCTCAGTAAGACACTTTGTATTTAACAGCACATGAAGTCAAAACTTTTATTTCTCATTATTTTTCTTAGTACTCATATTTATGAAGCTTGTGCATACTAATCCAGACATACACAATTGAACTATTAAGACTCATTAAATGCATTGATTTTTCTCTCTTCTTTGTTTCTTATCAGTCATTAATGATGCACAGTGACTTATCTCTCAATTTTTCATCTGTTTTCATCTCTGTTCCTCATATTTTATCATGAACAAAGAGTAGTCTTGTGCCATGAAGGYTTATCAAAGTCATAATTACATTTCATTCATCTGCATTGAACTGTCTATCATCTGTTATCATTTTGAATGTTCCATATGTCTGTCTGCATTTGTCTGCATTCTTCTTCATTATTTACAGTTCCTCAACTATCCATTACTGATTGCTAATTGCTTTCTGCACTTTCTACTTTTATTTTTTTAATTATTAGCTGTGTTTGTAATCTACCAACCCAGAAATATTGGTAATGTTCTTTTTTTTTCTTTTATATTTAGTGAGTGTTTTAAACACCAGCATGTGAACTCTTAACACTGATATGTTTATCTATGTGACCAATCTGCCAAAACAAGGGAAGATAAATCTCAGGACCAGGGATCTGTTTTCCCATGTCTCTTTACACACTTTCTTATTCTGTCTCTTATGCTTTGTACACTGTCCTTGAACCAACCTAAAATTCAAAAGTACTCCATATTCCTGTAAGTGATTTCTTGTGTGATGTTGTCAGCTGATAATGACTAGACTCATGGCCAGTAGCAAGTAGTGACTTCCTGAAATTCTTCATACTTGATTGTTTTTATTTATGTATCATGACTTTTAGTTTTATTTAATTAAAATATTTTTCTTTTTTTTTCTTGTGCTAAATGCTTGTCTTCAGAAACCTTTGTCTTCCTAAGTACCTGCTACATTTGTTGCATTGAATTTTGAAAAGTATGTTATCAGCAAGGCTGTCTTTTTGCGTATGCATGCAATATATGGCACAGATTGGTCCAAAAAAGRTGATTTATGCTCAGGTGAAGAAGCCAAAGATTAAAGACCTGCTTTGAAAGAAGTAGATGTCAAAAACATTAAATATGGGCTATGCAGATACTTTAATATGGGACAAATGAACATATCTTCCTTCACAGGGGTGTCCTTCTCACGAGTAGGTGGAGGTTATCAGGCAGAAGACTATTGTAGAAGGATAAAATAGTATATGCTTTATGGTTCAGTTGTGCACTATTGTAACTTAAACTGGCAATGAAGCTATGAGGGCACAAAAGAAAAACATGACTATGCATGAGTCTGTTTTTACTTTTAACACAAATTGAGGCAGATCTGACTGGTATTATTACATCATACAGGATAGTTTCAGAGGTGTGGGAATTTCATCTAATTTAGTTCAGATGAGCAAAACACTTCTAGTAATTCTCTTAACTAGAAATGGTGATAGGCAGCAAGAAATTTGCTGTAGTTCAGTATGCTTTCATATCTGCTTGTAATTCTGTTTTCTACTTTCATTAAAATAGAAGTTTCTGATAGTGCATGCAAATACCACAAGAAAGAGCAGAAGCAGTCACAAAAGTGAGAATAATGTATTAGTTTAATTTCAATACATGTTGTAAGTGCTAGAAATATTTTATTTTTATATACCCTGATACCCTGAATATATATCCCTTTATATATCATGAAATTAATCTTTAACATATTTTACATTTTAAAACAGGTTGCGTAACCATCTAAGGTATCTGTCTCACATAGTCAGAAAATGCTCAATCTCCTTTAAAATTATTTGTGTTAAACCTAGTAACGTGTAGCTGAGAGAGAACATAAGAAAGATAACCAAACTCTTGCTAATCCATGGTAGTAGTTAACTGTCTTCAATGATAATTACATATTTGAGTTTGTCTATTTTGAATTTTCAACCATTGGATTACTTATTACTTTGAATAAAGGCCACTTTCTTCATGCACCTCTATACAAATGATGATCAAATGGCCTCTTAACCTACATTTCACAAGCAAAATGGATTGAGCTCATTAAGTTTCTTAAATTTCCTCTCTTCTACTCTTTGTTAAATTTTGTTGGCTACCAGTCCTTGTCAAATAGAGCGTCACTCACCCACCCACACTTCCCAGCTGCCTCTGTCTTGATTTCCATCCAAAACAGTAGAATGCATCACCTGTTATCAATACTGCCATTCATTCTCAAGAAAGGATGGAGAAAGGTACTTATCCAAAACTACTGGCAACTATCCATGTTTGAAAGATGAAGAAATTCTTTCTGCAGTTAGCCTGATCTTCATCAGCATATAGTATGATTAGAGTCTGGAGAAATCTCTGAACTTCAAGTAGAAATTACTAGTCGCACAACAGGGGTAGAACAAATTTATGGGTGCTGCCTAGGCAGACTATGACAAGTCAATTTCCAGCTGCAGCAGTCAGAAGGACCTCCTTTCTTCTGGCCCTCAGGGCTGCAGGTGGCACTGAGCTCTAACTGCTTGTGCACTCCACTGCTCTGTCTCAAATTGTCAGCTCTTCATCCAACCATTGCACAGCCTGCTTGTTTCTACTATTTAATTAGCCTGTCCAGTGCTGTGAGACCTTTGAGCTTTCTGACTGACCTTTCTTTGCTGCTATTTAATTACCTTTTCCAGCTTTTACCACTTTTCTGCCAATGGATCAGCTGCTTCACTGATGCCACTTGGGTAATTGAGCCTATCTGATTCATCTGTGCTGCAGATTAATTCTTTTTTACTATTAGCTCTTATTGTTATTATTGTTATTATTTATTCCTTCAGAGGAATACTTGTCTACTTTTCTCCTGTTGACACACT
Organism: Rhea americana; assembly: GCF_003343005.1. Lineage (NCBI taxonomy): Eukaryota > Metazoa > Chordata > Aves > Rheiformes > Rheidae > Rhea > Rhea americana. The sequence goes on from NW_028186645.1 coordinate 9,897,176, forward strand.
GCTTTTCTTCCCAATCTTTTTGTTTCCTAATTTCCCTTTATCTTACCCCTGAATCTCCAACCCTAACTAAATCACTGACTGCAATGTAATAAGCACAAGTGACTGTGCTGCTATATAACTTGCAGAAAAAAATGAAAAAAGGTCAGGGAAAAATACTGCACTTAATCTTTGTTCCTCTGTTACATACAGCCCTTTTCATCCCTGCAGAACAGCTAGCAAATTTTAAGCAACTTTTAACTTTATCCTTCCTTGTTTATAGGCAAAAATAGTGTGAAGTGAAAGAGAGGGAATGGTCAAGCCCCATAAATATGCATATCTTTCAGAAATAGCATATTCTCTTTATCTCTCTTCCCCCCGACCTGCCAAAACTTCATCTTCCCTTAAAGTTTGCTCCACTTGTGTTACTGCTAATGCTTTTTTGTATCTAGAAATAGAACATCAGGTAGAAGGGACCACCTTTGTTTTAATTCATAGTTCTGCTTAGTGATGGCAGGTGAAAGTGAAAGCTCTGTTCCAGTCTGTATAGCTGACAGTATAGTTTGGAACAACTGTTTGCTTGACTGGTTATTGCTACAGCTGTCTAGCTAACAGTAATTACTCAAAATTCTGTGTGTTTTGGCCTCTCCTATTCATGGCACATTCCTGCCAAAAAAGTTCATGAGAGGAAGTGGCTATAGCTGTGTATTAAAGGGATATTGAATTGGAGGCAGAATCTGATTATGTTTTGGATCCCTATGACACAATTCCTGTGTGGAGGGACTGCAAAGAAGCAGGGGAAGATGGTGTCTCACTCTCTGCRGAGGGACACAGAGAAGTCTGTTCGTAAATTGTGTCAGGGGAAGAAGTCTGGAATTTTGTCTGGAGTGGATCCAACAGTCTCTTAGGAGGTCAGTGAAGGGCCACATGTTTCAAATCCTGCCTCATTTTCTGATAACAATAAGACTATGCTGTGATTAGAATATAATAGATACCCTCTGGTCATTCACTAAAACACAACAGCATTTTAGAATGACCTGTTACACATCTTAGAAATGCAGCAGACGTATTTTGGTCATGTGTTTCGGGAGGATTGTGAGGGTCTTCTTGAAGAAGGCAGCATTCAATGTTCTCATCAAAATAGTTTGTCTGACTCATACTATGTCTCCTTCATGTGTCTATGGCCCTTCTCTCCTCATCAGCTCCTCCCTCCAGGGTGCAAGAGTAGGGAGAAGGCTGATGGCTTCACATGTGCTTATAAGGGCGTTAACAAATTAAATCTCTTAAAGGAAAAGATACAGGGAACAGTGTAATTTAAACTATGTGCACAAACTTTAGTGGAAATATTAGAAGGTTGAAAGGAAATTTGAAGACATGAAAYCTAGAAATTGAGAGGGAGAGAGGGAAGAAGGAGAGTTTGGGAGCACTGGATGGCCTAGTGTGTAGTACAGGCAGATAGAGGAATGATATATGATACACAGTCAGTGTAGAATACGTAAAATATTGTGTTCTACATGGTGTAAAATAATGTCTCAAGAGAAACTCTTCTGGCCTACTGGGCAAATAAGATGTATTTGCTAAAGCATTCAAGTAATATTTTCACAGCATTATAGGGAAAATGGGCTAATTACTACTAAGGTTGCTTAAATGAGTTTCCTGTGTATATTTACCTGGGACACTCACACTGCTTGATATGAATTCTAAGCCATTATTATCTAACCTTCTAAACAGTGCTCCTTTAATTCTGATGAAGCAGAAATAGGCTGGAAAGTCATAAGCAAGACTTTAATTTAATTTGCTTGCTTAATTGCATAGAAAATATTAAGATAGTTAACACTCACAAAACTAGCAGAAGAAAAACAAAGAGAAAAATATACATTAAAAGTCTTTTCACTGAGCCAGAGCTCTAAACATTTATGAAACATGGGTCGGATGGGCAAGGTTATTAAGAGGTGAAATATATGATCAGTGTGTGTGTATATATATATATGTGTGTGTGTGTGTGTGTGTGTGTGTATGACTTGGCTGGCACAATTCCCCTGGTCATTCCGAAATATGCTGTGGCTGAAATAACTTACTGTCTTTGGTAAGAATTTAGAATGAGTCAGGAGATGAAAAGTATAGTTTGTGTGGAATGACCTGGAATATCTGTAGCAGCAGCTTGCCTACAGCACTGGAGAGGTATTCAGGACAAAATCCTTACAGAGAAAATTTAACACCCGGGATGATTCTGCTTTCCAGGGACCTCCTTCCAGCTATTCCTACTGCAGTGCAGCTTCATACCGACTTGTAGATCTACAGCCCATTCTTCCATTAGATAAGAACAGCATCATCAGCTAATAATGCTYTAGGACATTTGTACCTATTTGTGTCAAATGGTGGCCTTCCTCCTCTGCCTTTGCTGTAATGTGGACTCTGACATGTTATTATCTTGGCTTACAAAGACTATGTAATATAAATGTGACTTCTAGGAGAGCAAAATTTTATACACAGAGTAACAGAATGATGAAACTGTTTCTATCCCTGTCCTTGACACCATTTTTGATGAAAATCCTTGCACGTTTTTTCTTTCTTTTTCACTCTGTACAAGTATAGGTCTTGAGGAGAGGAGAGGGAGAGATTTTTTTGTAAGTTGTTTTTATACTCTGTAACATAGGCCCAATTATTTTTTTTTCTGAACTACCTTGAAAGGGGAGACTTGCAGCCCCAGAGGCATTGTTTCTATTTCCTATGGGTTCATTACACATTATAAATAGTGTGAATTCCCACTGAATGAGATTCTCTGTCAAGTCCCTTTTCAGGAAATATGAGTAGAGAAGTTCCTCCCCCCACCCTAGAATCACAGAATGGTTGAAATTGAAAGGGACCTCTGGAGATCATCTAGTTCAAGCCCCTGCTCAAGTAGGGTCACCCAGAGCATGTTAGACAGGGTTGCATCCAGGCAGGCTTTGAATATCTCCAGAGAAGGAGACTCCACAACCTCTCTGGGCAACCTGTTCCAGTGCTTTGTCACTCTTGCAGTGAAGAAATTCCCCCTCACATTCAGGTGGAACTTCCTGAGTTCAGTTTTTGCCCATTGCCTCTTGTCCTGTCAGTTGGCGCCACTGAAAAGAGTCTGACACCATCCTCTTGGCACCCCCCACCTTAAGATATTTGTAGACATTGATAAGATCCCCCCTCAGTCTTCTCTTCTCCAGGCCAAACAGGCCCAGCTCTTGCAGCTTTTCCTTATACAGCAGATGCTCCAGTCCTCTGATCATCTTTGTAGCCCTACACCGGACTCTTTCCAGTAGCTCCATGTCTCTCTTGTATCGGGGAGCCCAGAACTAGACGCAGTGCTTGAGATGAGGCCTCAGCAGGGCTGAGGAGAGCATCAGGATCACCTCCCTTGACCTGCTGACAGCACTCTTCCTGATGCACCCAAGTATACCATTGGCCTTCCTGGTCACAAGGGCACATTGCTGGCTCATGGTCAACGTGTTGTCCACCAGCATTCCAAGGTCCTTTTCTGCAGGGCTTGTTTCTAGTAGGTCAGCCCCCAGCTTGTACTGGTGCATGGAATTATTTCTCCCTACGTGCAGGACCCTGCACTTGCCCTTGTTGAACCTCATGAGGTTCCTCTGTGACCAACTCTCCAGCCTGTCCAGGTCTCTCTGAATGGCAGCACAGCCCTCAGGTGTATCAGCCACTCCTCCCACCTTGGTATCATCAGCAAACTTGCTGAGGAGGCACTTGGTCCCTTTGTCCAGTTCATTGATGAAGAAGTTGAACAAGACTGGACCTAGTACTGCACTGGGGGACACTCCTAGCTACAGGCCTCCAATTAGACTCTGTGCCACTGTTGACAGCCCTCTGCCTTTCAGCCAGTTTTCAATCTACCTCTCTGTCCATGCATGTAGCTTGCACTTTCTGAGCTTACCTATGAGGATGTTATGGGAGATGATGTCGAAAGCCTTGCTGAAGTAAAGTCCCATGTCCATTACTTGCAGTAGATGACGTCAGTCTTCTATGTTATGCACATGAACAGTTTTGGATTATTTTATCTTGGTTACACAGTTCAGCTTCACATTGACTAATCGTGTAGAAATTCTGTGGGATCAAAATTATTGCAACTGTGTATCTTTCTAAACTGGAATTTAAGTATGTATCTTAATAGTTCAAACAGCATAAAAAATCATAAGATAATTCAGGCTGGACAACCTTACTCAAAGCAAAGTTAGCTAGGAGGTCAAAACTGCTTACTCAGGGGTCTTATTGGATCTTGAAAACCTCCAAGGATGGAGACTGCACAGCCTAGTCCCTTTTGGCAGCCTGTTTCAGGTCATGACTCTCCTCATGGGGGAAAAAAAATGTTTTCCTGTATCAGTGTTGTCTCTCATCCTCCCACTCTGCACCACTGTGAAGAGCTTGACTCTATCCTCTCAGTATCCATTGTGTAGGTGTTAGGTCCCTCTGAACCCATCTCTTCCTCAGGCTCAACAAGCCCTAGTCCTGCAGCCTGTAGTCACAGGGCAAGTACTGCAGCCCCTTACCATCTTCAACTGGCTTTAGTATATCAACGTCTTTCTTGTACTGGGGGGGTGGGACAGGAGACARCACTGGGTACAAAAGTCTTGATTTCATCTAATGAGTGCCAAGTACAGAGGAATAATCACTTCTCTCAGTCTGCTGTCTGTAACACAGTTCATATAGCCCAGGATGGTGGCCCTCGTTACTGCCAGGGCACACTGCTGGCTTGTGCTCAGCTTTCCGCCCGCCAGGGCCCCAGGGTCTTTCCTGCAGAGCTACTCCCCAGCCTGTTAGTCCTTAGCTGGTAAACTCTGCAAGCGTCTCTACCCTCACAGGTGCGGGAATATGCAATTATCTTTGTTGAATTTCATTACATTCTTCTTGAATCTATTCCTTTAGCCTGTCTAGGTCCCTCTGGATGGCWGTCCTGCACTTGAGTGTGTCAACTGGTCCCTCCAATTTAGTGTCATCTGCAAAATTGATGAGTGTTTCATCATCTCCTCCGGTTTATTGTTAGAAATGTTAAACAGGACAAATGCATATGCAACATTTATGTTTCATATCTGTTAAGCTCTGACCAGTTAAACATATTTGATCTAAAGGCAATTTGACAGGTTGATTTCACTCAAAATGTTGCCTGATTGAAAGCTAGAAGAGTCTGTCCAATATGTGGTTTATAATATCAAGCAGGATTTCAACAAAGGGACTTCAAGAAAAGCTTTGGTTCAGCAAATGCACAAAAGCAAGGCTTTTGATTTTCCTAGCTTTACAGTGTGGTGCTGGCAGGGTGAACTTGGTGTGTAATTATCATTTCTAAGAATGAATTCTGTTAAAATTGAAAAAAAATCTCTGTGAGGGAATATGAGCTCTAAAATGTGAATGTTACACTCCAAGGATTGCCATTATTTTGAAGACTTAAAATAAATAAATATTTCTAGAAGGAAACACAGGCTATTCAGATGCCAAACTCTTTTGTTTTCTTAAGTGTCTCTTTGAATTCATTGAATCCAGTATTTAGCACTTGGCATCTAATTAATTTGTTATCAGGGAGGAAGTCACAGAGCAGTACAATTCCCCTTTCTCATAAGTACCAGACTGTTTTTAAAACTGTGGGATAGAACACTAATAATAACAGGTTTCTGACCTTAAATAGTATTTCCCTTCTAGTTCCACATCATCTTTTAAAGAAACCCTCCCCTGAGCCTAGAAAACAAGAAAAATAGTTTATAAAAAAAACCTCCTAAGCAAAATATTAGCTTCATTTTTTTTTCTAGTATTAAAGTAAATCATATTGTTCTTTTGTTCTGGTTTGAGAAACCTTTCTTAGAATATTTTTTAAGTTAATGGAGATGATAATATTCTACGGAAGAAGAATCAGAGAGTTTGCATATTTTCTAAAACTAGRCTTCCAAGAGACCAATTAATTTTAACTGGAAGGATGGAAAGACAATTCTGTTATTCACCTTTTCAAAGTGTAGAACAGGGCTTGCTTTTACTGAGTAGGCTCATCAAATTTACATCACCATTTAATTAATATAAATTGTTTGTAGCAATAATTGACCTTATGAGTAAGTCATCTGGCAATAAATACATTTCATTGTTTCTAAATAGCTGTTTACTGGCTGTGAAAAGCTATTTATAGCCTAGTAGCTTTGCCACAGACCTCATGAACAATTTACTTACATTTATATTCCATTGTAAAACTGACAGCAAAACAGAATGAAATTAAACAATAGAGATTTCAACATATGGCCCAAACTAGAAAATGACATAGGATTCCTTGAAGCTCCTTTCTTTTCAGTGACAGATCAAAATTGAGATGGGGAAAAAATGATTTATTTAATCTCATTACATTTTCTGGCTTTTTAACCTGCTTAAATAATTTTTTGCGTATCTCAATCTGAGTTAAATTATGTTTTGAGTAAGAGGCAGGAGGATTTTATTGGTTTTGATGAAATATAGTGATAACCCTGAGAAACCAAAATGGACGTACATTTCATATCCTCCCTCTCTAAACCATCGATTTATTACTCTGCTTTTGTTTAAAACCTATGAGCTAAGTTCAGAGGTGATGTATAAAGTGTGTAATTTATGCTCAGTTAGACACCTTAAGACCTACTTACACTCACTTACTAGAGTATAAGTCAATGAAATGGAGTGTAAATTGATGTGATTTACATGTGGAGGAGTCGGAAGATTGAGAAGGTATTACTTATAGGAGGGAGCAGACCTTTTATGAGAACTTTCTAATATTCAGCTGCTTTTCTTGCTACATCCCCATCTCTCTGAATAAATATGTTAACATTCATCTATATTCTGTCTTCAGTGGGACTCCCTGGGCCAAAGTCACTGATGAGATGTAAGAAGCATGATAGAGCTTGTATGCTGAGGATTTAGAATGAAGTTAATAAATAAGTAAATATCTGGTTCACATTGTCCTTTGTAGTTAACTGCAAAACCAGCAGTTTTGTAGTTACCTGCATGATTGTAAATTTTGTCACCTGAGATGCCTGTTCTGCCTTTTAGCTGGATTTTTTCCAACTAGTGCACATTGCGCGTTCTGCCCTGGTGCCGTGTTTCACAAGCTGGCAGGTAAGAGGTAAGCTCCTTCACGTTTTTTGTGGGATAAGAACGTGTACCTGGCAGCTACCACATTGCTGTAATTTCACACTCTAACTTATCCTGTGGTAAGTTGTTCTTTTGCCAAGGAAGCAAGGTAAAGCCTTGTCAGCTCCCAGAACTGTACCACGTGAAACATCTATTATAGCAGTATTGGTACAAAAGAAATTTCTTTGAGGATAAAGGATCATAAATCTCCAAGTTTAAATTTCCATCTCTTTAATAAGCTGTACTGATAGTATACTAATTCAGTCCTTTTGTTAAAAAGTTAAATTCTCAACCGAAACATTTACACATTTAGACAGGAAGAGGTAAACCTTCTTATGAACTCTTTTTAGATATAGATTGGGGTTTTTAATATTCAGTAATGTGAAAGACATGAAGCCAACAACAAATTTTACCAAACTGGTGGTTACAGTTAGAGTCCATTCTCAACTCACTGTCAGCACTGTATTGAGCTTCACAGATAAGCAAATACTTCATCCTATATCTGATCCTGTACCAAAATAACAAACATTATATTTTGAAAGAAATATTTAAAAAGGAAAATAAATTTATAGCACTGATTCCAGGATGAGAAATAGGAGAGTTTGGTAAACCTTATATTTTAACTGACAATGGATATTTTTTGTGTTACTTGTTAGAAAAAAAAAGATAAAATGAAACTAAATTTGGAAGAAAGAGGAAATGTGCCTGCTAGTTTACACAGAACATCCTCAGAGAAGATAACTAATGTGAGGTTAGTAGGAGAAACTGCTGATGTTCATGTGACCAAATCTTTATTTTAAAGGAAACTGATTCAGCAAAACTGTAAGTTACAGTGAATGTCAGCAAGACAATGGTCTATGAACCAGCAGGGCATTAGAAAGAGTTTAGATATTTAAACCCCYACAGGAGCTTTGTGATCACCTGTGGTCAGAAAGACCTCTATTGGGACRTGGGTGAGATCAGCCACCACAGGGTGGCCCTTGCTGATGTGGTAGCACAGAACTTTGTCACGTGCGGAAATGCTGATCTGCCAGCATCACTTTGACATTTGAAAAGCCTGGCTATGTCTCATGCATARATATATTGGAATTAACTAAGTGGAATATAATTATCTATGATATTTATGTGACTCCAGTTACTGTACAGCTGTCCAGTTACTGCTGGTGTCAGCTGTAAAGTAAGTGTAGCAGCTTTGGCCCAAGGAGCTACTTCTCTTGCCATAGTTCTACTGACTGTTCCAAGMGAAACTTTTTTTGCCCCATGCCTTTTTGTATCTTTACTTTTTAGAATACTTAGGGCACCAAGTTGTTAAGACTCAGAATTAATATGAGAAAAAACAGAAAATAAATCAGAATGTAGAGGATAGATTTTCTGAATACATTCAATGAAGATAGAARTCCACCTTGGCACAGACTAAGGTAGGAATAAAGAAAGTGGATTTAGGCTGTGAATACTTTTGAGATGAAGCCCAAATAAATCCTTAGTATAGTACATCTCGTTTACTACCTAGATTCAGTCATTCTGTTTTGCCTTTCACCTTTAGCACTTGATAATTTTCTTGGGAGATTTTGGGCTGAAATAAAAATGTAGATTATTAATTTACGTGTGGCTGACCTTGGATAACTGAGTAGTTAAATTTGAGGACCCCAGAATTCATCAAACAAAATTAAAATGTATTTGCTAGCCCCTTCATATGCCCACATTCTTAGTCAGTACCTTCAACATATTTCAAAAAATTCACTTCTATTGGTGTCAGGCATGGGAAGAAAGGTAAACTTGTATAACTGACTATAAATAGAGCTATGTAATTTAAAGACAACATGATTCTGAGTGTATGAATCTGTTTTCTGCTTCGTAGGAGCCTTAATATCCTTTGCATGAGTAAATGAGGCATTTTCTTCAAGTATTACCCTAATATCTAAGCGGTTCCTATACACTATTGACTATCTCAAGAAGTATATTGTGTAAAATGCTTGTTCAAGTCTTTTTTTTGTGTGTGTGAGGGAATACGTATGTTATGTTATTTTAACATATATATGTATGTTAAAAATATTTTGTTCCTTACTGCATATGATCCTAGCTTATTTGAGGATAGTTTTTCTAAGACTGTTGTCTTTAAAAGCAGCCAAGTATCTAGCAGGATTTTCAAAGGTACCTCATCTTTTTAGATAGTTTTGCGCATTCAGGAATCAAAATATTTTACAAAATCTGGCCCCTGAGGTTTATACAGTGATGTAATCTTAATCTTTTTTCTATGCTCATCTGTTGTGACGGGCAAATTGATGTACAAAAATTTTGTTCATAGGACTAATGTTTGGGGTGAAGAAAAGTATACTTTCAGTAGTTCACATAGCTATGCTAAAGTCAAGGATCCACATTCTGCTATGATTTAACAATTATATCTTCACTGAAGTAGAAGGAGTTGCTTCAGATTGTCAAAAGTGTGAAACGAGAACAGAATATTTCCCTAACATGCATCACTGTGAATTTTAACACTATGTATGTGTCTAAAATCTAAAGCAATTCATATCTATATTTGGTTTTGGAAGAAATATGACATTTGAGTGAGCAGTTTTCTCAACGAGAATTAAAAATAGAGCATAAAAGTGTCAAATGCAGAGTAAAATCAGATGTAAATGGTGTATGAGTGAATCAGTGAAAAACTCAGGCTACGACCTCTTTGATTGATTCATGAGTAGCTTACGTCCTTCTGATCTTTTTATTAAGCTTATTATTCCTGATTTTATGATCCTACCTGCATTGAAAACAGCACAGTCTCTGATCACTGACAGGTCTCTGATGGGTCAAGTTTATGCTACTGTGCTCTTCAAACAAATTCTCATTTGATATTGCAGAATGAGAAAAAGTAATCCTCAGCAGTAATATTAATATAACACTTCACCACCTTCAGCTGTAAAGATATCTATTGGTGTTATTGTAGAGAGAAGTATGTTGAAGTAATGACATGGTGAATGTCTAGATCAAAGTCACAGCAAGCCAGGAAGAGAAGACTTTCCAAGGTCTGATCTAATCACTTAGGCGTGATCACTTCTTCCCACACAAAAGAGAGTTCATGAACATTTCTTGAGCTGGAAATCCTCATTAAAATCTTTAATGGATGACAGGAAGAGTTGTTTTGATGGAAATGAAGCAGTCAATGGATGTGTCATATTCTGAGTCTCATCTTCCCCGTTTTCTTCTTCTGTAAGGTTTTGACATATTTGGTACTTGGCCATATTACACTCATTGAAAATTCCTTTTCATATCGCTCATATGTCAAACAACAAAAGAAGACCAGGTTTGATTATGGAGGAGAGCATAGTTCCCAGATATTTTCCCAGTGTTCTCCAGTTCCTTTTCCTCTTTCACCTGTAATATCGGCTTGAAAGATGTGACATGGTACTTAGGAAAGACGCATTCTTTATGCATTAACAAAACCCATTTAAATCTCTGTGGAGTACTTTTCACTTTGCCGTGCATGAGAGCAATTTTTCATTGTTTAGAGTGCTTCATCTGCATTGTTTTATTAAAAAAAAATGAAGCAATGAAGCTCCATCAAAGCACTTTTGGCAAATGATCACAGGCATAAATGGAATCACAGACAAATCACTCTGTTCAAGTCAGTCACCTGCTTCCTGCCAGGGCATTGATTTTACAGCAAGCAGAGAATGCTGATGTTTGACCTTTTCTCCGTGAGGAGTTGCTGCTCTTTAGCTAAGTTCTCTACTACATATGACTGGATAAGACCCTGAACAATCCAACCTCATTTTAGAGCTGAATCTAACTTGGACATTGTGTGTGCTTTGAGTGGGGATTGGACTAAATACCTCTGGTTATCATTTTTATCCTAAATAACTCCATGATTCTAAAACAGTATTTTGATTTTATTAGGTCCAGGTTGTGGGGCTTAGGATTGACGTATGGACCTCTCTATTTCCACAAGAAAAAATTAATTGCAGTCTTCAGAATAGTTCCCTAATATAATCCAATAAGCAGCATCCTCTGGAAAGACTGAGTTGGCCAGTAAAAAAGAGGTGCTGCCAATTTGTAAAATGCACAGAGACTGCATTATATTTCTCCATCACAACTCATCCCCTTATCTTTGAGACTGGCAGATAAGCCAAGTAAATCAGATCTCAAGCCACAGTTCAGGGCCCTAAATATCAGAAGAAAGGAAAGGACAGTCTGCTTGCTGGCATAGCCTTGTGTCTCAGAGGTTCCGTATTGTCCACAGGGCAGGCTCTGCCCTGATACAGTGTTGTGTGGAAATGCAACTAACCATCCATTTGGTATGCTATCACTGTGTTTTGAAAGTGTGTCTTAGATGTCCTGGTCAAGAAGTGGCAAGTTGCTCTCTTTGCCTCCTTAACTGCTTGGATAAGCAGACTTAAACAGGGTAAAGTGAAAGACAGTGGTTGACATCTTTCTTTTTCTGCTTTGGAATTAAACTGATTATTGCCTCTTGGTGTTTTATGATCTGCCTGAAAAAGGTGAAAGGACGGTATAAAGCTCTCCTTCTAAGGACTATGCTAGCAGAAGGCATACAATGTGGCAGGAACAGCTGCACTAGAAGCCCTCTCTGTGGGGTGGAGCTAATGAGAAGTAACTCTGAGATGGAGGAATGGAAAGCTGGGGACAATTGAAGCAATGACTTTTCAGATTATATTTTAAAGGCCAAAATGCACTAATCATTTTGCCAATACTTGCATCTGGGAAAAACTGAGAAAAAGTTCTTGGAATAAGTTAGAAATATATTTGTAAATGTATTCACTAGTATCATTCTACAAAGGACTTGTAAGAGGATGTTTAAGGCTAACACATTTATAATACTCCTAAAAGGATCATCTTATTTTATTTCAGATGTAATTTTTATCTTCTGAGTAAGTTTACCTTTATTTACCTGATAAATAAACTGTGACTGTGAATTCAAATTTCTCTTTCGGCAAGGTGTCTTTGAGCAACACTTAGCATGTTGTAATTATGAGCAGAGCACTATCAATACTTGGTTTGGAAACAATTAAAACGGGGATCACAGTTGTAAGATACATGAACTATAGGTAGATGGAAATAGTTATAAGGAATATCCAGTCATCTTTGTAGTGTCTTCTTCTCAGGAGCAAACTTTCTATTTTGTGCCTACATGGAAACAGATAGGATCTGAACATTACTTTTAAACAAAGCTTGGGAATCAATCACTCTGCTTATCTGCATGCTCCTAGCTAAACCCTGAAGGGTGGAAGAGAGGAGAATTGCTTAAATACCTTACAGGATATTGTTGTAAGACACTAATGATGCTCCTTCTGGCACAAAGACATAGACAAAAGGAAACACAGAGGCAGATAGCAAATATCAATCTATTAGGGACCTCAGCAGAGAGAAATACCTGTGTAGAACACATTTATATAAATTATTTCACCTTCTTGTTTCAATTTTACTGTCTTTTAAATAGTTCCTATTAGTCTTATCTATTTGACAGGGTCTTCTAAGGATCATCCTTGTGCATTGTACTAATACGCATTCAAAATTAGCTATTCAAAATTAGATATTTAGTGGCTAATGCCACAGTAATTTCACAACCATGATTATAAAAATGTGTTGAATTACAGCTCAAAAAATTCCAGTGGAGATAAGTTTTACACTTATTCAAAAGTACAACTTCTGAAAGTTATCTGTTTCTTTACTGCTGTTCACTCATTACTATGACATGTGGACTTCATAGGAAAATCTTTGTTGCTCAGAGGAAAGATGATGCAATCTCATAGTACAGATCTCCTCTAAGCCAAGAAATTTTGAGACACTCACAACTCAAGAAACTTGATTCAATGGAGAGCTGTTAGTATGTAGTTGTCGCAAGTGAGTTTACTCCTTACTTTTGCCTTAAGGTTCTCTTCCTTGGGATGACTCATTAATGGAGCAGTGGGCAAAATTGTCATGTTTCAACACTGATGGCCTTATTCTTAAGTGAATATATTTGAAAGTCAGGATTGATCTGTTTGAAATAAGAAATAATATAAAATTAGTGGGACAGCAAGATAAGATTCTGCGCATTTTACAGCATAATTCTGTTGGGTTATTGACTTTAATGACAACAAGAGCAAGATGAGGCCTTTTGTGTCTTATTAAGAGAAATTCTGCATAATCTTAATGTATCTTTAAGGGAATGTGTGTTCATTCATCTTAATTTTGGCCTTTCTACTTTAAATCTGTTGCAAGACTGAAAAAAAAATGTTTGATAGTATCAGAATTTGCTAAACTAAGGTCAGGGGATGAAAATTCGTGCAAAGTTTCTAACAACTATACTACTGGTAGAAGGCATTTAATATATTGGTATGCTGGGCCTGTGAGATTGAAACAAGAAGTTCCATTGGTTATTAATGAGAATTCATGACTGATTTTTAGCCTGAATATCGAGACTATAAGTACAGTCTTAGGCCCTTAGTGACTTAGTAAATTAAGGCACCTTAGCTACCCCTTCATATTTTTTTTGCATAGCCTTTCTAACAATTTACAGGCATGGAATCTTCTGGGTGCTGCATATCATTGTGTAAGCAATGTAAAATATGCCCAGTTAAACAGAAAGTGTGAAACATTCCACTGCTGTGTTTCAGTTACCCTTGCTTCATGTTTCCAACATCCAGATTTACAGCCTTCCTTGACAGAGCTATCTAGATTCTTTTCTCCTAAGAAAATGAAATTATACATATCACATTTCCTTTAAGGGTGAGGTTTCTAAATAACATCACAATTCTTCTTATATAGCTAGTACTCTGGGAGTGACTTTCTTCTGTGTTCTTTGATAYTGCATACTGGCTTCACTAGATTACCTTCTAATTTGTGCTGATTTCAATGAGAAGAGTTTCAGGTCTGTTGTGCTGATGATTTACATGAACAAGACTWTGTTCTATATGCAGTATTGTGGTTTAACTTTTGATGGGAAAATAGAATCACTATTTGATCTATTTATTGCTTTTTTGTTCCAGTTCCCTACAGAAGAATCACAGACAGCAGAGTATGTGTGTTTGCTTACTGTGTCACTTGGTAAATCAAATAGAAAGATCTTCTGTAATCAGTTAACCTTTAACTTAATACTTTTGATAAATTGCTTCTATATAGTAAATTATCAAACCCAAACATTAAAGAGTTCAATTTGACACTGCATGAACGAATCATGCAGACACAAAAGACCAGATTTACAATTCTTTATCTAAAGTAAGGAAAAAAATAATAATTTCAAAATCTGCATTAATGACTGAATAAAGAATTTTAGATCTGGCCTAAGGAAATTAAAGAAATAGCTGTTCTGTTACTTATTGTATAGTACCCTTAGGAAAGTCTTCTTATATTTATTCTATTTTTTTTTCTTTTCTTAATTTAATCTCATTTCTTATACCTCTTTGACTTTCTGCTATGCTTCCCCCTTCCTTTTGCTGGAATCACATAACTTCAAGTACATGAATGACAACATATTTGACAGCCTTTGGGGTTGTGAAGTATCCAGTGGGAGCAAACCTTCCTAGCATGCTCGTAAGGTTAGTACGGATACAGTTGTGGAAAACWGTGTCACATATTCTTGTGAGCCAAAAGTGACTAAGTGTAAAGTGATTGCAGCCAAACCYTTCCTCATAACACAAAGAGGAAAGGCTGAAGAAACCTTCACTAGATAGTCAGTTGAAAGATTATAATGCTTTCTAATTTATAAARCAAGGCTTCTTTCAAAGTACTTTGCAAACATTAGGTCTGCTTCTCATTTCTGTCACTTTCACAGCGTAAAGAGGCCTTATAGAGGCTGTAAATATATTTTATTTGAACTTTATGATTCTTTGTGTTGTTAAAACAWTGTACTGAGGCTTTAGTGTAATTAGGAATTAAGAGCCAGCTTGTGCCGTTAAGGCCTTCATTGGCCTAATTTAGAGGAGGAGGCAAAACAACTTCACAGTGCAGCCCTGACTGCAGAAGGGAAATGTCTCCTTCAGTCTCCCCCAGGAATCAAGCCGGCCTTCTCTTCACCACATGTGTGTGCGTGTGTGTGTGTGCATGCCCACGTGTGCAAGCCTAACTACTTTCTGTCCATTTTTAGGTGGCCAGCAGCTACAGAGGCACAAGTATAGAAAAACTTATCTCAAGGAGATGATAATAAAGCAAGTATACCTGGCACATGTTTTGGAAAAAAAAAAAATGGAGGGATGCAGGCTGTAATTTCATGGCAAGCTTAGTGAGGACGGCTGAAATAGCTATTGATCTCAAAGGCTGCACTGCTGTAACAGAAATCTAACAATGATTTCAGCTTAAACTAATGTGTTAAAACAAATAGGCACAGTAGCCCATTTAGTTTGCCTAAAATGTGCTCCATTTTCCCTGCTGCAGTAGTAATAATCAAAATAATTATTGGCAGATGAGTAGGATAGTCAGTATAGTGAGCTTTTGCCATGGTTGCCATCCCTATTATACCACACCACCAAATACGAGTAAAGATCCTGAGATTGTGAGAAAAAGATAGTGCATCTCCTCTCTCACACCCTCATAATAGTCATGTAAAACATAGTTTGCCCAAGCTCCTTTTGATACTGGTAAAGATAATTGTAGACTATTTACAATTGGTAAGTGCAAAACTCAAGGTGAAATGACATTTTCTTGGTCAGAAACAGAGCTACTGTCCATATTTGAAGTGGAGTGCAGGAGCCCTGACTTGTATCCTGTACTTGCACTGTTAAATTGTGTCTCGTATTGCTGAACAGTGGTGATGAATGTGCTGTGGAATTTGCTTTGCAAAACAAATATTTAACTTTCTACAGATTTTGAAGACCTGATAAAATTCTCCAGTGTCGCCTAACCATTTTCCCTTTCTTTTTAATCAAATGGTCTTTTTTTCTTTCATCCAAATGTATGGTTCAAATAAAATTGGGAGGGCTATTTATAATTATCTTCAACTATCATTCATGTGAATAGCCTTAGAGATCTGTGGAGTTCAAAACAAGACTTCGAAAGAAGAATTCCTGTAAAAATATTGCTTATTTCTAAAATACAAATTGCATTTTCTATTAGTCAAGAGGGCTGATGCTTCCTTCTTGCATTCAGGTTTGAGAAGTGAACAAACACCAAATGTGAATGCCCAGAAAGAATATATGACATGAGCAGCCTTGGCGCTGCTCCAGAGCATACAGGTTTGTGGTAGAAATTCCATAGCAGGGAAGGGCAGACCTGGAGCCAAACAGGTACTCAAGGAAGCAAGATAAGGAGAGACAGCTTCTTCCCTAGCATGGGAATGCCTGCATGAGCTAATAATTCACCTGGCTCCAGTCTCCAAAACAGGAGACTGAAAATCACAAAAGACATTCAGCATGTGATAGGGCTTTTTTTCTTATTTAACCCCGCTTCTTTTGAGAATTGAAGGCTTTCCTGTGTTTGGATAGAAAAACAAAGACATCACAGATACTGAAAGATGTATATTAACTTTAACTTATTAAAATATTAAGTTGGTAGGAAAAGCTGATCTGAAAATGCAGTTTGAAGGAGAGCTTGAAATATCTCATTTTAACGAGCTTTGAGATAAAAAAAAATGCTTAAAAAAGAAGAAATTAGAAAAAATAGAAATTATTTGGAAAAGGGTTGAATATGAAATGGAAAATCCCCTTACGTTACAGTATACATTGGTGGAATGCCTACAGTTTCAATATTATAGATAATTCTAGTCTTCCTATTCTAAAACGGGATGTAGTAAAACAAAACAAAAAAAAAGATACAGAGAAGAGAGAGGAGACTGATTAAAGAACAGATGGCTTTTTTATAGAATGTACAAATAGATTAGGATTATATGTTACAGAAAAGGCACAATACAAGCAAAAATTATAAAGAACTAAAAAAGCATTATTTTCCTGGAGAAGGCATAATTACATGCAATGACTATTTGCTGGTTCTCTGAACACAGAAAGTAATGGGAATCAAATTAATTTTTCATATAGTAGATTTGAACCAAACATAATGATTTTTTCCACAAAACAAAGTATTAGTCTCTGCAGCTTGTTCCTACAGTATGTTGTAGATACCAAAAATTTATATAAATTAAAAAACTTACTAAGCAAACTCAGAGTAATCTATCAAAGTCTAATAAACATAAGACATAAGCTGTTACTCAGAATGATCTTGAACTTCACATTATAGGTTTATACAAGGAGAGCACCCTTTTAATAAAATCTACTGTGTTTCTATATGCTTCCCTAGCATCTTCCTTGGATAGCACTGAAGACAAGAAAGAGGACTATGTGGATCTTTCATTCTACCTACCTAAATTACTCTTTTTTTGGGAAAAAAAAAATCCAAAGTTTAGCAAAACAAAATATTTTGATTGTCAGTAAAATGTTTTCCAGGAGTTTTTCCTTAAGTTTTAGCTCCCTATCTTGGCTCAAAGTAAAAAAGTAATACAAAAAGACAAATGCTACCTATTTACAAGACAGAAAATCTATCTTCCTCCCACTTCTATTCATATGTACTTACAGTCATTACAGGTACAAACATCTGCTAGGAAGGATACTTAAACATATAATTACATTAAAGATACAGCTAGTAAAGTTGTAAAACAGGCAGAATCACATAACAGAAAAGTAAAGCTTATTTTACATTGGACTACATTTTCAATGACATTTTATTATTATTTTAGAGCAGATCTGTTGAGGAGGTTAAAGAATCCCTTCCTATCTTTTTGTGATGGTTTATCTTAGGACTGGTTTACTTTGCTGTTTTCCTAAGTTAATTTGCCTATCACCATCTAGTCTTCTAAAAAGCAAAGGAGCTATATTTTAACAAAGCAAAGCAAGTGCATTTTTTATTATGCTTTGCCCTGCAATGAAATTAATTCTATTACTTTTTCTTTGCAGCTAATTATACAACCTCTTTCACATTCTTACTAGAGCATAGATCTGCCACTTCTGGTAATCATTAGAGAACTCCCCTGATCTTTTTGAATAGGGGACACTTAACCCTGACAGAATGTACCAAAAAGAATTGAATAAGACAAAATGAAAACGAAGAAACTCTCAAAAAGTTAGGTGCAAATCTAGTGTTTCTAGGTATACGAATTAGCTTTCACATCATGACATTATGAAGATCTTAGTATTTATCAGAGTTATGCTATTTTACTACTTTTAATTCAAGCAGTCCTGGTGTGAGGGATGTAAGGGAAGAAGTAGATTTACAGGGAGAGGTAATACTTTTTTGTTAAACTAACTGATGGAGCTGGAAAAACTAGCCAAGCTTTTACTCACACAGATCTTTCTTAGGCATGAAAAAGAAGCCTTTTTCTTTCAGTGCCAGAAAATCAGCCTGATTTTCTCAGCCATATCTCTTATTTTAATGAAAAATATTTCCTCTTCCTACAAAACTTCCTTTTCTCATAGCCTTAAGCAATCATGTCTATGACAACACTACTGAAGTAAAGCGATCTTGAAAGATTGGCAAACTGAAAGGTGACTTAAGAAGAGGTCAGAGCAACGACTATTTGTTTAGGAATAGATATCCTTCTGTAACTGGTATGGACAGGAAGTGATGATCTAGCAAGGTCAGAACTGGATCTGCTTGCTCCGAGCGACTGAGAGAGCAAAGGTTAAACGTGTGCAATCTAGTGCAATTCTGTGTGTTAGAGAAATCCAGAGCATCATGGGAGTGATGCATAACTGTGGTTAGTCAAACTGGTACAGATTGTGTCTGAGTATGTTTGAGTTTACTCAGCATTTGAGATAAGGAAGGACTTTGAGTCTTTCTAAAATCCCTTAAGAAACTAGATAGCTGGGCTGCAAAGAGGTGACATAAGCAACGGTAGTCAATAATTAAGAAGTTTATCTCTCTTTTGTAAAATCCAGTGTGTGTTTAAACATTGATTTTCTTGAAATCATGATCAGACTCTTTGCTTCTAAATTRGTTAATTAATGTACAAAAAGAAATATTTCATTAAATTGTTGCTATTGTATTGTATGTCATAAACTCAGCATCACTTTTTCCTGTTGCAGAGGCCTCAGTTCAGCATCTCCTCATCCTCCAAGCTGCTTGAGATCCATACCACCGTCCTCAGTCCCATCAAAGAAGCAGGAAAACTGTCAACCGAAATGCCACATACAAACAAAAGATACCAAAGGTCGTGTGACCATTATTGGTCCATTTTGCAAAAGCAAAACAAAGGTTGAGAAAYATTGATTTAAAGCTTAAGTATTATATTTTGTTGGTTACTTAGAGCTTTGTGCGAGAAGATTAGTTTGTTTCATGGGGTCTTTGTGGACTCCCAAATGTGTAAGAAATCCTAAAAAGTAGACTAAGGTTGATGTCTGAACATCCTCTTTCTGAAGTTTTCAACTTTGCATAGAGTTGTTGGATTTTTCATTGAAAAATAAAACAATATATACATTCTATTGCATGTTCTTGCAGATGAAAACATAGTGTGCTATGCATGTGGATGCAAGCATAGTTCCACATCAACCCATAGCCGTAAGCCTGTGTTACCAGGCTTATGGCTGATATCACCATAAGGTAATTTCAGCAGGTTTTCAGTTAGATTCTGGACATATATACTCATGTCACTGAAGTGTGTACTTCAACTGCAATAGCAGATATAAGTATTTATAGCAATATGCGTCATTCTTAATGCATRACTATATTGTTTTCACATGCAAACCTAAACTGGCTTGGTTTTGTTCACAAAGATTCATTCCCATTGTACAAAAAATTTACTAAAACTTATTTAAGCCTTCTTTTACCTCCCTGCATAAATTTATCAAAGAGTTTGGTAATTCATAAATGATTTCAATTCARTATTAAATACTGTTTTAAGTTTGGATAAGTCAATAATTTGGCATAATAATGTTCACAAGTTGAAATGAACAGAATAAATAGAGGAAAAATATCTCACTTTTAATACTGAGATTGTTTTAGGTTGAACATATTTCATTGTTGACAYTGGATTTTTTTTATTGGTTGAAGTCCAAATTATGACTAGGGAGGCATATTTTGTTTCAGGTTTAATTTTTTKTTGTTGTTGTTGTTTTAATGTAACTGTCAAGTCATGAAAAAATAAGGTCATATGAATGATAATTTTAAAAAGAATAATATTTTATAATGGCAGTAAATCTCATTTGTCTTTGTTTCAAAGAAGAATGGCTTATTTTAGATTTGCAAAGTCACTAGCAACCAATTTTGTATCTGATTTGCTTCATTTGTAAGGGCAAGATGAAGCAAGCAATTTGCTGGTGTTGCAAAAGCTAGTGTTCACAGTAAACATATCTCCATATTTCACAAATGGTCAGAGRTACTAAATTCTAAAAAGTAATTTGAAGTAACTGATGAAGAAAGTTTTTCTTCTATTTGTCAGTTTCATCCCTTAATTTTTCTAAATGATCTAYGAACAAACAGGCTTAAATCTGAATTTTATGTATATTCAGAATGAATCTCTTAAAAGAGTAAAGAAATAGTCCTGGACAAAGAAATCCTGAGATAATTCTATTCTGTTGAAATGTATGATTCTGTCAAAACTAAGTTTCTCATATTGGGTACAGTTTGCAAAGTTCTATTAAAAAAAACAAACAAACAAAAAAGAAAAACAAACCAGTTGCAACAGTCTTAAAATAGCTCATCATTTTCAGAATGAGRAGGTCTTTCTTTTAATTTTAAACCACTTTTTATTTTATCTTTTGTTTCTGTTGTATTTTATATCATTTCATAAATTTAAAATACTTTAACATTTCCATCAGCCACAGTCATTTTCCCTCTCTTGCCTTGAGTCCTCCCTGCTGAAACTTTCCTTCACRGGTAGTTTGGAGTTTGARTGGTTTATTCTGATAGGGAGTAGTGGTGAATCTCAAAAAAGTTGGAAATTCTTCACAAAACAGAATCTGTAGGTCTTGCCCAGCTCTAAAATCTGCCTTCAGCATAAAGAAATTCCCTAAAGGCTCTTTCCTGTCCTTTGCAGATTTCCTGTAGCAGACGCAAAAGCCCACTTGCAAAGTGGGCAACTTGCTTGGCGCAACTGAGTTTAGCCGAGTAGACCAAATGAAGAGATTATAGACACGCATCTTGGGCAATTCAAGAAGGACTTGCCTGTCTAAATGACCTRTTTCCTTGGGTTATTTTAAAAGGAAAACATGAAGTCTACTCACTCCAATGTAAGAAAAGGAACAAAGAGTGGTTCTCCATCCAGGAGAACATTCAGGGCTAGAGACCGAGAACAGCAAGTGCTCAAGTGCCACTGGGACTAAGCACCTGACGAGGGTGGGGTGACATTTCAGATGCACTCCTGACCATAGTGTCCCTGYTGGCTAATTCCACGCTCGTGACTGCTGAGCTGTGGCAGGCTGYGTGGCTTTCAGCTCGCCTGGCTGCCTGTTCAGAAGGCTGCTCTGAAAGGCCTGACTCCCTTAACGCACGCTCTGGAACGCCTGTGCACTTAACACAGAAGTTAAGTCCTTTCTGCATTCTGGCTTTCAGTGTAAATAAAGCTGTAGCTTAAGYTGGAGATATTTGGGCAAGGGCTATCAAGAACGAAAGTTGTTTAGCGTCTCTTGTTCAGATACCACCGGTATTCTGTTTTGCAGTAAACCTAGTTGGCAAATTTGAAAATAACAGCTTGTTTTGCAAAGTTTTGTACCTCTGGAGTTTCTATTAGCTTCAGTGCTTAAATAGCTGCTCATGCTATGTATTCTTTATCATTATAACATTTATGCTATTCACATAGTCCTACTGTGTTTTTTGTTTTGTTCAATTTTATTTCCCATAGAGGTATAGATTTTCTTTCGTTAAGGAAAGAACGTATGTTTCATGGATGCACACAGCTCGCTGTTTTGACTGCTGTTGTTTATTTTTGTCAACATATTCAGGCTTTTTTGAATGTTTGTATGTAACYGGTTGCTAGTATCAGAAAAAATATTTCAGGACTAGTTGTTCAAATGTATTTACTTTTTCTAGGCCAGTTGAATAATGAAAACAAGCTTAATTATTTCCAGCTTCTTGAATGATATACAATGTAATTAACAATGATGTGTATTTCCCAGGTAATTAGGGAAAACTATAGCACCAAGCTAATTGGACACAAAAGTACCTCTGAAGAGCAATAAAACAAGTTTATCACCTCCTGTGATTGGCATAAATGTAGTATGAATACCACCTGTAGAATAAAATTAGGAAAGTTATAAAGATGATCTTCACAGAAAGATTAATTGCTAACTGTCAGTTCACTTCAGAATCAACTGTGTCTTTGCTGTATTTCTTCCAAGTTTCTTTTCTTTTAAGCATATCTGTCTACCAGCATACTAGACCTCATATCTCAGAACTCCCTGTGCCTTTTCCACGCAGGTAGTAACAATCTTTCTCTATAACTACTTGGAGTCTCATGAATCTACTGTTGCCAAGTTTCAAGATTTTGTGATACAGTATGCTGATATTTGCTATTTTTCTTAGAGCCTTAGCTTCTGGAGTTATTTTAATATTTTTGGTTTTCAGCTTTATTGTAAGAAAAAAGTATCTACAGAAGAAGTCTGAAAATGGATCCTGTCATATGCTAAAAGATTAAAAAAAACTAGGTAAACAAAAAATACAAAGTACATCAATCATCATTACGATCATCTGAAGGATTTAGCGCTCATTTCATCATCTTGCTGAAATCAGCTGCCAGCTCCTGAGTTTTGACTGTCTTGAGTTTAGAAGACCCCAACAAACACAAGTGTTTCTATTATGCTACTTTTTTTACATTATTCTTTATTAATTCAAGCTTTAAATAATCATGCTCCTCACTTTAAATAGAAAGRTAATTTTGCCTGAATCCATCTCTTGAAGGGTTGTACTTATATTTCTTTCAAAGTATGGACTTTCTTTTTCTCTCTGGTTCTATGAAGTATTTCAATGGCTGATTTCTGTAAAAAATATTGTACATAGCAAAGTCAGGAAGAAATAAAATGAGTGTAAAGCTGGAGAAAAGGTGCTCTTTTAACTGTAGAAGTGAGCAAATGGTAGAAATCCTCTTATCCAGAGAATGACTATAACATAGGTAAAGGAATTGCTTCTTTAGTGTTTTCCTGTTAATRTGTCAAAATCCTCAAAGTAGTTCAACATGACAAATACAATTTTACCTTTTCCCTCTTCAAACCCAGCTGAAAGTGAATTGTTACACCTTATGCAAGGCGTGCACCTCTGCCAGTTCTCTATGGCCCAGGGAGCTCCAGTTAGCTACATCTCTCGTATAGTTCCATCACCAGGGATCTGATATCATGAAACTGCCTTACATGAAGAGGGGAATACGAGACCGTGTCATGCTCCCCCGTTCCTCAAAAACAAAATGATCATTTTATTTGTATCTTTTATTGCAAATGTGTGCTGTGGCCAGTACTGTCTCATCTGATCTTGCATATAAATGGAGCATTAGGAGTGGAAAGCACATCAAAATCCAAATATGGCTGAGTTCTTCAAAATCTTAGCATCTTCGATAAGATTTATGATTTTTACAGTATAATCATGGGAAACTGTCTCAATATTCTAAACCTAACTGTTTCAAGGCAGCCCTATGCAATCAGACATGTGACAGTGATGGCTTTGAGATAAATTAGCAGTGGCCTGATCTGTGGTGGGATTTGTTCTTGTTTAAGAAAGTGCAGCTCTGTAAGCCATAACTACAGTTAAATTGTAGCTGAGAATGCTCAGATGTTCTCAAACATGAGATGAAACTGTAAGTTCCTGAAGTCTTGGCAACAATACCATTTCTATTGATGTTATTACCAGTAAAACTGTACCTGCTGGAAATTAATTGTTCAAAAAAAAAAAAAAA
>NW_028186645.1:9921142-9930928 GCF_003343005.1 Rhea americana
GTATTACAAAAGAGGTATTTTGCCCACACATCCCATTTCATCTGCACTTGTGTAGATTACATACGAAATGTTATGACATTTTTGGACTTTTCTTTAAAACGGCTYACAGCTAACAAAGGAGACACTTTATTCCGCTGACTTCAATTCACAGCTGTCTAAATAAATTAGGCTTTAGGGAGATGACCTGCAGGAGTATTTGCACTCAAGCTTTTCTTTCTTAAAGGAATAAATCTATATTTCCTTTTAATTTCTCTAGGAAAGGTTGTAGGCTTTGTGTCCTCCCCAAAGAGAAGATGGAACAGCACAGAAAGGTAAGTATAAGAGGTGACAGACAGGACTGAGCTTTCTCAGTGGTTTCCATGCTCACTGCACTAAAAGAATGGTGATGGTACTATATACCATATATCTGGGCTCAGAGTGCCTAAGAGGCTCTAATGGCCCTGAACAGGCTCACTTAGGCCAGGGCCTTCAGTTCTTTCTTAAGCTAACTTGTCTCCAGTCCTGTTTCTGGTCCTGCATCCTGGACAGACTGCTCATGTATATGTTGTGGCCTTGTCTCCTGACTCCATCTTTTACTCCTGACTGGGCTTCCTTCTTGGAGCTTGGCCCAGGTTCGTTTCTTGTGGTCTCTGAGACTGTTGATGGACACTTTCAGCAGCCTCGYTCTGCCTGCTCTGTTCAGCCCTGGGGAACTATGCCATCAGGGAGGGCACAGTGTGTGTTGAGCTCCCCGTTCCTTAGGGAGCAGCTGGCCCTCACTGTGCCCTGACTTATAGCACATATSGGCCCATTTTCAGGTAAATGATTGTTCCCCACTCAGTGCTTCAGAAGGCAGGGATTATTCTGAGGTTTTTGGTATAAGTTCTTTCTGACCTGTGTTTAGTACATCAATTTTGTCTTGAGCATAAGAATAGTTTCTCTTAGGTAATTAATGATCCCATGGATAACTTAAAACACAGTTGTCTAATTTTCTAAGACAGTGAGCACCTGCTGTTTCTATTGATTTCAGAGGCAGATGTGGTGTTTGGCACTTCTACAAATCAACTGCTACATGTTAAGAGCCTGGTGCAAGCCTTAGGGTAAGCTCAAATAACTCTAGCTTTTTCGATTGGTAATGGCATACAGGGTGTTCTGCGCCTTTCTTTGAGAACTAAAGTGCAGTGTAATCAGACTCTTTTAACTTATTCTTATCTTGGGGACAAGAAACAAATGATTAAGAGGTACCTGTATTGTCTCTATRCTGTCTAGGGAAGGAACATTTTTGCTTGATGTGCAGGACAGACTGTTCTCTATCCTATTTATGCCTTCAGAGTGGTGAAAAGGGACAGARTAAGTATGTAGCTCTCAGAACTGGTTAAACTTTCTGACAAGTACCATAGTGTCTGAATTTCTACTAACACTGAAAGAGAATTTGAACCAACCACTGGTATATTGCATGCTAATGCCTATAGAGCTAGCAAATGAATTAAGTCCTTTACATGTTTTCTGTGGTGGCATATAAAGGAGATTAACCACTCAATGTATCCACTTGACATACATTTGTTTGAAGTGAAACATGTTACACTAGCCCCATATAGATGCGACAAGCRTTTGATGGATACATATTAGGCCCAGATTAAAAGGTCACCAGCAGATCTTCCTCCTGAAGACTAAAAGAAAATAAGTATTTTTTTAAAAATTTATGTGAAGTGCATAGTATAAAAACACCACCATATACTATTTTTCAKATCATAAAGCATACTACACATGTGGAAGAAGGAATGACTCAGGTTTTGATAATTCACAGTGAAACATTTGTTCAGATTGGAAGCAGACTTGAAGAAATAGTMTTTTTTTCTCTGGGTTGCCAGCTCTCACTCAGTCCCTACTAGCAATGCTTACAAGACACCATCCTTTGATAGCAATACAGCAGTGTTTGTGCATTGCACTGTTCTTCAGTGCAGATTTTTACTAGGCTTGTTTCTGTAAAAMCACAATTTCTTCCTGTGACTAGGAGCTTTCCTTATAACAATTTCTTAAAAATAAGCCAGGATTTCTCTTCATACAAAGCATTAATCATTTTTTTTCCTTATCTAGTACATTAAGAGTGATTCACATGTCAAGGAACCTTAATAAGAACATGTAGATGTGACATTCTGCTACTGCAGTGCTTTTCACTGAAATATAAATAAACATAAAATAGCCTTATGGCCTTTTTTTTTTTTTTTTTTTTCTTCTCCTCTAAAATGTACCTGTAAAAATGTTGGGGCAGATTCCAGTAACTCTGCACCACATTGAGACACAGAAGAATACCAGTATGCAGCGTATTTTATTAGAAACAGARTAGCTTATACTACCACCTTCTTAGCTAATTTTACCTCTTTTTTAATTGGTTATAGGTATGGAAAAGAGGACCTTAAGATACATCATTAATTGACATCATGTCTCTCTGGGATTTTATGGACATATAAATAGAGACAGCTCACAGCTGCTTGAATTTAGCAAATTAYGGCTGACATGCATATGGCTGAGGACTAAAGCAGTACAAGCAGCTTTAATTCCTTTTCACCTTTCACCCCTACATTTACTTTGTACATCACTCTCTCTATCTTAGTAAGCTTAGTAAGCTGTCATTAATTCTGTTTATTCTTTCTTTTTTTACAAATGASTTTCTGTTTCAGAGACAAAGGTTGATTAAACTGATGTTAGCACTTATAATACAATGCTGTTACGTAGAGTAAGATAAAATTCTTATAAAATCTGTTGGAGAAATATGGAATTAGAAGAAAAAGCTGTATGAACACTGAAATGAACAGGATACGTAAGAGTTAAGCAGCTTCCTGAAAATTTACACTTCTGAATGTTCTTGTCTGAGTTTCAGGAAGTATTTAAGTGAACAAAGACTTGATTTGATAAGTTAACGATGTGTGTATAATGGTATTGTCTGGAAATATCTGCCATATACTGTTGTTAACAAAGTCATGTTCATTAACAGAGGATTTTCAAATGGTGGTATGTATTGAGTAATGACAGGGTGAGATAGATCACCAGCCACTGTGACATGCATAGTGACAGACACTTTTCTGCCCTCTGCAAAGGCATAAACTAAGTAAAAATGCATAGATATAGTTGAAGATCCACAAAGAGGAATGAAAGTCCTCCTCTTTGCATAACAATCTTCTTAACTAGAATTTAAAACCTTTAGCTGTTCAGGTGTCTTGCATAATGTGTAGTGGGAGGTAGGCACTGAGACTGAGCTTCACAACAAGACACTAAATCATGGGTGAGGGGGTGGGAGGGAGGAGAGAAGATAAGTTAAATACTTAAGCTGGCTGGTAAAAAAAAAATGAAAGACGGCTTTTGATTTTGAACTCTCCCTTCAGCTTCTAGGCTGAAGTTTCAAACTGCAGGCATTAGCTTGTGTGAATCTTCAGATCTATATAATCTGGAGCCCTCTTTCATATTAGCTCAGTCTTTCCCCTTGTAGTGGTGCTGGAGTTGTGGGACAGTGATGACCTTCTGTATATGTAAACAGTATACCAAGCTGGTGTGGTTGAAACTCTGAGACATGGTTGACTCARACTTTAAGTTCTTGCCAGTCTTATGGACATTCAGATCAGCATTGTCTCATCTCCTGTGTTTAGGAGAGTGATAGATTCTCCATGTCCCGCTGCTTTCAAATCAAACAAGCATTTTTATGAAATCATACTTTACTTGACATACAGTATTTGGCTCTCTGCTAGTGCTAGCTGACTGAAAATCCTTAGCCTATAACATTCAGACAATCTAATACTCACCTCTGGCCTTAAAATCTGTTGCTGAGAACTTCTGATTTGCAGGTCAGGTGCTAATTCTCACCGGAGTGCTCAGTAGATGACAATTTCACCTTCATTGCTTTCTTCTCTCATTGTGCATGTTGCATTGCTACATGCTGAAATTATTTTCTTAGTTATGGAATTCATCATTTCACAGAGCCGATAGAACTGTTTCCGGGATTTACTTTTGGGCTTAGAGTCCTTTTCACATATTGGTAACTTGTCTGGAATAATTGTGATGGAGTAAGATTGGTTTTTCAACCTTTGTTTTCTTTTCAGTGTTTATTGATCTTTTCTTTTTTTTTTTAAAAAAAAAGATAATAATAATAGCTACAAACTAGTAAATAGTGAGTATAGTTCCATGAATTTATGGGTTGTTAATTGTTGACTTACCAGACGACTCACTGTTTTTTATGTATGTATTATTAGCATTCTGTGTCTTTCCCTATATTATGGAKCAAGTTTAAGAAAATTAGCCTGACTGACTGCCTAATTGTATTGTTCTGTGTATACTGAAGTTACAAAAGGATGCACATAGGGCCTTAAGATAAAACCTGTCTGATCATATGAAATCAGTTACAAGATCAGGACCATATTAGAAAATTGAGATGCTTCTTCTAGCGGTGGTTTTACAATGCTGAGTAAAGATGAGTCCAGGTTCRCTGGCATTTGATCCTTGTTGGGAAGGAATGCAAGCACTGTAGAGACATCCACAAAAACTAACAGTATATCTGGTGCAGGCTTGAGGACAGGGTAGGAATGATAGGTTGGAGATAGGGCTGCAGCAGACAGTATATTGGAGATTCTGGGAATGTTATAAACTACACCACACCTTGCATGATTGGTTGTTCAGACTTCCAGCTTTCTGTTGACTGCTATTATAAACATGCCAGACAACAGAGCCGTCTAGAATAAAGATGGCACCTAYGGCCTCTGTGACCTCTTTCCTTTCACTCATCATGCTTTACAACCAGAATGTAGTATACCATTTCTCTAGCAACAAAAGAAATCTTTTTCTTTTTTTTTTTTAAAAAAAAAAAACACTTTATAAAAATTCTGTGATCCTCTCTCTATATTTATACCTTRAAGATTTCACTTCCATACAAAATCTCAAACTAGCTGTCCTCCCACTCTGCTGGGGAGTGATATGTGTCAAGTGAAGCATCTCCACGCCCCAGAAGGAAATGCTATCTTTGAAAGCTTCTCTGCAAGACATGCTTCTGATAGGATAGTTCCCTTTCACCCCCTCACTAGTCTGCACCAGTTTTCCCACCCAGTCTGCTCTGTTTCATGTTTTATTTTCTCAAGATTTTCCCATCTTCTATCCTTAACCTATGCACACTTTTTCCAGATGTGTGACAAACATTGCCTTTTCAGAACACAGTTCTGAAAACAAAAACATTCCAGAGGTTAATTTATCTCAGAACATTGATGTCTTTGTTCATGCAGATACCAGATGAGTTCAGAAGCTCAGGGGAGGCCTTTCCTTACAGCCTTCCTGGTAACACAAGTCAAAACTCTGTGTACACAGCATGAATAGGAAACTTGCTTCCTTTGGCACTGAATGGGACAGAAAGATATCTGTAGCTGAACATATCTGTAGTCCTTATGAGGTATCAGTAATTTTACAATTTGGGAGAGACATTCCGTAATAATTACAAGGTAGGCATCCTTTTGAATCCCTCTTTTCAAAATGCTTGAAGCTGATTGCAGCGACAGATTGCAAATTTGAAGTCAGAACAGGATCCTGTGATCTGATCTCTGTTCTCTGATGGGGAGACTTGACCCATTTTTTTTTTTTTTTTTTTTTTAAGAGTGGTAGTAGCCATAGAGGCTGTAGGAGTTCATGGTACAGGCTTACGAAGGTACAAGAGTTTCTAACAAGCTGTTATTTTACCTGCTAATGGAGAAGGTTATGGGGAAATGAAGGCACTGAAATGAAAATTTGAGCTAGATTTAGGCAATAGCATGAAGCTGTCCATGAGAACATGTGTACCTAAACACCAAGATCAGAGACTGGAAGGCCATGGAGGCCTTAGGAGAAGGAAGAGATAAAGCTTCTAAGAAAAACTCTTKTATAAGTTTCTCTGAAACTGCAAGTATTCTAAAGAAATTGTAGTTTCCTAACAAACCTGATAATCCTAAATTATATGTAATATATAATTTTATTCTAATTAGAGTCTCTTCTAAAAGGCATTTTAATTTGCTTTCAGTTTCAGGCTGTTGATTTTCTATGGAAGCTAATCTGAACACTTTTTAAAATTCAGACAACTCATATGCTTTCAAGTTATTTCCTGAAKTTTTATAGAAAAAGCCTGAAATGGCTTTTGGTTTTGGTTTTGGTAACCAGTACTTACATATTCCAGGAAATACCTGATGGTATTAACCAAGCACAACGCAGCTGCAGTAGAAAAGATGTTCACCATCTTGAACATGTTGAAAAGATAYGTGTTGTGGTATTGGATCATGACAGTCAAAAACAAAACAGTCTCTGTCATTATTCAGTAAAATAGACACTTAGAACTACTTGAATAATGTCAAAAAATATTGGGGTAATTTAGTTCACAAATAACACCAACATTTACTGAATACACTCATTCTACATGTGATCTGTCTTACTAGAGCCACAGTTTGAAAGTAAACATGATATAGAACATTTGCTTTTGTTTCAGATGGGCTTTTCTAAATGGCTCAGATCTCAAAGTAGCATTAGTATTTTTATACTTTTTGATCCAAAAATGTTTGTATCGTGACAAAAGGGAATTTGCTCCCCCTGCGCATTCATTCCCTGTTCACGTCTCTGAGACTGCAAAGGCAGTGAATCCTGAGGTGTAGGTGCATAGGATGAAATCTAGGCAAAATTCACAGAACAGTTTTCCTGCTGAATGTTTTCATGTAGATTACCAGCTATTCCTAATACAATAAGAATCTATAATCATTATAAACTTGGATCAGTGATCTGTTGGGAGGAAGAATAATTATTCATCACATCTTTCTGTAGATCACACACAAAATAGTATGGTTATTTTTTTCATTTTATTATTTTTTATTAATGTATTTTCATATGGTTTCATCCTATTTCATATGCACATTTCTTGCTCAAACACAAATGCATTCCTTTTATTGCCCCTAATTTGGAGACTAGAATTTGATTCTTAGACCTTCCTTCAAAAGTTTTTGGGTGACTGTCTGTAATGTTCATGCATTAAATGCCACGGGAGCTTCAACAGTTTGAAAGAAAGTATGAGTGACATTTGATTAGATAGATTAGGTTAAACTACTTGGATTTCTGTCTGGTCACTTATAAACACTGTTTCATTACCTGTCTGCAGATGATAGATAGATTTATATACTGTATGCCATCAGATCAATATGCATTAAAGGCAGTCAGTTAAAGAAAACAGTGACAAAGATTTCATTTAATCAGTTCACTAAGGACCACAAATGAAATTATGGCAGCTTGTGGTTTCAGTTGTAAATTATCTACTCTGTTATTGATTATTAAACATAAAGGATATCCAAAAAAGGATAATCTAATGTCATTAGGAGATTCTTGACAGGATTAAAAATTCCTTCTCTRGAAGCCTGATTTTTGTTGTCTTTTTTTCTTTTGACAGATTTTCAGTAGTGATTGTTCTTTAAAAAACACTAGAATTACTCAGAGATAGAAGGCCTCACTTAGGGATGTTTTCATTCCTCACCATGTTTATCATGTCCTGTCTTTGTAATTCAAGCTAAATTCTTTTTCATTTAATTGTCCTATTCACTGTCTTTCATAAGACTRTAGTTTAATTTCTTGGTTTAATATTTTTTTAGCTACATTTCTCAGATTAGGTTTGCTTTTTTTACCAGCGTTTTCAAAAATAAAAGAAATTCTTTGTGCAGTACCATGATCCCTCAAGGCCAGCATCAAGCTAAGCATCACTCTCACATTACCTACTTTTATAGAGGTGTGATTGATCTTTCTTATTAGTTTTTGGGAAGAATGATCGGTAAAGCTCTAGAATGCCAAGCAGACTAAGTAACAGAAAGAGCAAAATGACGTGATGAAAACGTCACCTAGATGTCCCTTAGATCTCCTCCGCAAATGAACTTGCATCTGAGAAGTGAATAGGATGCTGATTCCCAAAAACTACCTGTCAGAAAGCTTTATATTCTTCTAAAAGTTTGTAGCCATTAGGGATCCTCCYTTCAGTTTGCATTCCTCTGTAGGCTGAGAAGGAGGGGATTGGACYGTGATTCAGACTGAATGGGTGGACCACCACAGCATTACTTCTGACTAACTTATTTGCTGAAAAGCTATGTCCTTATGTAGGATCTTTGTATATTGCAACTGCAAAGCTGACTCTGGTCTTTCAGTATTAAAACCACAAACCAATCAATTTAAAATAGCTGTTAATTTGTTAGGCTGCTCCCTCCTTATGCATAGTTTTGTATTTTTCTATCTTTAATGTCTTCAGTGTAGACCCTCTGGGATCCAGGACTATCAGACTCTGTGTTTGCACAGTTTGCCACCRATGCTTTCTGTGTCTTTGCTTGCTATAATTTCATTCATTATAAGCAGAATTGGACTCATTTATTAATTGAATAGGGTATCTCCAAGGATATAAAAAGGTTGTAGTCTTTCCTCTRGGAAATAAGTCAATAGAGTTATCTTCTGACAGCTTTTCAACCAGCCTGGCAGGTTTATTGCAGTGCATCCTTGACTTTAGAGATACCACATCTTACATCCTTAACTAGCCTGGTGTACAGATGTCTAGAAGTTGGTGTCACTGTGCTGATTCAGCCAGCTGAGGATGAGGGAGTGTCTGTGTGGTTGTACAAACCTTGAATCTGACTCCCACAGCTGCTGAGATTAGATCAGCCTGAAGGACAAAATTAGGAAAGTAGAGTCTGTGCATGTGCCTCAAACACCCTGTCAAAGCTGATTGGATTATTTTTAATTTTCTGACGTAGTGAGCGTAGAAGTTCTAGGGAAAAGTATATTCCTGTGAAAGCATATTCTTTTCTACTACACCTACCATTGAGTCCAGTGTCCTCTAAGATTTGCTATATTTATCTAATATGCTTATTGAACTTTAATTTTAAAATGACTGAATGAGAAATTAAAGGTGATGATGTGTTTTCTTACTTTAGCTGTACTAATGAATACATTTTGACAGTGAGGATGATTGATTTTAAACCTTGTCTGTGCCATTAACCTGTGATCTCACATAGCATTTGTCCCAAACCTAGAAAGTCAGGCTTCTTCAGTACTTCATTAGAATGAGAAGATAAAAGCCCATGTCCTATAAAAAAATATTGTTGGTGAGTTAACAAATATTTCAGATCCTGAGTGAAAACTCCAGCTGGAAGCATCTGAGAAGCATCACTAAATTCTGTGATTTCTAAAAATTTTGTGGCATTTTTCTGGCAAGAACAGAAGTGATAATGGAATTGAGAGATCCATAGCCAGATTGCTCCTAGTGGAAGGGAGAAATGATTTGTTTTTTATTTTGCTGCTGCTGTTGTGAATCTGCTGACATCCCTAAAGTCCTGGGGGTTGTTTTGAATTTTAGAGGGCTACAATTAAGATTAGAATCTGGTTCATCATCACAATGTAGTCCTGAGGGCAGTCTCTGGGCCAGAAAAGGGCTGAGGGATGTTTTGTCCAAATTATGTCTTTATGCCAGGTGAGGCAGAGAATAACTGGTTGGGCAATGAACACCTCTGTAACAACTAACACTGTTTCTCACTCCTGAAAATGTCTTGGCATAAAGACAGGTGGAAGTTGCTATCATCATGATATTTCAGCTGATGAAAAGAATGCACAGGTCAATAGGACTCTAAGGTGATACGCATCTCCCATGGAGACCAATTGTGGGTCCTGAATAAGAACCTGGAACCCAGATTAGATTTTTCTTTGTTCAGTTTTGTTGGAAAAGCCATGTCATTACTATGCCTTCTGTCTTTAGTATTTTGTTGCCTTTTTTTTTTTTTTTTTTTTTTTTTT